>NC_035107.1:257885217-258191924 GCF_002204515.2 Aedes aegypti | reverse complement strand
CCCATAGCAAACAAATTTGGTAGGTTTTCAATTAGCATGGTGTTCGTTCAGAGATTTTCCAAGCTATGAATGTCAAAAATTGTTGTGTCGATTTCCATCTGACACGAAATATGCTTCACCGTATATTTTCTAGTTTTTCCGCTGGCCTCCTGGTTCCTCTTGAAGACATATTTTAAGTTTGAAATGTTTTACGATCTTGACTTTTTTATATTCCATGTTTTGTCATGTTTGTTTTGTTATATAATATGTATTTTTGTTTTTATTTTTAATATCATTGGGACTATACATAGTCTGTTGATGTAAACCTAAATAAATGATAAATGATAAATGTAGACATTAGAGAGCATAATTAAATAAAACTCGTAATGGGTCTGGTGGAAGATCTTTTCGGAATGATAATTTTTTCTACATCTCAGAACATAGAGTATCTTTGAGCTTGTTGCGATATACATATTTGAAAATATAAAATTGGCAAAGAAAGTTCGCAGTAAAATATTTCGCTGCAAATCAAGCTCTGTCCCAATTCGGACGTAACACTTGATGAAAATTACTTGATAAAAGAAAGGAAAATTTATATGCAGAATATTTAAAACTCTAATCCAAAGACCAGCATAATGCAAAAATAGCCTATTTACGAAAGCATATAATTTTACGTTAAAAATGTTTGAGGCTCTAAAGCAAAAAAAAAAAATGTTTCCGCGGCATAACTCAAATGAACCACACATTTAAAAAAAATGTGTGGAAAACCTTCTGTATGATTCAATATAAATTTTAATTTTTGAAGTGTAAGTCAAAAACACCATCTATTAAGGGAAATGTGATCATATATTCGCAAGAAAAAAAATATGTTGAATATTGGCATAATATAACGAAAAGACATCAAAAATTGCGTTCAGAATCATCGGTTCCCCGAATGCCAGTTCCCCAAATGATCGGTTTCCCCGAAAAGTGGTGCAATTTAAATAGAAGCTATAATAGTCTTTAGTGGCTGGATAGTGAACGAGAAAGAACGATAAGCAATCAAAAGAAGGAGGTATTCTGTCATTCTTGGCTATACACATGTTGCGAAAATGCTGAGGACGGTAAAACTCGAAAGAACTGCCAATTAAATAAAGAAGGGTGCATATTAGATGGTTAGTTCGTTCACCACCTTGAAATGTATAAAGTTACGACAATTATGAGTGTCAAAAACTTTTCGGGGACGTGGGCTAATCGGGAAAGCGGGATATTCAGGGAACTGGCATTAAGAGAAACGAAATCCAGGGAAAAGTAACACAACCCATCGAAATTACTGCAGTAATCGATTTCTCTTTTTGCCAATAACTTGTCAGTTGGAAACAAAAAATATCTACAATATAGCTCCAAAGAACAGCCTATGTATAAAATAAGGTGAAATTTATTTAAATTTTAAATCTACACTCTTTATACTTTTAATTATGGCTATATCATGTTTAGAGAAAATAACATAGAATGTTGTAAAGAAGGGAAAATTTGTGCTAAATATATCAAAATCTTCAGTGCAAGAAAATATTCCTATAGCGAAACTCAAAAGGAGCATTAATATTTGAAAGACGGGTAATTTCTGGATAAATAATAAAATACTATTGGCAATAACTTTCCTAATATGCCTTAGTTTATTCAAGAGCATATGATTGTGGAATAAAGTGTCATTTTGTTTCAATTGACTCCAAAACAAGCCTGATGCCATCAGAAAAATTCATTAGAAACGTAAGAACGAATGTCATCTTAAGAAATTCTTGGTTTAAGACTCATTATGCCAAACGACCATTATGCCAAACGACAATTATGCCAAACGACTTTATGCCAAATGACCATTATGCCAAACGACTTTATGCCAAACGGCTTTATGCCAAACGACTTTATGCCAAATGACCTACCACCATAAAATATGGTGCATACAGAGTTGTACGGATATTTTTATTCTGGTAATAACGGCCTTAGGAACACCGCTGCTCTTTCTATGTTTGAGGCAGTGACCGACGCGACGAGATTCAAGCAGGAACCTTCATTAGGATTGAACCCGGATGTGCAAGAAATCGAACGAAGTTCACGCGTGGCTAGACAGGCAGGCAGCCAGGCCGCGGCGAGGATTCATGCATTCGTTGTGTAACTATGTACGACACTGACCGACTGTTGTGATTCACGATTTCATGATCTGGTTGTTGGCAGCCAGCAGCAGAGGTCGTTAAGCGTTTGGCGTGGGCGGTGTGATTGTGCTGTGGGAAATGGCAATAATCGTTGTTTAGATGTCCGGTGGCGATATTATGGCTATTGTTCGGACAATAAAACTATAAATTTTGCGCCGCATTCTTGTGGGCGTGATGGTCGTTTTTGTTTTATGGGAGATATTTATTGAATAACTTTAGATGGGAGCGTGAGAATAAGTTAATGGGATCAATTTTGTAAAATTAAGGGAATCATGAAATGGAGTGTCTTATAGGGTGATGTGATAAATTCCATTGTATTAAGCTTTGATCAGTGAGAACCTGCAATTTTACTAGTTTTGTAGTGAATGATGCTGATACAAACCGATTTCAAACAATTCCTTCCAGAGACTCGCATAGTGAAATAATTCGATAAATCTTGATCGATTATCGAAAATAATGCAATTAAATTATTACTTTCCGTTGTTTATATCCGTCGTATCCATTTTTATTTCAGTCGCCATTAGTTTTGATTCGTCTCACAACTAACTGTGATATAGTGTGTGGTCAAAATATATGATTTCAACATGATGATAAAATATTCAACTTATTCATTACGAATTAGTTTGATCTTCGGGCATCATTTTCCATTCCTACAGCTTGATGAAATATGCAAATTTTCCTTGGAATTCATCGGCACCATCAACTTTTGACCGAAATATAAGGAAATTTCTTAAAATTCCGTAAGTTAAAGAAGTTTTACGGCATATGATTGAAATGAAATACTTCTTTGAAGATGTCGTCCATGCGATTTGAGTGAAAAAGTGCAAAGTGGATAATTTAACTATTTTTGTATTGAAGTCTTGATCGAAATACAATAGTTGTTTTGTGTGTTTTTCATGTACAGCTTTCAAACAAAAAAAAAAACAATAAAGTTTGCGGAAGACTTTTCAGGCTCTGGTGGAAAACAGTTGATCTCGATCTAATCTGGCATAAAACTCAGTAGATTCGTACAGAATTGACCATTTGACAATTCTGTATCTACATCAGTGGATAATGAAAGTTGTTTTTTTTTCAACTGGACTCGGCTTGATATAACAAAGTTGAATTTAATCATTTATCAAATGGTAAACTAGTCAATGCAATGAAATTATAGAGATTTAAAGTAAATCACTTTATTTTTTATCGTATAATATGAAGGAGTTATTGTGTGGCGCAAGAAGTGAAGAGGACAGGTTGGACATGTATTACGCACAAAACCCACTGGGTAGGTCAAAGGATTGACGTACCCGCGATTCAATAGACACAAACCAAAAACAAGATCATCTCAAAGTTTGAAAAAAAATGTTTAATCATATATTCAATATACATACAAACTCGACCAACGTCGTACTTGTTCTTAAGGAAAAAGGAAGATACAGGACACAGGAAGACGGGTTTTTCATGAAGCGTGACATGGTTTGTGCATGACCTCCAAAAAATTCTGGTTTTTATGGAGAATGAATGAGGATAACTATGGAGAAATGTAAGGAAACTTACAGTAAGAATTGTTACAATAAACTTATTTTACCGTTAGAAAAAAAAAATTGAGCGATTCTCAATGGCATTTCTGAATGAATCAATAGATGGTTTCTTAAAAAAATATATACGTCCAACCCTGTATATGTTTTGGGCCAAATTGACGTGAGCATTCCTGGAGTAATTCTGGAGCATTCCAGTTTTTGGGACATCCATAGAGAATTATCAGAATATTCTTGAAGTATATTTGAAAGAATTAGTGGATTAAACTATGACCAATCGCATCGTGGAACGTACAGCACGAGTGTGATGGTACTAGCGATTTCTGTACGTGTGGTTACTCTTGATAAAATCTACCAAAACATTGCTGAATCTCTTTTTTTTTTTTTTCGAAGAATGTTTAGAAGAATCCATGGAATTGAAAAATCCATGAGAACTCCAAAGCTAGTAACTTCAGTTATTTCCTCGGATTGTTTTACATCGGAACAATCCTAGAATTACCTCCAGATGAGATCACAGCAAGCGTTAGTAAAGTGCGGTTTTGTTTTTGCAAAACGTCACAAGTGTTCAAAAATTAGTTCTGTGTTCAATACATGGCGCGGTTGATCAGGAGATAATATTAGGCGTCCAACACCAACCAGGTGTACATCGGATAATCACAGTTTTCAATGGTTTTTTTTTTTCAATGGGTTCAATGTTCATGGGTGAGATCTTTCTTACATATTTCATAAAATGAGTATTGAGCTTCATATAAAATATCGTTGGTTGTTCGACTGTAGTATCTTGTTGATGATGGATTGGCTTTTCAGTCTAAAAACAAAACTAAAAAATAACTGTTTAACCTTAGTTAGATACTGGGGTCATAATGACCCAAAATCGAATTTCAACCTGCAATATCTCTGTTGTTATCAAACGGATCTTTCTGAAATTCCCTGACTTTTAATATTTTGTGGAAACGAAGCGCAAGACCAAAAAATTTTTTTCTTAAGGTGATTCTAAGATGGCGCCACAAAAAAACAACTTAATAAGATACTGGGGTCATTATGACCCAGAAATGTATACCCCTATAAATCAGCGAAATATCAACCGAATAATGAAATTTATGCCGCATTCGAAAGATATGCTCCTCAAGATTCTGATCACTACCTGGAATACCGGTTCCGGATCCAGTGGCCACCGGGAATCGGCTACGAAGGGGACCATGTTGGCCACGTGGAATTTCAGTACACTCAGTCCAGAAATGTGCAGTCATCACCAAATTGTATAAGATGCAGGCCATATAGGAATGTACTGTCTTCAGCAAACTTGCTTCGGGGACCAAGAACATCCACATGGGATACAATTTAGTTCAGAACTCGACCACCGCGTGGCGCTAGCGTCGATACGAACTTCCGGTAGAGGCTAATTATGCGATAACTCGAGAATGCGAACACATAGAAGGATGCTGTCTTCGGCAAAGTTGCTAGGGAGGATAAGCACTTCCTCATGAGATACAATTTAGTTCAGAACTCGACCGCTGCGTGGCGCTAGCGTCGATATGAACTTCCTGTAGGAGCTAATTATGCGATAACTCGAGATTGCGAGCACATAGAAGGATGCTGTCTTCGGCAAAGTTGCTCAGGAGGATAAGGACTTTCACATGAGATACAATTTAGTTCAGAACTCGACCACCGCGTGGCGCTAGCGTCGATATGAACTTCCGGTAGAGGCTAATTATGCGATAACTCGAGAATGCGAACACATAGAAGGATGCTGTCTTCAGCAAAGTTGCTAGGGAGGATAAGCACTTCCTCATGAGATACAATTTAGTTCAGAACTCGACCGCTGCGTGGCGCTAGCGTCGATATGAACTTCCTGTAGGAGCTAATTATGCGATAACTCGAGATTGCGAGCACATAGAAGGATGCTGTCTTCGGCAAAGTTGCTCAGGAGGATAAGGACTTTCACATGAGATACAATTTAGTTCAGAACTCGACCACCGCGTGGCGCTAGCGTCGTTATGAACTTCCGGTAGAGGCTAATTATGCGATAACTCGAGAATGCGAACACATAGAAGGATGCTGTCTTCAGCAAAGTTGCTAGGGAGGATAAGCACTTCCTCATGAGATACAATTTAGTTCAGAACTCGACCGCTGCGTGGCGCTAGCGTCGATATGAACTTCCTGTAGGAGCTAATTATGCGATAACTCGAGATTGCGAGCACATAGAAGGATGCTGTCTTCGGCAAAGTTGCTCAGGAGGATAAGGACTTTCACATGAGATACAATTTAGTTCAGAACTCGACCACCGCGTGGCGCTAGCGTCGATACGAACTTCCGGTAGTGGCTAATTATGCGATAACTCGAGAATGCGAACACATAGAAGGATGCTGTCTTCAGCAAAGTTGCTAGGGAGGATAAGCACTTCCTCATGAGATACAATTTAGTTCAGAACTCGACCGCTGCGTGGCGCTAGCGTCGATATGAACTTCCTGTAGGAGCTAATTATGCGATAACTCGAGATTGCGAGCACATAGAAGGATGCTGTCTTCGGCAAAGTTGCTCAGGAGGATAAGGACTTTCACATGAGATACAATTTAGTTCAGAACTCGACCACCGCGTGGCGCTAGCGTCGTTATGAACTTCCGGTAGAGGCTAATTATGCGATAACTCGAGAATGCGAACACATAGAAGGATGCTGTCTTCAGCAAAGTTGCTAGGGAGGATAAGCACTTCCTCATGAGATACAATTTAGTTTAGAACTCGACCGCTGCGTGGCGCTAGCGTCGATATGAACTTCCTGTAGGAGCTAATTATGCGATAACTCGAGATTGCGAGCACATAGAAGGATGCTGTCTTCGGCAAAGTTGCTCAGGAGGATAAGGACTTTCACATGAGATACAATTTAGTTCAGAACTCGACCACCGCGTGGCGCTAGTGTCGATATGCACTTTCGGTAAGGGCTAATTATGCGATAACACGAGATTGCGAGCACATAGAAGGATACTGTCTTCGACAAAGTTGCTCAGGAGGATAAGGACTTCCACATAAGATACACTTTTGTTCAGAACTCGACCGCTGCGTGGCGTTGGCGTTGCTATGAACTTCCGGTAGGAGCTAATTATGCGATAACTCGAGATTGCGAGCACATAGAAGGATGCTGTCTTCGGCAAAGTTGCTCAGGAGGATAAGGACTTTCACATGAGATACAATTTAGTTCAGAACTCGACCACCGCGTGGCGCTAGCGTCGATACGAACTTCCGGTAGAGGCTAATTATGCGATAACTCGAGAATGCGAACACATAGAAGGATGCTGTCTTCGGCAAAGTTGCTAGGGAGGATAAGCACTTCCTCATGAGATACAATTTAGTTCAGAACTCGACCGCTGCGTGGCGCTAGCGTCGATATGAACTTCCGGTAGGAGCTAATTATGCGATAACTCGAGATTGCGAGCACATAGAAGGATGCTGCCTTCGGCAAAGTTGCTCAGGAGGATAAGGACTTTCACATGAGATACAATTTAGTTCAGAACTCGACCACCGCGTGGCGCTAGCGTCGATACGAACTTCCGGTAGAGGCTAATTATGCGATAACTCGAGAATGCGAACACATAGAAGGATGCTGTCTTCAGCAAAGTTGCTAGGGAGGATAAGCACTTCCTCATGAGATACAATTTAGTTCAGAACTCGACCGCTGCGTGGCGCTAGCGTCGATATGAACTTCCTGTAGGAGCTAATTATGCGATAACTCGAGATTGCGAACACATAGAAGGATGCTGTCTTCAGCAAAGTTGCTAGGGAGGATAAGCACTTCCTCATGAGATACAATTTAGTTCAGAACTCGACCGCTGCGTGGCGCTAGCGTCGATATGAACTTCCTGTAGGAGCTAATTATGCGATAACTCGAGATTGCGAGCACATAGAAGGATGCTGTCTTCGGCAAAGTTGCTCAGGAGGATAAGGACTTTCACATGAGATACAATTTAGTTCAGAACTCGACCACCGCGTGGCGCTAGCGTCGATATGAACTTCCGGTAGAGGCTAATTATGCGATAACTCGAGAATGCGAACACATAGAAGGATGCTGTCTTCAGCAAAGTTGCTAGGGAGGATAAGCACTTCCTCATGAGATACAATTTAGTTCAGAACTCGACCGCTGCGTGGCGCTAGCGTCGATATGAACTTCCTGTAGGAGCTAATTATGCGATAACTCGAGATTGCGAGCACATAGAAAGATGCTGTCTTCGGCAAAGTTGCTCAGGAGGATAAGGACTTTCACATGAGATACAATTTAGTTCAGAACTCGACCACCGCGTGGCGCTAGCGTCGATACGAACTTCCGGTAGTGGCTAATTATGCGATAACTCGAGAATGCGAACACATAGAAGGATGCTGTCTTCAGCAAAGTTGCTAGGGAGGATAAGCACTTCCTCATGAGATACAATTTAGTTCAGAACTCGACCGCTGCGTGGCGCTAGCGTCGATATGAACTTCCTGTAGGAGCTAATTATGCGATAACTCGAGATTGCGAACACATAGAAGGATGCTGTCTTCGGCAAAGTTGCTCAGGAGGATAAGGACTTTCACATGAGATACAATTTAGTTCAGAACTCGACCACCGCGTGGCGCTAGCGTCGATATGAACTTCCGGTAGAGGCTAATTATGCGATAACTCGAGAATGCGAACACATAGAAGGATGCTGTCTTCAGCAAAGTTGCTAGGGAGGATAAGCACTTCCTCATGAGATACAATTTAGTTTAGAACTCGACCGCCGCGTGGCGCTAGCGTCGATATGAACTTCCTGTAGGAGCTAATTATGCGATAACTCGAGATTGCGAGCACATAGAAGGATGCTGTCTTCGGCAAAGTTGCTCAGGAGGATAAGGACTTTCACATGAGATACAATTTAGTTCAGAACTCGACCACCGCGTGGCGCTAGTGTCGATATGCACTTTCGGTAAGGGCTAATTATGCGATAACACGAGATTGCGAGCACATAGAAGGATACTGTCTTCGACAAAGTTGCTCAGGAGGATAAGGACTTCCACATAAGATACACTTTTGTTCAGAACTCGACCGCTGCGTGGCGTTGGCGTTGCTATGAACTTCCGGTAGGAGCTAATTATGCGATAACTCGAGATTGCGAGCACATAGAAGGATGCTGTCTTCGGCAAAGTTGCTCAGGAGGATAAGGACTTTCACATGAGATACAATTTAGTTCAGAACTCGACCACCGCGTGGCGCTAGCGTCGATACGAACTTCCGGTAGAGGCTAATTATGCGATAACTCGAGAATGCGAACACATAGAAGGATGCTGTCTTCGGCAAAGTTGCTAGGGAGGATAAGCACTTCCTCATGAGATACAATTTAGTTCAGAACTCGACCGCTGCGTGGCGCTAGCGTCGATATGAACTTCCGGTAGGAGCTAATTATGCGATAACTCGAGATTGCGAGCACATAGAAAGATGCAGTCTTCGGCAAAGTTGCTAGGGAGGATAAGCACTTCCTCATGAGATACAATTTAGTTCAGAACTCGACCGCTGCGTGGCGCTAGCGTTGATATGAACTTCCGGTAGGAGCTAATTATGCGATAACACGAGATTGCGAGCACATAGAAGGATGCTGTCTTCGACAAAGTTGCTCAGGAGGATAAGGACTTCCACATAAGATACACTTTAGTTCAGAGCTCGACCGCTGCGTGGCGTTGGCGTTGATATGAACTTCCGGTAGGAGCTAATTATGCGATAACTCGAGATTGCGAGCACATAGAAGGATGCTGTCTTCGGCAGAGTTGCTCAGGAGGATAAGGACTTTCACATGAGATACAATTTAGTTCAGAACTCGACCACCGCGTGGCGCTAGCGTCGATACGAACTTCCGGTAGTGGCTAATTATGCGATAACTCGAGAATGCGAACACATAGAAGGATGCTGTCTTCAGCAAAGTTGCTAGGGAGGATAAGCACTTCCTCATGAGATACAATTTAGTTCAGAACTCGACCGCTGCGTGGCGCTAGCGTCGATATGAACTTCCTGTAGGAGCTAATTATGCGATAACTCGAGATTGCGAGCACATAGAAAGATGCTGTCTTCGGCAAAGTTGCTCAGGAGGATAAGGACTTTCACATGAGATACAATTTAGTTCAGAACTCGACCACCGCGTGGCGCTAGCGTCGATACGAACTTCCGGTAGTGGCTAATTATGCGATAACTCGAGAATGCGAACACATAGAAGGATGCTGTCTTCAGCAAAGTTGCTAGGGAGGATAAGCACTTCCTCATGAGATACAATTTAGTTCAGAACTCGACCGCTGCGTGGCGCTAGCGTCGATATGAACTTCCTGTAGGAGCTAATTATGCGATAACTCGAGATTGCGAACACATAGAAGGATGCTGTCTTCGGCAAAGTTGCTCAGGAGGATAAGGACTTTCACATGAGATACAATTTAGTTCAGAACTCGACCACCGCGTGGCGCTAGCGTCGATATGAACTTCCGGTAGAGGCTAATTATGCGATAACTCGAGAATGCGAACACATAGAAGGATGCTGTCTTCAGCAAAGTTGCTAGGGAGGATAAGCACTTCCTCATGAGATACAATTTAGTTTAGAACTCGACCGCCGCGTGGCGCTAGCGTCGATATGAACTTCCTGTAGGAGCTAATTATGCGATAACTCGAGATTGCGAGCACATAGAAGGATGCTGTCTTCGGCAAAGTTGCTCAGGAGGATAAGGACTTTCACATGAGATACAATTTAGTTCAGAACTCGACCACCGCGTGGCGCTAGTGTCGATATGCACTTTCGGTAAGGGCTAATTATGCGATAACACGAGATTGCGAGCACATAGAAGGATACTGTCTTCGACAAAGTTGCTCAGGAGGATAAGGACTTCCACATAAGATACACTTTTGTTCAGAACTCGACCGCTGCGTGGCGTTGGCGTTGCTATGAACTTCCGGTAGGAGCTAATTATGCGATAACTCGAGATTGCGAGCACATAGAAGGATGCTGTCTTCGGCAGAGTTGCTCAGGAGGATAAGGACTTTCACATGAGATACAATTTAGTTCAGAACTCGACCACCGCGTGGCGCTAGCGTCGATACGAACTTCCGGTAGTGGCTAATTATGCGATAACTCGAGAATGCGAACACATAGAAGGATGCTGTCTTCAGCAAAGTTGCTAGGGAGGATAAGCACTTCCTCATGAGATACAATTTAGTTCAGAACTCGACCGCTGCGTGGCGCTAGCGTCGATATGAACTTCCTGTAGGAGCTAATTATGCGATAACTCGAGATTGCGAGCACATAGAAGGATGCTGTCTTCGGCAAAGTTGCTCAGGAGGATAAGGACTTTCACATGAGATACAATTTAGTTCAGAACTCGACCACCGCGTGGCGCTAGCGTCGATATGAACTTCCGGTAGAGGCTAATTATGCGATAACTCGAGAATGCGAACACATAGAAGGATGCTGTCTTCAGCAAAGTTGCTAGGGAGGATAAGCACTTCCTCATGAGATACAATTTAGTTTAGAACTCGACCGCTGCGTGGCGCTAGCGTCGATATGAACTTCCTGTAGGAGCTAATTATGCGATAACTCGAGATTGCGAGCACATAGAAGGATGCTGTCTTCGGCAAAGTTGCTCAGGAGGATAAGGACTTTCACATGAGATACAATTTAGTTCAGAACTCGACCACCGCGTGGCGCTAGTGTCGATATGCACTTTCGGTAAGGGCTAATTATGCGATAACACGAGATTGCGAGCACATAGAAGGATACTGTCTTCGACAAAGTTGCTCAGGAGGATAAGGACTTCCACATAAGATACACTTTTGTTCAGAACTCGACCGCTGCGTGGCGTTGGCGTTGCTATGAACTTCCGGTAGGAGCTAATTATGCGATAACTCGAGATTGCGAGCACATAGAAGGATGCTGTCTTCGGCAAAGTTGCTCAGGAGGATAAGGACTTTCACATGAGATACAATTTAGTTCAGAACTCGACCACCGCGTGGCGCTAGCGTCGATACGAACTTCCGGTAGAGGCTAATTATGCGATAACTCGAGAATGCGAACACATAGA
This sequence comes from Aedes aegypti, assembly GCF_002204515.2. Lineage (NCBI taxonomy): Eukaryota > Metazoa > Arthropoda > Insecta > Diptera > Culicidae > Aedes > Aedes aegypti. The sequence continues at coordinate 258,180,181 of NC_035107.1, read as the reverse complement.
AGGATGCTGTCTTCGGCAAAGTTGCTAGGGAGGATAAGCACTTCCTCATGAGATACAATTTAGTTCAGAACTCGACCGCTGCGTGGCGCTAGCGTCGATATGAACTTCCGGTAGGAGCTAATCATGCGATAACTCGAGATTGCGAGCACATAGAAGGATGAAGTTCAATCCAATGGACGCAGTGGCTTAACCTTCCCAACAAAAAAAAAAAAAAAAAAACTTCCTGTAGGAGCTAATTATGCGATAACTCGAGATTGCGAGCACATAGAAAGATGCAGTCTTCGGCAAAGTTGTTCATGAGGGTAAGGACTGCCACATAAGATACAATTTAGTTCAGAACTCGACCACCGCGTGGCGCTAGTGTCGATATGCACTTTCGGTAAGGGCTAATTATGCGATAACACGAGATTGCGAGCACATAGAAGGACGCTGTCTTCAACAAAGTTGCTCAGGAGGATAAGGACTTCCACATAAGATACACTTTAGTTCAGAGCTCGACCGCTGCGTGGCGTTGGCGTTGATATGAACTTCCGGTAGGAGCTAATTATGCGATAACTCGAGATTGCGAGCACATAGAAGGATGCTGTCTTCGGCAGAGTTGCTCAGGAGGATAAGGACTTTCACATGAGATACAATTTAGTTCAGAACTCGACCACCGCGTGGCGCTAGCGTCGATATGAACTTCCGGTAGAGGCTAATTATGCGATAACTCGAGAATGCGAACACATAGAAGGATGCTGTCTTCAGCAAAGTTGCTAGGGAGGATAAGCACTTCCTCATGAGATACAATTTAGTTTAGAACTCGACCGCCGCGTGGCGCTAGCGTCGATATGAACTTCCTGTAGGAGCTAATTATGCGATAACTCGAGATTGCGAGCACATAGAAGGATGCTGTCTTCGGCAAAGTTGCTCAGGAGGATAAGGACTTTCACATGAGATACAATTTAGTTCAGAACTCGACCACCGCGTGGCGCTAGTGTCGATATGCACTTTCGGTAAGGGCTAATTATGCGATAACACGAGATTGCGAGCACATAGAAGGATACTGTCTTCGACAAAGTTGCTCAGGAGGATAAGGACTTCCACATAAGATACACTTTTGTTCAGAACTCGACCGCTGCGTGGCGTTGGCGTTGCTATGAACTTCCGGTAGGAGCTAATTATGCGATAACTCGAGATTGCGAGCACATAGAAGGATGCTGTCTTCGGCAAAGTTGCTCAGGAGGATAAGGACTTTCACATGAGATACAATTTAGTTCAGAACTCGACCACCGCGTGGCGCTAGCGTCGATACGAACTTCCGGTAGAGGCTAATTATGCGATAACTCGAGAATGCGAACACATAGAAGGATGCTGTCTTCGGCAAAGTTGCTAGGGAGGATAAGCACTTCCTCATGAGATACAATTTAGTTCAGAACTCGACCGCTGCGTGGCGCTAGCGTCGATATGAACTTCCGGTAGGAGCTAATTATGCGATAACTCGAGATTGCGAGCACATAGAAAGATGCAGTCTTCGACAAAGTTGTTCATGAGGGTAAGGACTGCCACATGAGATACAATTTAGTTCAGAACTCGACCACCGCGTGGCGCTAGTGTCGATATGCACTTTCGGTAAGGGCTAATTATGCGATAACACGAGATTGCGAGCACATAGAAGGATGCTGTCTTCGACAAAGTTGCTCAGGAGGATAAGGACTTCCACATAAGATACACTTTAGTTCAGAGCTCGACCGCTGCGTGGCGTTGGCGTTGATATGAACTTCCGGTAGGAGCTAATTATGCGATAACTCGAGATTGCGAGCACATAGAAGGATGCTGTCTTCGGCAGAGTTGCTCAGGAGGATAAGGACTTTCACATGAGATACAATTTAGTTCAGAACTCGACCACCGCGTGGCGCTAGCGTCGATACGAACTTCCGGTAGAGGCTAATTATGCGATAACTCGAGAATGCGAACACATAGAAGGATGCTGTCTTCGGCAAAGTTGCTAGGGAGGATAAGCACTTCCTCATGAGATACAATTTAGTTCAGAACTCGACCGCTGCGTGGCGCTAGCGTTGATATGAACTTCCGGTAGGAGCTAATTATGCGATAACACGAGATTGCGAGCACATAGAAGGATGCTGTCTTCGACAAAGTTGCTCAGGAGGATAAGGACTTCCACATAAGATACACTTTAGTTCAGAGCTCGACCGCTGCGTGGCGTTGGCGTTGATATGAACTTCCGGTAGGAGCTAATTATGCGATAACTCGAGATTGCGAGCACATAGAAGGATGCTGTCTTCGGCAGAGTTGCTCAGGAGGATAAGGACTTTCACATGAGATACAATTTAGTTCAGAACTCGACCACCGCGTGGCGCTAGCGTCGATACGAACTTCCGGTAGTGGCTAATTATGCGATAACTCGAGAATGCGAACACATAGAAGGATGCTGTCTTCAGCAAAGTTGCTAGGGAGGATAAGCACTTCCTCATGAGATACAATTTAGTTCAGAACTCGACCGCTGCGTGGCGCTAGCGTCGATATGAACTTCCTGTAGGAGCTAATTATGCGATAACTCGAGATTGCGAGCACATAGAAGGATGCTGTCTTCGGCAAAGTTGCTCAGGAGGATAAGGACTTTCACATGAGATACAATTTAGTTCAGAACTCGACCACCGCGTGGCGCTAGCGTCGATATGAACTTCCGGTAGAGGCTAATTATGCGATAACTCGAGAATGCGAACACATAGAAGGATGCTGTCTTCAGCAAAGTTGCTAGGGAGGATAAGCACTTCCTCATGAGATACAATTTAGTTTAGAACTCGACCGCTGCGTGGCGCTAGCGTCGATATGAACTTCCTGTAGGAGCTAATTATGCGATAACTCGAGATTGCGAGCACATAGAAGGATGCTGTCTTCGGCAAAGTTGCTCAGGAGGATAAGGACTTTCACATGAGATACAATTTAGTTCAGAACTCGACCACCGCGTGGCGCTAGTGTCGATATGCACTTTCGGTAAGGGCTAATTATGCGATAACACGAGATTGCGAGCACATAGAAGGATACTGTCTTCGACAAAGTTGCTCAGGAGGATAAGGACTTCCACATAAGATACACTTTTGTTCAGAACTCGACCGCTGCGTGGCGTTGGCGTTGATATGAACTTCCGGTAGGAGCTAATTATGCGATAACTCGAGATTGCGAGCACATAGAAGGATGCTGTCTTCGGCAAAGTTGCTCAGGAGGATAAGGACTTTCACATGAGATACAATTTAGTTCAGAACTCGACCACCGCGTGGCGCTAGCGTCGATACGAACTTCCGGTAGAGGCTAATTATGCGATAACTCGAGAATGCGAACACATAGAAGGATGCTGTCTTCGGCAAAGTTGCTAGGGAGGATAAGCACTTCCTCATGAGATACAATTTAGTTCAGAACTCGACCGCTGCGTGGCGCTAGCGTCGATATGAACTTCCGGTAGGAGCTAATTATGCGATAACTCGAGATTGCGAGCACATAGAAGGATGAAGTTCAATCCAATGGACGCAGTGGCTTAACCTTCCCAACAAAAAAAAAAAAAAAAAACTTCCTGTAGGAGCTAATTATGCGATAACTCGAGATTGCGAGCACATAGAAAGATGCAGTCTTCGGCAAAGTTGTTCATGAGGGTAAGGACTGCCACATAAGATACAATTTAGTTCAGAACTCGACCACCGCGTGGCGCTAGTGTCGATATGCACTTTCGGTAAGGGCTAATTATGCGATAACACGAGATTGCGAGCACATAGAAGGATGCTGTCTTCAACAAAGTTGCTCAGGAGGATAAGGACTTCCACATAAGATACACTTTAGTTCAGAGCTCGACCGCTGCGTGGCGTTGGCGTTGATATGAACATCCGGTAGGAGCTAATTATGCGATAACTCGAGATTGCGAGCACATAGAAGGATGCTGTCTTCGGCAGAGTTGCTCAGGAGGATAAGGACTTTCACATGAGATACAATTTAGTTCAGAACTCGACCACCGCGTGGCGCTAGCGTCGATACGAACTTCCGGTAGAGGCTAATTATGCGATAACTCGAGAATGCGAACACATAGAAGGATGCTGTCTTCGGCAAAGTTGCTAGGGAGGATAAGCACTTCCTCATGAGATACAATTTAGTTCAGAACTCGACCGCTGCGTGGCGCTAGCGTCGATATGAACTTCCGGTAGGAGCTAATTATGCGATAACTCGAGATTGCGAGCACATAGAAAGATGCAGTCTTCGACAAAGTTGTTCATGAGGGTAAGGACTGCCACATGAGATACAATTTAGTTCAGAACTCGACCACCGCGTGGCGCTAGTGTCGATATGCACTTTCGGTAAGGGCTAATTATGCGATAACACGAGATTGCGAGCACATAGAAGGATGCTGTCTTCGACAAAGTTGCTCAGGAGGATAAGGACTTCCACATAAGATACACTTTAGTTCAGAGCTCGACCGCTGCGTGGCGTTGGCGTTGCTATGAACTTCCGGTAGGAGCTAATTATGCGATAACTCGAGATTGCGAGCACATAGAAGGATGCTGTCTTCGGCAAAGTTGCTCAGGAGGATAAGGACTTTCACATGAGATACAATTTAGTTCAGAACTCGACCACCGCGTGGCGCTAGCGTCGATACGAACTTCCGGTAGAGGCTAATTATGCGATAACTCGAGAATGCGAACACATAGAAGGATGCTGTCTTCAGCAAAGTTGCTAGGGAGGATAAGCACTTCCTCATGAGATACAATTTAGTTCAGAACTCGACCGCTGCGTGGCGTTGGCGTTGCTATGAACTTCCGGTAGGAGCTAATTATGCGATAACTCGAGATTGCGAGCACATAGAAGGATGCAGTCTTCGGCAAAGTTGTTCATGAGGATAAGGACTTCCACATAAGATACAATTTAGTTCAGAACTCGATCACCGCGTAGCGCTAGCGTCGATATGGACTTTCGGTAGAGGCTTATTATGCGATAACACGAGATTGCGAACACATAGAAGGATGATGTCTTCGGCAAAGTTGCTCAGGAGGATAAGGACTTCCACATGAGATACAATTTAGTTCAGAGCTCAACCGCTGCGTGGCGTTGGCGTTGATATGAACTTCCGGTAGGGGCTTATTATGCGATAACTCGAGATTGCGAGCACATAGAAGGATGCTGTCTTCGGCAAAGTTGCTCAGGAGGATAAGGACTTCCACATATGACACAATTTAGTTTAGAACACGACCACCACGTGGCTAATTTTTAATGAAAACAAAGAAATAAATTGCTGAAAGAAATTCGTGAGAAACTCCAAAAAGACCTAAACAGTAATTTAAGGAGTAATTTTTAAAATCATTGGATAAATAAATAAATTGATAAAATTACGCCTTGAGTAGTACTGGGGGTGTCTCTCCTAGGAAATAATTTATAAGGATGTCACCGAAAAAAAATTCTGTGGCGTATCCCTAGAAGAAATAAGAGATAGAATTCCGAAAGAAACTCTTGAGCACATTTCATAAGAAACTTCCTACATTTTCTAACCCCTACTTAAAAAAGTGCACGTCATAAAATTTAATTTGAACGTAATCTTCTGTTTGAGTTGTGATTATCTAATCACCTACACTATTCTTCGCAAGTTAGAGTAAGTAGATTTGCGAGCATGACTTGAAGTATAAAGATGTGAATGTGTTCGGATAGTGATAATTATCAATATTATTATTGAAATAATTAAAAGTTTATAGTACAGTGAAACCTCCATGAGTTGATATTGAAGGGACCATCGACTCATGGAAATATCGGGTCATGGAACAGCATTCCTTTGGATAGCAGCTTCTAGGGACCATCATAGTAACCATGAAAGTTTGTTTTTACTATGGTCCCATGAGTCGATATCGAGTCATGGAACATCGACTCATGGAGGTATCACTGTAAAATCAATAGAGTGTGTGAATTTGATTTAACGTAAAATTTAGTGCTGAAGTAGTTGATTTGATTCAGAATCAATTAAGTAAGTAAGTAAAAATAATTAACAGGATAGTAACGCCAACATAAAACATTCTTCTCCGTTAACTTCTGGACATTTCTTTTGAATCAGCTTCTGCAGAAATTTCAACAAGAATTTGCATACAGGTTTTGTATGATAACAATATTGGCAGGAAGAACTCAGAAAAATTTCGTCAGATTTGTAAAAAAATTAAGCAATTTCGCAAACACCAATGAAAAAATCCCAAAAATCCAAATTACTCGTAGAATTCTATAATAAAGGATTAGAAGAATCAAATTAGACTCTTCGAGAACTTCGAGGAGACCTTCAGTAGATTTCTGGAACAATTGAATAAATGACCGTGGAGGAATTCATACATTAACTCGAACGAATGTTGGAAATATTTTATGGACTTATACTAGAAAGAACAGCTGGAGGAATTTCAAAAATAGCTTCATTGGGACGCATTATTAAAAACTACTCTGAAGTGCTTGTTTTAATTATGAATCGTGGTTTACGGCCAACCAGCCGAGTGGAAGTTTAACAACTACCGAAAAGCTAAACATTACATATAATTTGCAATTGGATTAGATGGACAAATTGATGTGAAGATTTGCGAAAAAGTTACACGTCTTCTCAGTGAGAATCGAACTCACGACTCCCCGATCTCTAGTTGGGGCGCGTTAACCACTACGCCATGAGAGGACTCATGAACGCAGAAGTTAACCTGAATTCGATTTCAGCTCAATAATCACGTGGTCCTCTTTCGCAAAGTGCACCTCTTTCGGAAGAATTAGATGCCCATCCAAACACAACGCTTTCTATATATATCCAATGCCTAGCCCGAGAGCGCATTGTTTTTTAGGTATAGGAATAGCACACTACACTAGCCAGCAACTGCGCTGGCTGAGGTTTCTATTGTGTGGGCTTCCAATGGGTCGCGACGTTCTCAAACGACCGGTTACGGAACATGAGTCCGTTGCTCGATAAATACTTGTTTTAATTATGAATCGTGGTTCACGGCCAACCAGCCGAGTGGAAGTTTAACAACTACCGAAAAGCTAAACATTACATATAATTTGCAATTGGATTAGATGGACAAATTGATGTGAAGATTTGCGAAAAAGTTACACGTCTTCTCAGTGAGAATCGAACTCACGACTCCCCGATCTCTAGTTGGGGCGCGTTAACCACTACGCCATGAGAGGACTCATGAACGCAGAAGTTACTCTGAAGTGTTTTTAAAAAATCCTGTTGAGCATATTCAAAATTATCCTTTAGAAAAAAAATCAGACTATTATTCCGTCAAATCCAAAAATAATAACTTGAGAAATACCGAAAACAATTTTAAAATCAGATCGTAGAAGAATTCAATAAAAAAAATACCTGTGAGGGAATTGCAAAAACTCTGAAGAATTCACTCCAGATAGATTTCTCCGGGAATTAATCCATCCTCAGGGAAGTTTTCCAGGAATTATTGCATAGATTACTTCAAGCACTTCTCCAGCGATTTTTCCAAAGATTCTTCAAGCGATTTCTCCTGACATTCCTCTAATAAAAAATAAGAGATTCCCCTAAGGATTCCTCCAAGAAGATCTCTACAGAGATTTTTGCAGAATGTCAGCGGTTTCTCTAAGTAACATTTCTTCAAGGATTACTTAAAATATTTCCACAGTGAATTCTCCAGACATTCCGCTGGTAGTCCTCTCAAGATTCCTCTAGGATTTACTTCTAAGATTTCCTCCAGGGATCGCTCCGAAATTCTATAACGAATTATTCAGAGATTGGGGATTTAACAAGAAATTATTTTATGAGTTCTTATAGGGGTCGCTGGAGAAATTCTTGCAAGAGCCCAAGAAGGGATTCTCGAGGAAAGCTCTGGAGAAATTCCTTACAAAAATCCCCGGAACAGCATACATGCTTTTCAGTTACGCAGTCTTTATTTTTTTCAACGTTCTATTTATGATGAAGACTGCGTAGACGAAACTCATATTTCATTTATTTATACAGTCAAATCTCTACCAGTTCATTCCTGAAACGATATCTACAGGAAACCATGTAGAGATTTTTCTGAAGCGATCCTTGGAGAAATTCCTGAAGAAAAAGCTGGAGAAATCTCTGCAGGAATTCCTGTAAAGATTTGCATAGAGAAATCTCTGTAGGAGTCTTTGGATAGACTCCTGTACTGCCCATAATTGCATATTTGTAACATTCGACAAAAGTAGGCATTGAGTAAATGGAATACCAAGAGTACATTTGATGACAGTATGGGAGGAAACTAAAATTACTAAAAATTACCAGGAACTCAAAAGTGCTTATTTGAGGCTGATATTTTGTACAACTCATATCGCATACTAGGTGAATGGTCAGAAAATAATTCTGGTAGAAATTTCATTGCTGTTACATTACAAGGCTCATTTATAATCTCAATGTTACTGTTATGCGGTTATAATTACCAATGTGACAAAACAACTTGGTATTTTTTTCGAATTTTCTAGAACAATCTCACATATTTCAGTAAGTTGATCGAAAGTATTTATCATTTGATGACTCTCCATGGTATTAACTTCAATTTGTCAAAAATGTCGAATGTGACAAATATGCAGATATGGGCAGTGTAGGCATCCATGAAGGACTCTTGGAGACATCTTTGGAGGAATCACTGATGAATGGACGTATCCTAAGAAGAATCGATGTAGAAATTTTGCAGGTGGAATCGCTAGAGAAATCCCTGGAAAAACCCCTGTAGATTTTTTGCTGGAAAAACCCCTGTAGATTTTTGTTGGATAAATCCCTGAAAGAATCCTTATAGGAGTATTAAAATAGAAAAATTTCTCGAAAAATCTAAGGAGAAATATCTAAAGAAATCCGTGAATAGATTTAAAAAAAAAATTATAGAGATTTTACTGTAGGATATGTAGAGATTTTTTTTTAATGAAATACATGGAGAAATTTTTAGCATAAGTTCTGATAATATTCTAGCAGGAATTAATGGGAGAATCTCTAGAGAAATTTCAAGAAGAACTCTTGGGGGAATCCATGGAGTATTATTGAAGACCCAGTACGAATCCCTGGAGAAATTCTTGGGGAATCCCTGGAAGATTATCTTGAGAAATTCTTGAGGCGTTTCATGAAATTTCCTTGAGGAATTCGTGAATATTAGAACACCTGCAGAAATTCCTTGTGGAATCCTTGTAGAATTTCCTCGTAGAATCATCCCTGGAGGAATCCCGGAATAACGAATCTCGAGAGAACTGCTTGGGGATATTTTTGTATGTATCCGTGGAGGAATCCTCGGAAAAATTTCTGCAGATATCATTAGAGAAAGATCTTTAGTAATCCTTGAAGAAATTGTTTTAAGTGTTACTCCTGGAGGAATTCCTGAAAAAAGCCTTGAAGATATCTGTGCAAGAATCCTTGAAGACATTATCCTGGAGAAATCCTTGCAAAAGTCTGAGAAAAATTTTATAGAGGAATACTAGAAGAAATAACTTAAAAAATCCCTGGAGGAATCGCCGGAGAAATTTCGAAGTATTCCTGAAACGAATCCTGGAGGAATCCTTGGAAAAACTCCTGAAATCCCAATCCCAATAAAGATTTTTCTGGAGGATTCTATGAAGGAATCACTAAAGACATTTCTGCTGGAAACCTTTGCGAAATCTTTAAAGAAATCCTTAAACATATTTTTTTTGTAGGAATCCTTGTAAAAATTCCATGTCAACTCCCTGGAGGAAGCTATTCCATGCATGGCAAACAAGAGTTCTTCCTGAAAGAATCTCTGGCAAAAGTCCTAGGGAACCCCAGAAGAAATCATTGTAGAGATTAAGGTACAGAATAGCTTGGATTATTTTCTGGTAAAATACTTGGAGGAATCTTCGAAAGATTTCCTGGAAAAATCTTTGGGAGAGTCTCTGGAGATATTTCGAGAGGATGAGGACAGAAGGGCATGGGTTTGTATTCCATCGGATGAGCTCTCGTAACTGTAGAATCCATCATACAAATCATTTAAGGTTACTGGACTATATCCTTTGAATAACTCCGATGTGAACTACGTCTTGAGATCTAGATAACTTTTTGGAGGAAATCCAGAAGGAAATACTGGTATAAAGTCATAAGATTCCTCCGGATCCAATTAAAAACTAAAGTGCACAGTTACTGCAACAACTTCTAAAGAAAATTAGAAGTAATTGTTTTTGCAACTTCATGACGTTATCTGTATCTGAACTCTTGTTGGAATTTTAGAAGTGAGTACAATATAGTTCATATCATATCATAGAGCTCATTTTATATTATATACAATCGACTTTCCACAACTCAATATTCTATAACCCGATATACTCTATAACTAGATGGATTTTCTGTAACTCGATATCTCCACAAGTTGATGTTACGTGAGATGTGAATTTCTCTCCATAACTCGATATTTATTTCATTCTTTTTTTTGGGGAAACGTGATCTAATTTTTGTTTGAAGGTGAATAAATACTTACAAGTTGTAATGACATGAAAATGATAAAAACTATTGTCAGTAAAAATAACGTGATTTTTCGAGCACTTCGAAAAATGTTTTCAAATAATAGTTTGTAAAATGCTATCAACAAAATAATATTGCTTTCTTACAAAAATGATAATAAAAATATTGGAAATACATAAATTTGTTCCTTCGATTTTGTGTCGGTATATTCTATTATAACATAATTCTATAAGTCGATGGTCCCTTGAATATCGAGTTATGGAGAGTCAACTGTAGTTTATATCGTAACATATATTTACTACGCAGAATTAAAAAAAAAACTGAACAACTTTGCCGAAGATAAAACCTTCAAAAAAGAGTTCCTTCTGGAAATACATATAGACGCCAGCACCACATGCTGGTTAAATTTTGAACGTATGTTCATGACTAATTCCTTATTCTCTCGAACAATTTTACCGCAGACAGCATCCTTCTATAAGTCGGGTCTCGGGTTTTTAAACCCGAACTCGAATGGTGCGGGACGGATTTGAAGGCTAGAACATTTTTTTCGAGTACGTCGGAATCGGGCTTGTAAAAATTCGGATTTAGGTGGACTTTAGTAAGAGTTATGGTAAGAGTAACAACCAAAAAGCTTCCTTATGCATCAGAAACGATGAATTTATCTATTTTTAAAAATAGGTCTTTTCTTACAAAAAATGTTTAGGTTTCGAGTCAGATTCGGATTTGAACAGCGGATTTTTTTTTCAAGTTCGGGTCAGGTCTGAGTACGGGTCGGGTCCGGGTTTAAAAAAATAAAGTAAGTCGGGTACGGGTCGTGTTTGGGCTCAAAAAATGTGAAACCCCCCTCTAATAATTAACTATCGGAAATACAAATCGACGTCAAATCCACCGGGTGGTCGAGCAACTTTGTGGAAGACAGCATCCTTCTAAATGACCCATAACGCGGGTACGTCATAGTTTCGTGGTGCGTTATGGAGAAAAGATATACCAGTGAACCCTAGTCATGACTGCTTCAAACGAAGAGAACAGGATGTTCGAGTAATGAAAGGAACACTTATTAGTCCTTGTTACATTTTAAACCTTGTTGAAAGTGACAAGTCGCGGTTTTCCCAGTTGCAGAGAATGATCTGACAATGATCGAGACAAGGAAAAAAATGAAGTCGAATTGAACAATTTGTTTCATAATCCTTCATTCATTTGATTCTCTAGTTTGAAGAAGTAGGGACTATGATTCTGATGCACGGACAATATCTGTGTAATTTCTACCGAAAGTCCATATCGACGCTAGCGCCACGCGGTGGTCGAGTTCTGAACTAAATTGTATCTCATTTGGAAGTCCTTATCCTCCTGAGCAACTTTGCTGAAGACAACATCCTTCTATGTGCTCGCAATCTCGAGTAATTACATAATTAGCATCTACCGGAAGTTCATATCGTCGCTAGTGCCACGCAGCGGTCGAGTTCTGAACTAAATTGTATCTCATGTGAAAGTCCTTATCCTCCTGAGCAACTATGCCGAAGACAACATCCTTCTATGTGCTCGCAATCTCAAGTTATCGCATAATTAGCCACTACCGGAAGTTAATATCGACGCTAGTACCACGCAGTGGTCGAGTTCTGAACTAAATTGTATCTCAAAAGGAAGTTCTTATCCTCCTGAGCAACTTTGCCGAAGACAACATCCTTCTATGTGCTCGCAATCTCGAGTTATCGCATAATTAGCTCGTACCGGAAGTTCATATCGACGCTAGCGCCACGCGGTGGTCGAGTTCTGAACTAAATTGTATCTCATGTGAAAGTCCTTATCCTCCTGAGCAACTTTGCCGAAGACAGCATCCTTCTATGTGCTCGCAATCTCGAGTTATCGCATAATTAGCCTCTACCGGAAGTTCGTATCGACGCTAGCGCCACGCGGTGGTCGAGTTCTGAACTAAATTGTATCTCATGTGAAAGTCCTTATCCTCCTGAGCAACTTTGCCTAAGACAACATCCTTCTATGTGCTCGCAATCTCGAGTTATCGCATAATTAGCTCCTACCGGAAGTTCATATCGACGCTAGCGCCACGCAGCGGTCGAGTTCTGAACTAAATTGTATCCCATGTGGAAGTTCTTGGTCCCCGAAGCAACTTTGCTGAAGACAGTACATTCCTATATGGCCTGCATCTTATACAATTTGGTGATGACTGCAGATTTCTGGACTGAGTGTACTGAAATTCCACGTGGCCAACATGGTCCCCTTCGTAGCCGATTCCCGGTGGCCACTGGATCCGGAACCGGTATTCCAGGTAGTGATCAGAATCTTGAGGAGTATATCTTTCGAATGCGGCATAAATTTCATTATTCGGTTGATATTTCGCTGATTTATAGGGGTATACATTTCTGGGTCATAATGACCCCAGTATCTTATTAAGTTGTTTTTCTTAACATCCGCGGAAGGTTAATTTGTTCTGTTTTAAGGGCAAAATAAAATAAACAGTTTTTTTTTATATTGTCAAGACTAAAAAGCCAATCCATCATCAACTTCATATAAAACTTCTAAAAAACAGTGAATTTTAAAATTTAACAAATTTGAAAAATCATTCGATTTTGGTACGGTGTCAAAACCGAAAGAGTGTTGTAAGGACTTCGGTGAAGTGAAATATGAATTGTAAATATTAAGCTTTTAAATAAGGCCATAGTTGTGAAAATTGCGCATGCGGGGTTAAACCGTCTCTTGACGGGGTAAGACCGCCACCCCTGATTTATACCAAATAACTGTGTAAACCATTTTAAAAGTTGTAACTACGTTGTACATTACTGTTCAAGTGAAATGAAATCAATTTTGTGAAAAATACAAGCCAAACCCGCATAGTTTTTCCAGAATATGGGTGTTTCAAGGTACTAATAAGTATATATTTAAGTTTTTTGAAATAATTAACCCTAAAATGATTCAATATCCACGTTTATCAATGTAGAATTCATAAAACATTATACTTTTTAGAATCACAGGGAACTGATATATTTTATTGCAAAATTGTGTACGAAAATCGTGGTGGTCGTTCTTACCCCGTGAGTGGGCGGTTTAACCCCGTCGCTAAAAATAATCGTGATAAGAAATCACTTTTTTGAAGCTTCAAGAAATAAATATTTTTTAGGAATACAACACATGTGATATTTATTGATCATGCCTAAGGTTTCAAAATACGATATGCTGCGTCGAAAAAGGATTCATTGATTCTTGATTTTGACATATGAATTAAATTGCTTAGGCGGGCGGTCTTACCCCGTCTTCCCCTATGAATATTACTGCTGTAGTTTTATTTCGGAGCAGTATTATTCTAGTGCTTGCTTCATAAATTTTGCCGAAGCATAAATTTTGCATAAAGCATATAACATAAATATATTTTTTTTCGATGCATAAATTTTGCCTATGTTTGAATGCCTACTTTCCATACAACATTGCCTAACAAGAAAAGGATAGTTTTCTTTTCGTTTCATAGAGCGAGTAATGGCGCTTAAGCCAAGGTACTAGAGCCAGGACATAAGGCCCAAATACCTATGTCCAATCCCAGGAAGAGGAAAACGTACATCAATGGAGTGTGCACTAACATTCTTATCAAAGCCACTCCCAACGATCTTACCTATCCCTTAAAATGAAACGGTTGGTACGGTTGTCCTCATTTCATCCTATATAAGGTAAAACAAAAAATCGTGTATCATGTTATTCATTACTGAATAATCTTATCGCCGTCTAGATATTTTATCAACCTTATTCCCGATTGTTACTCTAGGAAATCTTCCAAAGATTTCTACAGAATTTCTCCCTGGAGAAATCCAACTGTTCATGTGGATTCATTTATGTTTCTCCAAGATATCCAAAACTCCTTGAGAGGCTCTTCGAACAAATTTACTTCGCTGGGAATTTCTCTAGAATTTTATCCAAGTACTACTGCTGCAGTTTTTCGAAACATTTTTTTTAAAACGTTTCTGAAAAAAAATCCCATGCGTTCTCTAAAGTTTTACTTAAGTTTTTACACCCGTTAATACTACGGTAATTTTTCCAATTATTCCTCCGCACAATTTCTTCAGAGATTCTGTCCAATGTTTTTCGAGAAGTCTTTTTAGAAAATCATGCAGAATACTACCACGAGATTCGATTTATTTTTTTCCGATTATTTCTGCAATTTATATATGAAATCTTCTTAAACATCCTAAAAAGCACAGGAGTTCTTCTAGAGATCCTTGTTTATTAAGGATAACTTTGAAATTTACGTAGGATTTATCAGAGGATACTTTAGGATTTTCTCAAGAAATGCCTCATGGATTTATTTTTCAAACAAAAAAAATCATTGCATTTCCCTGCAAACATTCCAAGAAGAATTCCTGAAAATTGTTGTCAAGATTTACTTGATAAAATCTCATAGAATAAGTGCACGAAATTCTGTAGAAATCTAAGAACGAAAGTCTGGAGCAATTGTTGAAGGTATCTTCAGAGAAAGCTCTAGTTGAATTCTGAAAGACAATTTCAAAGTAAAACCCTGGAAATTCCTGGAGGCATTTCTAGAGAAGTTATTGATTGACCTTTAAAAGATATTTCGACCGGGAATCTTGGAGGAGGTCCCAGAGAGTTCGATGGATGAATCACTGAATGAACTCTTGGAGAAATTAGGAGTTTCTTGAAAAATTCTAAAAGATTTTTTTCGAGGAATTATGATGGTTTCTGAAAAAATCTTTGGATAAATTCTGTAATATCCTTGGAGAAATCCAATTGAAGCACAAATATAAATCAGTGTGTTGTTAATCAAACTAAAACATAACTAGTTATTATTTTCAATAACCAAATTATAATACAATTTGTTATTATCTGTGCATGCAATAAATCTGGCCATGAAAGTAGTTGGTCTCGACTTCATTAGGACAAATTGTATTATAATTTTATTGTTTAATTTCAAAAAATTTTAACCAGTTTTTTGTAATTTTAAATAATGTTGATTTACCACGTCATCAAAATAAAGTGCTCTCTACAACAAAAATTTGTTGGTTGCAAATTTTGATATAATTGTGATACAATTTTGTCCATTGGTTGAAGAACAAGACGTTTAGTGAATTTATAATATTATGTTTTATCACCATCAAAAGAAGAAAATGCTGCGCAAATTTGACTAATATAGGACATGCTGTTTAATAGCACTATATTAGCACGCAAGGCGAATGGTTGAATTAATGAAAAGTTTGTACATCGTCAAATTTGTCTCAAATCAAAACTAGTATTTATTAAAAGTAGTTTTCCACATTTTTTCCTCTTTTCATTGTTTTTTTTTTAACTCATGAATAGTTAATCATTTCCAAATCCTATTACATGCTTTTGTCGCTATTTCAGTTGTTTTTAAGCTGTGAATACAACACATTTAATAAAAATAGGTTTGACTTATTTGTCAAACAAATATCATCAAAAAACATATAAGGATAATGCCTTTTTTTACAAATGTTTGCCCGTTATACATTTAAAGGTAACCCCTGTCGGTCGCCCTAGTGTACTGAGTACACACACTTTACGAAAAGTCGAAAAACACGTTGAAAATCCCCTCAAATTGATCCGGGTGTTGGTCCTATTCCAAGATCTACTCTTCTTCTTGCTTGTAGAGAAGAAATTTTTCGAAAAAATCAACGAAAAGTATTTGAAAACATCGTGTTTTTAACCTAAGTTTTTAGGCGTGTACTCAGTACACCAGTGCGACCGCTCGTGTAACTTTTTTTTTACCGGGCCCGTCACACGAGCGGTCGCATCGTGTACTGAGTACACGCGGAGAAATTTTGACTAAAATACTTGCATTCGAAAATTTGGTTTTGTGGAAGAATTCTGAATCAAACTGCATATCACATGTTTAGTCCCTAATCTACTAAACATCTTTGCCGAAAACACCATCTTGCTAAAATATCGTTATCCAGAGATATTCGCGATCAAAATACGCCATCTGTTGGTAGAATTTCAAGTTAAGTGGCTTATTACATGCTAGACCTTAACCTATTCAACATTATTTTTCGAAGAGATCCTGAGATATCTGTGTTCGAAAAATATCATGCTCACTAGCGCCATCTATTGAAAAAATTTCGAATCAAGAAGATCATCACATGGTAGCCCTTGAATTGCTGAACAACTTTGCCGAAAACACAATCTTTCTAAAAAGATTCTATGACACTACCCCGAACGCCACTACCCCGAATGCCGCTACCCCGAACGCCAGTACCCCGAAAGCCATTACCCCGAATGGGTCATTACCCCGAACGCCACTACCCCGAATGGGTCACTACCCCGAACGCCATTACCCCGAATGGATAACATTTTGAAACATATTCTAGTTAGAGAGTGGGGAGATAATTGTACGATTCCTTGTGAGTATTTCACGAGTTTGGCTCAAAAATGTATTTTTCAAATATTAGAAGATAAAAAAGCAGCTAGTTGTTTAGCAAATAATTTTTACACACTAAGTTTTGTCCTCTAATTTTGGGAAGATCCACACAGCCACATTGCAATGCTCTGAAGAACAGCCTATTTCGAAAAGAAGGGTGAATTTATTATGAGAAGGATAGCTATAATATGTACAAAATTAGGATGTAGTAAAGTCTCTTTTTGGACGTCGGTAGCCACTTCCTTTACTCATTTTATAGGTGTCGGGCATTAAGATTAAGATCTTCTTAAAGATTTTGTTTCGTAAACGATGGCAATGGAAGTTCACCCTGAGATAGTCGTTGCAAAAGTTGTTCTATGGAACCCGCCTAAAAAACAACCTAATAGACGACCGTTCCGCTATCGCACTTGTACACTTGTACATGTTAGAAAAATCGGCGGCCTCTGATTGACGCTACAGTAAGAACTTTTGTTGATTTGTGGGATCATTAATTTGAATTTCTGTGAGATAATCACAAAAAATAATATTTTTTTGATTCGAGATAATGAAGTGGTGGTAAATCCATAAGAGACCTGTCTGTTTTAATACAAGAAGATAAAAGAAAGGGAAAATTTCCGATTATAATTATAGCAGGAATCACTTTAGTGAATGCCTTCAAGATATATTCCTTTATAAAAAAGCTGTTCTATATGGAAATATTAGTGACTAGCTTATCCAACAAAAACGCGAAAGAACAGCCAATTTAAAAAGAAGGGCAAATATCTGGTGAAATGTTTGCAACGTGAATGTTCACTGTAACAACGTGATGCTATGACACAACCTATATTCATAAGAAAGAAAAATATTTGTTCAAAAACAAAATTGAAATATGAACACCACCCACCAACAAGTCCAAATACCGGTGATTACGCATCTGTTAAGCAACACCATATTGAGGGTTATGGATTCGAATTCCTTTCAGTCAATAAAAGGCTTATTTTATTAAAGCCCATTCACAAATTTCGTAAAGCTGAAGGGAGCAAAAAAGCTTGTGGGTGGTTGTCCTCAAAATGTTACAGCCCATTCACAATATGTAGAATTTCCATACAAAAAAAAAAGTACGAGGGGGTGGGTAGGTGTTAAAAATGGCAATTGTTGGCGAAATGAAATTTGTGAATGAACCCTTGAATTGCAAAGGTGCTCACTGAGCTGATAAACAGGCACTGTCTCAGAAAGAATGAGAAGAATATAGTTGCCATCAAGATATTTCGAAAGAAAAAATATATGATGAACATTTTACCGACGAATTTTACGTGCCATTAATTACCAGCCTTCATTAGAGACGCATTTTTGCACGCAAAACAAGATACTGTACTGTATCTCACACTATTCGGGGTAATGGCTCATTCGGGGTAGTGGCGTTCGGGGTAATGACCCATTCGGGGTAATGGCTTTCGGGGTAGTGACCCATTCGGGGTAGTGGCGTTCGGGGTAGTGGCGTTCGGGGTAATGGCGTTCTGGGTAATGGGATGGAGCCTCTAAAAAATCGGGATCCTGAGATATGTTATCATATGTTAGTCCTTGACCTACTAAACAACTTTGTCGAAGACATCATCTTTCTAGGTAATCAGGATCTTGAGATATCGGTGTTTGAAATGCTCACTAGCACCATCTGGTGGCAGAATTTCGAAACAAACAGCCTATCACATGTTAGCCCTTGATCTACTGAACACCTTTGCTGAAGATACCATCTTGCTAAAAAATCTAGATCCTGAGATATTTGTGTTCGAGATGTTGCATTGCAAAATGTCCACTACATCGGTTCCCCCGGGGCACAATCCGATGGCCACAGGAAGATGAGGATGTTTCCAAAGTGGTTTTTTGTCAACTGAAGAAATTTGCCGAAGACATCCATATTCTATCTTGCCTAGCTTTGGATTTACAATCAAAATTTCTCCGCATGTACTCAGTACACGATGCGATCGCTGGTGTAACTTTTTTTTGAGCGACTGACGGAAGGTTAAACTGAAACTGGTTTCTTGCACATTTTAAACTTTTTACAAGGTCTTAGAAGCAATTTTTCAAAGATTTTATAGCAAATATATTTACTGAATTTGAAAATATATGCATTAATCAACTCGTAATTAATCAAGATCATTAATAAAATTAAGTTAAATAGTGAAAATTTAGTTTTCGATGAAAAAAAATACCTCTCAGAAGAAATTTGATTGTTTTTCATTAAAAAAAAAACATATTCAAGAGTAGTTTTTGTTAAATAACTAAGTCAAAACATTTTTGTAGTTTTAAAAACAACTAAATAAGCTTCGAAAACATGTAAAAATAAATGGAAACGGATGAGTATTCGTGAAGAAATGGTCAAACAAAGAAGACTTTTTGTGGAAGGAGGAAAATTTTGAAGAAAACTTCTTTCAACTACGACTATTTTTTATTCTAGACAAACTTGATGTTCTACAAACATTTCATAAATTTGATTTAAAAAGAATTAGTATCAAGCCCCGAAACTAAATCAAAAATAACAAAGCAATGATCACTGAACGCCATATTTTATATCTTGAAAATTCAGTTTGAAGTCGCTTGCGACACCTCTAAATTTTAGTGTTTTTGGACCAAAATTTGAGGTTTCTCTTTCCATGTGATTTAAAATCAGAACAGCACACGAATTGTAGAATTTAGGAACTTTTGAAAAATAAAGCGCCCCCTAATGTCCCCTAATGACGCACTGGGCCAGAAACGAATAAGGGACGAATAACCTTCGGGTCTCTCTCAAACAACAACAACAACAAGAAGGGTCCAGAAACATAATACAAAACCCTTTTCAGGAGTGCAATTTTCGGGGTTGGTGTCTTCGGTGGTAGGTCATTTGGCATAAAGCCGTTTGGCATAAAGTCGTTTGGCATAATGGTCATTTGGCATAAAGTCGTTTGGCATAATGGTCGTTTGGCATAATAGTTGTTTGGCATAATGAGTCTGAAACCATGAAATTCTCAATTTTCGTTTTTACGTTTCTATTGAATCTTTCTGATGACATTAGGCTTGTTTTGGAGTCAATTGATACAAAATGACACATTATTCAACAATCATTCGCTCTTGATTTTAATTAAAGCATATTAGGAAAGTTATTGCCAATAGTATTTTGTTATTTATCCAGAAATAACGCTTCTTTCAAATATTAATTCTTCTTTTGAGTTTCGCTATTGGAACAATTTTTTGCAATGAAGATTTTTATATATTTAGCAAAAATTAACCCTTCTTTTGATTGTTCAAATTTTTTTCCTAAATATGATCTAACCATAAATATGTTGATTTCAAATTTCAATGAATTTCTCCTTCTTTTATGAATAGGCTGTTCTTTGGAGCTATAGTTTTCAAGTATTTTTGTTTCCAACTGAGAAAAGGGCGGCAATCGATAACATTGATCTGCTCAAATTATCAGAGAAAAGAGAAATCGAATACTGCAGTTACTTTGATGGGTTGTGCTAATCTTCCCTGAATGTCGGTCCCGAATGTCATTTCCCCAAACGCCAGTTCCCCGAATATCCTCGACTAGCTCACTTCCCCGAAAAGTTTTTAGCATTCATAATTGTCGTAACTTTATACATTTCAGGGTGGTGAGCGAACTGAGCATCTAATATGTACCCTTCTTTATTTAATTGGCGGTTCTTTCGAGTTTTACCGTCCTCAGCATTTTTGCCAACATGTATAGCCGAGAATGACAGAATTCTTCCTTCTTTTGACTGTTTATCGTTTTTTCTCGTCACCACCTTTTGAGGGAACCAGTCATTGCCGCAATAATTTTTGGCATCCATTCTTCTATTGGTTTAATTGTAAATTTTGCCTTCTTTTAAAAATAGGCTGTTCTTTATATTTACACTGTTTTAAATTTTATTGTTAAACATTTTTATATTTTGCTGTTTAATCAATTCTTTCCAGATGTGTTGTTAGAATGATAATCATTTTAGAACCTGCCAATATTCAACATATAATTTTTTTGGGGCAAACGCGTGACCTCCTTCCGAGATATGCTGGAAAAATATTATTTCAATCACAAATTGTCCCTTCTCTCGATAATAGACGGTGTTTTTGGTATACATTTCAAAAATAAGAATTTATATTGAACCGTTGAAAAGTTTTTTCACAAATATTTTCTTTTAAAGATGTGTTGTTCATTTGAGCTATGCTGTGAAAAGATTTTTTTTCGTTAGAGTCTGAAACATTTTAAACGACAGATAATCTGTTCTCGTATAAAGCCTATTTTTGCATTAAGTCGCATTGATAGATCTTTAGATTAGAGCTTTTGATATTTTGCAAAAAAAAATCATTCTTTTATCAAGTAAATTTCATCGAGTGTTACGTCCAAAGGGGTCATGCACAAATTACGTCACGCTCCAAGGGGGGGGGGGAGGGGGTCAAGCCAAGAGAGACAAAATTTTCGGAGGACTCATACAAAAAGTGTGACCAAGGGGGGATGAGGGGGTCGAAAAAGTTGAAATTTAGCGTGACATAATTTGTGTACCATCCCAAACTGGGACAGAGATTGATCTGCAGCGAAATATTCTATGAGCGTTTCCTTGATCAATGACTGCGAACTTTTCTTGCCAATTTACTGTTTTCAAATATGTATATCGCAACAAGCTCAAGGATACTCAATGTTCTGAGATGTTGAGACCCGTCACGAGTTTCATTTAGTAATGCTCTATAATGTCACAACAATTTTTGGAATTCTTAGCTTGGATAATCTCTGAATGAACACCACGTTTGTTTAGAACCTACCAAAAATGGTTTGCTATAAGCTCGGTGGTGTTGATCTCGGTAAAAGCTTAAAAAATGCTGATATTTATTTTAAGTCAATCATTATGCCAAACGACCATTATGCCAAACGACCATTATGCCAAATGACCATTATACCTAACGACCATTATGCCAAACGACTTTATGCCAAACGGCTTTATGCCAAACGACCTTATGCCAAACGGGGTACAATCGGTGTCTTCAGAGACTTACCTTGGATTGCTTCAATTTGATGAAAAAAAGTTAGTTATTAGTTTGCCTCAAAGGTGTCGCTACGATGCGAACTTTAGAGTGCCACGTCCAAAAGCTTTCGTATTTTTGGCAAAGTTATATAAAGTGGAAGAATACGATTAGTTGTTGAAGTTCTAGGACTTCTAACAACAAATATGATTTGTAATATATTTCATTCAAAAACTACGTGTCAATCAAATTTTATAGATTGCGTGTGCTTTCATACAAAATAAAATCCTTACATGATTTGAAAAAAAAAATTCAGGACATTTTTTTGTGAAAACTAACTTTTGATATCACTTCACTTAAAAAGTCGCAATATATTTGGCAAAAACATATCAATTCTGTAATGCTAAATTTCATATACCAGGTTGAAGTCATCTGGCAATTAACCGCTTCGTGTCAAGAAGCGTATGGATGGTTTACTGTCCCTAAAGACAATGGTACTAGTAAAGAAATTCAAAAAAAAATATGAAGACATTAAGGATTAGGGACAAATAACGGCATGTGTTGTTGGGACCATTAGTCCTCCATTATTTTATTTTAAATTACTTGGAATTCAAATTGACAATAAATGAGCCAAGCCATGGAAATCGAATAACATAGCAGGTAATAGAATTTACGTATCACAAAAATTGTTCCATCTTAGAAAAAAAAAATCACCATTGCTTACAGCAATTTGCATGTCTTCTTGGGACGTTATAAAGAAAGCCGACGAAACATCCGATCCTCGCCGTGGCACCGAACATAACGGGGAAAAAATATTGAGTTGTTAACAGCCTATGCGCGGCTCGTTTCCAGCTATATAGCTGATGGGGTGTGATTCGATTCCATTCGTGATTATGTCGTATCACGCGTTTGATGTTTCGACGAAAAATTTACATACGAATTTACACTGGGGAAGAGGAAAAACTCTTTCAGCAACAGCGCAGCCCGACTAGCAGATCATATCGAAACAATATCTTACGTTTATCATATTGAGATAAATTTATCTCCCGTTGATAAAATTTAGATACGAAAGTTTCAAACTCCATTACTTCACAAGAATATTAAACCAAAATATGTTACAACTCATTTGCATCTACTAACATATCGAACGTTGTTACAACCGTTGGTACAAAATATAACCGTAACTGAATAACACATCAGTTTATTGATATGTTAGTTTCAGCTAGTTGGAAGTCAGTTAACAGAAATACCTCCACTTTCCCAGCATGATGGAATGGGTGTTTCACAGTTTGCGCGCCATTGCTGTAGAATGTTTTTGCTTGGGAAGTGGACCCTCTTGGGCGGGTGTGAATGGGAAAGTGTTCAGATATATTGTAGCAAAAAAAGACTGCTCCAAGCGGTGTTGTGTCATAAGAAGCTCTACATGAGTACCACTTCTGCTGCTCATACTTCTACCTTTCGAAAGGCGAGAGCTTTTTTTGGGATGCCTATTTCGTTGTCACCAGAGATTGGTTTTACTACCCACTTGCGCTGTGCAGAGATTTCCTTTATTGCTTCTAGTGCTTTTTTAGGATAAGCTTGGAGAAAAAAGAGGCTGACATTTTAGAGGATCAAAAAGCGAAAATCGTGCATCGTAGGATATCTACAAATAGCTTATTTTTTTAACATTAGGGCTCGAGAGAAAATGGTCTAAATGTCAGAACTGAAAAAGCAGTTTTCTCCTTTAAAAACAACAAATTCATACAAATAAAAACACACAGCCTTTTTATTTGGCAAATAAAAGAGCTGTGTGTTTTTATTTTCTCCGATTTGTCTAATAAAAAGATGAAACTGCTTCTTCAGTTTTGACTTTTGCACCATTTTTACTTGGACCTTAACTGCCCATAACTGCATATTTGTAACATTCGACAAAAGTAGGCACTGAGTAAATCGAATACCAAGTGTGCATTTCATTGCAGTATGGGAGGAAATTAGAATTTCAAAAAATCACCAGGAACTCAAAAGTGCTTATTTGAGGCTGATATTTTGTACAACTCATATCATATACTAGGTGAATAGCCAGAAAATAATTCTGATAGAAATTTCATTGCTATTACATTACGAGTTACATTTATAATCTCAATGTGACTGTTATGCGGTTATAATTACCAATGTGACAAAACAACTTGGTATTTTTTTCGAATTTTCTAGAACAATCTCACAGATTTCATTAGGTTGATCTATAGTATTTATCATTTGATGACTCTCCATGGTATTAACTCCAATTTGTCAAAAATGTCAAATGTGACTGTTATGCAGTTATGGGCAGAGTAGGCATTGAGTAAATGGGATACCAAGTTTGCATTTTACTGCAGTATGGGAGGAAACTAAAATTTCAAAAAATCATTGAGAATTCAAAAGAGCTTATTTGAGGCTGAAATTTTGTACAACTTATATCGCATATTGGTTGAATAGTCAGAAAATAATTCTGATAGAAATTTCGTTGCAACTACATTATGAGGCTCATGTATAATCTCAATGTGACTGTTATGCGGTTACAATTGCCAATGTGACAAAACAACTTGGTGTTTATTTCAAATTTTCTAGAACAAACTCACAGATTTTAGTAAGTTGATCGAAAGTATTTATCATTTGATGACTCTCCATGGTATTAACTCCTATTTGTCAAAAATGTCGAATGTGACTGTTATGCAGTTATGGGCAGTTAAGGTGAAGATGAATCGGAGCCAAACTTCAAATTTTCAAGAGCACAAATCTGGAGAACCGAACATTCGTTTGAGTTGAAAACTTAATCGATTGGTCACCACCAGCTAGTTACCAATCGATTAAGTTTTCATCCCAAATGGGTGTTTGGTTCTCCAGATGTGTGCTCTTGAAAATTTGAGCTTTGGCTTCGTTTGATCTTCACCTTAACAACATGAATTGTTATGGAATGTCACAGTCATATGCACTCAAATGATATCGTGAGAATACGAGTTCCAAGACATTTCAACCAAATCAAAAACAAATTCAAGCAAACATCCAATCCCATTAATATGAAAAAAAAAACTCTAAAAATGTCTGGCACCGATCGTTTTTCTAGACAACCCTCCAGCCTGACGATTTACGACGAGAATCAATTTAACGCCAGCTGCAAAAGCAAATTGATAATTTCATTCGAACCGAAAAATCCACCCAGTAACTGAAGGCGCAGAGGGCCAAATCCCAAGCGGCACATTTAAGTTGATATTTGTTCGTGGGTGGTGGATTCTGCGAACGAATACGTCGCATTCCGTTGGAATTCCATGTAAGAAAATGTATTGAACAATTACCGGTAAATGAAGTCTGCTGACGATCGTAAATTGTATATAAATTGTTCTCGAAAAAACATTCGTAGACAAATCTGAGAATATTGCTTAAAGAATAATATTATCCATCTTTTTCGATGTATTTGAATTTGGATTGGATTTGGATTGGATTTGGATTGGATTTGGATTGGATTTGGATTGGATTTGGATTGGATTTGGATTGGATTTGGATTGGATTTGGATTGGATTTGGATTGGATTTGGATTGGATTTGGATTGGATTTGGATTGGATTTGGATTGGATTTGGATTGGATTTGGATTGGATTTGGATTGGATTTGGATTGGATTTGGATTGGATTTGGATTGGATTTGGATTGGATTTGGATTGGATTTGGATTGGATTTGGATTGGATTGGATTTGGATTGGATTTGGATTGGATTTGGATTGGATTTGGATTGGATTTGGATTGGATTTGGATTGGATTTGGATTGGATTTGGATTGGATTTGGATTGGATTTGGATTGGATTTGGATTGGATTTGGATTGGATTTGGATTGGATTTGGATTGGATTTGGATTGGATTTGGATTGGATTTGGATTGGATTTGGATTGGATTTGGATTGGATTGGATTGGATTGGATTTGGATTGGATTTGGATTGGATTTGGATTGGATTTGGATTGGATTTGGATTGGATTTGGATTGGATTTGGATTGGATTTGGATTGGATTTGGATTGGATTTGGATTGGATTTGGATTGGATTTGGATTGGATTTGGATTGGATTTGGATTGGATTTGGATTGGATTTGGATTGGATTTGGATTGGATTTGGATTGGATTTGGATTGGATTTGGATTGGATTTGGATTGGATTTGGATTGGATTTGGATTGGATTTGGATTGGATTTGGATTGGATTTGGATTGGATTGGATTGGATTGGATTTGGATTGGATTTGGATTGGATTTGGATTGGATTTGGATTGGATTTGGATTGGATTTGGATTGGATTTGGATTGGATTTGGATTGGATTTGGATTGGATTTGGATTGGATTTGGATTGGATTTGGATTGGATTTGGATTGGATTTGGATTGGATTTGGATTGGATTTGGATTGGATTTGGATTGGATTTGGATTGGATTTGGATTGGATTTGGATTGGATTTGGATTGGATTTGGATTGGATTTGGATTTTGGATTTTGGATTTTGGATTTTGGATTTTGGATTTTGGATTTTGGATTTTGGATTTTGGATTTTGGATTTTGGATTTTGGATTTTGGATTTTGGATTTTGGATTTTGGATTTTGGATTTTGGATTTTGGATTTTGGATTTTGGATTTTGGATTTTGGATTTTGGATTTTGGATTTTGGATTTTGGATTTTGGATTTTGGATTTTGGATTTTGGATTTTGGATTTTGGATTTTGGATTTTGGATTTTGGATTTGGATTTTGGATTTGGATTTGTGAATTTGTGAATTTCTCATTTTAAAAACAAACTAGCGTCAGAGAAGGATTGCATCAGAAAAGTTGTTTCCGTATCATCATCATCAGCACCCATTTTCATTCATCAACTGTAGACTATTATCCTTGACTAAAAAGGAAAAGGATGAAAAAAAACCGAGAGGAAGTTGAAACGGGAAACGACAGAAGGCTATTTTAGAGTTATCATCCCACTGACTGTAGTTGCTTATGGGGGAAGAAATGTGTTGGCGGCAAGTAATCGGAAAGCATATTCTATCCGTGTTAATGATGATGGTCATGCTGGTTGAGTTTTTACCTCATTGAATTGTGGGTGTTTGAAATGTTGCAGCAAATGAAGTACGTTACTTCGAATGGTGTATAATCGAATACTTTTTGCGTAGGTTTTACATTGAAAGGACAATGGATTTCCTTCGTAATTATCATTCGATTCTGATGAATTAAAAGACTGTTGTGAGTCTCGAGCCATTGCGATAAATGTCGTTTGGCATTAAGAGTTTGAGTCTTCTGTTTCGTTCTAGGGAAAATTGATCCTTCCACCACAATAATAGAAAATTCTGGACTTTCGGTCCCGACTAAATTTAAATACTAATATTTTATCTTGTTCAACGTTTCGGTTAATTTAAACCCTTCTTCAGGGACTTGATTTTACAGATTTCTTTTACGAGTCCCTGAAGAAGGCCCCAAACAGACCGAAACGTTGGACAATATAAAATTGCAGTATTATAATTTTGTTTCGAGACTGAGAAGCCAAATTTTTTATTACCAAGTTAGCAATCGTCAATAACCTGGAGCCACAGTTCTCTAGGTACAGACATTTATGTACTTTCTAAAATATTTGAAAAGTTGTTTACATAGTTTGTAATAACAGTTAAAAACGAATTGTTCACAGCAAATCTTTTCAAATATAAGATCTCTTAGCCCACAACTGCACTTAAATGTCGTTCTCGCTCGGAAAATCAATTTTCTTCAATCTGTAGAACCCCATTCCAGGCAATAACGTTATCTAGATGTTCTGTCGAAGGCCACTGTTTCTTTTGTGCTGTGAATGCAATAGATGTAGCTGGCGCCGTTGTTGATGGAATATCCGGCTTCTCGCCCAGTAAATCGTTGGCGTCGTCAGTCACCAAGGGGAAATTAAATCAACTTTAATTAGCCCGATGATTTTTTTTTCTTATTCCTTCTTGAAACGACCACGACGACGACGATGACGGGTCTCGCTGTTTTCTCAGCGTCACGTTCGTTCAACCGTTGCCGCTTCTATCGGACGAAAGATGGTGTCACAGGAAAACAGACGTAATACTTAGAACAGTTTCCTTCCAAATCCATCGCCCACTTCACACAATTATCATCTGGTGTCATTGATGCACGAAATATGTACAACAAGACTTGAAGAAGACGCTAGTGTGAAATGTAAAATACGAAGAAAAACGATGGATGTGAGACACAACGTATGAAACTCGACATGATCGTTTTGGCGAGGTCGAGGGAAATTTGTTTGTGTTACGTCTGCTGATCTGTGACGGTGTGCTGCGCTCTCCTTTTTGATAAGGAGAAAACAAACACCTGGTGGCTGCCATTCCTCCGGCCGGCCTATAGCTTAGTAGGTTCGACACGTAGGCTCCACCCACGTTCCACTCCGTTGTTGCTGAGGTAGCTCATCAAACTCAATTAATTACGAAAGCTTCATCAAGAGGTTTTCCCTCCATAATTTTGCTTGTGCTGCAAACACTCTCTCGAACTGTGTCAATTATTCGTTCAGCAAACGGTATTGATTATTCATCCACTACTTTGAAGGCCTTCATTTGTGGCTGCAACTAGGTATGTCACAAACTATTCGGGGAATCCAGTGCAATCGGAATAACAAAGATAGAATACAATTAAATCGAGCGAAGATCACTAAGGAAGTCTGGGGTAATATGCACTTTCAGGGCAAAATGCACCTTGGATTTTTTTTTTTTCATGATCAACAACATTTGAGAGAAAAATGTTGTAAGTTGTTCACACCAGCATTTAATAATTAAAAAAAAAACAATGAATTCGAATTTGGTTCTGTAGTACCATCATTCTTGGTCAAGACAATCGATCAGCCACGCAGCATTTTAGTTCAGTTTTTCATGATTTACGGCACTTTTTTTCATGTTATCCGAGAAAATATTATGAAGTATTTGCCTTCAACGAATTTGAAAGATTTTGGGTTTGATTTAGGGGTTTTGTCAATTTCATCTGACAATTTTAAAGCAATTCATGAATACATTTTACTGACTCGGAAATTAGGATCAAAATGAATTCATTACCGTATATGTATATGAAAATTTTACACCATGGTAACTCAATAATGATTGAAAAAGCTTGATTTGATGTGAAACGAAAAGTCATTTGACAAAGGACGTAACACAAAATTTCACTCCTTCAAAATCCAAAAAAAGGCAGTAATGACATCAAAAATATTGCTTGTTGATACATAATGATATTCAAATTATGCTGTTCTTGTAGGAAAGAAGTATTTAACATGCAATGTTGATTGTATCACTAAATTTGAAACAAGACCAACAACACTAAAACTGACGTTGATTTTATCATGTACAGAGCCTTACAGTATTGGAGAATACATTTGGAACTTTTTCGATATTCCATACAAAATGGTAAACTTTAGTGGGTTCCCAGTTATTTATACATTTAGTTGCTTTTCAAACACAACTTGATATTTAACATCTATTTTTGAGTGATTTTTTCATACAGGAATTCAAACGCAGTAATGGTTTGACTGAAGTGATTTATTTATTTATTTTTAGTTGAAAATTTATTTTAAATTAAGAAATAGCTTGACGATACCTTCAACAAAGTTGTAGATTTAGACGAAATGAACAAGTTTACTGAAGACAATTTGTGTGTAAGGCTTCCACATTTTCAGACAATTCATTTGAAAATTTTCTTCATAAAATTTCGCTTTGGTGAAATTGTTCTTATTTTTAAACTCATGATTGAAAAAATACTCAAAATATATGTTGCATTTTAAGCTACTGTATAGAAATTTCAGCAAACATTTCTGTAATGTGTGCTCTGCTTTCGATTTCAGCTTTGTATTGAATATCGCCTACAAGTAATCCAACATCTCTTCAACTTGTATGCAAGTTCTGCCATCTTGCTTACAAAGCATTAAAGGTCTAATGTCTGGATCGTTGTTAGATTTTATCACGCTGCTTTGACACAAATCTATGTGTAGGAAGACTAGGAGCATAATGAACACACGGGGTGAAATTGACACTTCCCTAATACCTGAGTATATGCATAGACTGCATGAAATCTGTATTCTATTTGAAATGTTTGACGGTATAAAAGTTTATGTTTTGCTTCAATCGTCCTTCCAAATTTGATTTTAAGTTTTTCTCAATTTGAAATTGGCATATAAAAAAGGCCGTGGAAGGATCTAATTTTTGAGCAAAGTAACGAACCCAGAAAAGTTCTTCTTGACTCTTATAATTGTATGAGAGCCCTTTTACACATCGGAACAATTAGTGTTCACTTCGTAACGCAAGTGTTCATTTCGCCCCGATACCTTCTTACCAGCCTTGTTTTCGACCCAATTTTCTATCTCACTTTTCTGAAATATGATGTGATTTTTAATACCAAGAAAGAATGTAGGAATGCACGTCGTACTAACATCGAACTTGAAAACAAGCCGGGGGTAAATTAAAAACATTGCCTATTTATGGTCTTAAAACGAACATTTGTTTAACGTTTCCATTATGCCCCTAATTCCCCTATATTATACCCTTCAGAAAATATTTCAATTTATTTGGCGGTTTATCTGAATGCTTATTGCCACGTGTAAGTTATTTGTTATCTGTGGTGTTAATTACAATATTGGTTTCCTGGTGACACTTCCCCATCAATTAGTAACAGCAAAAATTTTGTATGGACCGTAGTAAATGGATAGGCCCCCAATAAAAAAAACACGTGGTATATGGACGTCCCCCATGCAACTTGCCCTGCCTTGCCGTTGCGGACCATCTTGGCGCTTTGAAATTATCTCACCACTATCGCCTTGTGTAGACGTATTTGTGCAGAATGACGTAGTCGAGGTCCTCCAGTCTGCTTTACAAGGCAAGCACGTATCCTTTATTCCGGTGGCAGCTGCCGGGGTGACCGCTAGTACCAGTTTCGTACCGACATCTGACCCGGGATGCCCGACCCAAAGCAGCATGGAAGCCCCATATCCATTTAGCTCAGTGACATCTTCTGCCGTCATCAACAACATTCGCTGGTTTCTCGCTCCTGTCATCCAAATCGTTTCGGCCCTGAGTCTAGTGGTGACAATGCAACGTGGGCTTTCAAGCTGCCTAACCCGGCAGGTATTCAGCGACAAACAGAAAATCTCGTCCTGACGACCTTCCACTCTCTAGGATTGCGCGTGTCAAAAGAACTGCTTCACCAGCTTCGCTCAACGTCCTGATGTATTACCAAAACGTTGGTGGTATCAACAGCTCTCTCGCAGAGTACAAACTGGCCATAAGCGTCTATGTGCTTTCGGACAGCCCTCAATCTGGGAAACAAAACAGCTACCGGAGGAGTGGAAGGAAGGGGTATATGCTCCATCTACATGTACAATAAGCTCATAAAGTCCTCTCCGGGCATGAAACGTGGACGATGCTCGAGGATGACCTGCCAGCACTTGGAGTCATCGAACGTCAAGTGTTAGGACGACCTTGAGCGGTGTACAGGAAAACGGTGTGTGGCGGCAAAGGATGAACCACGAGCTCGCCCAACTCTACGGCGAACCCAGTACCCAGAAGGTGGTCAAAGCTGGAAGGATACGATGGGCAGGGCATGTTGTAAGATTGACAGACAGCAACCCTGCAAAGATGGTGTTCGCTTCGGGTCCGGTTGGCACAAAAAGGCGTGGAGCGCAGTGAGCTAGGTGGGAGGATCAAGTGCGTATCGATTTGGCGAGCGTTGGGCAGAACCGAGGATGGAGAGATGCGGCCACGAATCGAGTATTGTAGCGTGAAATTGATGATTCAGTGTTATCTGTTTAGATGTTAACTAAATGCATGAATGACTGTTCGGATATTAGAACACCGACCCTATAACTCGCTTAAAACCATGTATATCCATCCTATACCCATTAATGCCCAGTGATCTTGGGATTGTAGTGTGCATGTAGCATTCCAGTGTAGACCCTATTGTTTCAGTTTGTATCCTTTAATTCCTGTGTGGATATTGGAATTTCAGTGTAGATCGGATTGTAATGTGGATCGTGAAATTTCAGTTACAACTTGTGATTTCAAGGTAGAACCTAGAATTCTAATGTGGTTCCTGGAACTTCATCGGGGATTGTAATATGGATCGTGAAAAAATGTGCAGATCACTGGATTCCAGCACGAATATTTGGATTCCAGTGTGGATCCTGGTATTTCAGTGCGAATTTTGGGATCACCGTGTAGATCCTGGGAGTCCAGTTTGTACCTTCGGATTACAGTGTGGATCCTAAGATTCCAGCCTGTATTCTTTTATTTCAGTGATGATCTTATGATAACTGTGTAAATCTTGGGATTACAGTATGAATTTTGGGATTTCAGTGTGGATTCTGGATTCCAAGTGTGAATCCTGGCCCTGAGATTCCAAAGAAGGTCAAGAGATTGTAGTGTGGAACATAGGATTTCTGGAATTATAATATAAATCGTATGATTCCTGGTTTTTCAGCGTGGATCCTTAGATTCCCGTATGGACCCTGGTATTTCAGTGTGCATTATGCGTGAATGTTCGAATTCCAGTGTAAAACTTAGTATTTCATTGGGGATCCTGGGATTTCCAAATGGTCCTTGGGGTTCCTGTGTGAATGCTAAGTTCCCAGTGTCGATCCTCAGATTCTAGAGTTTATACTGATAATCAAGTGTCGATCCTAGAATTTCAGTATGGATATTGAAAATCCAATGTGCATTCTGGGATTTCAGTGTGGATGTTGGGATTCCAGTTTGAATGTTGAGATTCCAGTGTGTATCCAGGTATTATAGCATGGATGCTGGATTCCAGTGAGGATTCCGGTATTACAATGAGGATGCTGGTGTTCTCTAGAGGATTTCAGCATTCAAATGGCAATGGCTGAATGAAAACCTCAGGATTCCTGTGAGAGTCCTGGGCTTACAGTGGCAATACCATGAGAATCCTGTGGGAAACATGTTGCAATTCTGTGTAAATGTTGAGGAAATACTATAAAATAATGAGCAAATAGTCAGAAAATACATTGGGAATCTTATGGGAATGTTGAGATTCTTACGAATATCCTGCGCAAATGCTCTGGAAATTCTGAAAGGATGCGGTGTGAGTTTAGGCCATCTTGTAAGAGTTATCAATTATGTTTTTCGGCTACGCAGTCTGCGTAGCCGAAAAACGTAAGAGTTATGTGACGAACAATCAGTATTCCTGAAAGAATCCCGTGAGAATACTTTGGTAATAATAAAACGTCATGTGAGAATTTTCTGAGAACACTGTGTGAAATCATTGGAAATTTTGTGGGAATTGTGTGGAAATGCAGCGTGAATTGTGAGAACTCTATGAGAATACCGTGTGGTATTAATTAGGTGGACTTTTTTGAGAATCTTTTGGGAAGTCCTGTGGGAATAATATGGAAATATTTTTTTTTTTGCTGAACTCTCAGTGGTTTGTATTACGACAAAATATTTCCATATTCGTGGATACTTTATAGGCATTTATCCGGAACTATTTGATACTAACGTGGCTAGAGTAAAATAAAAGTGTAGAATGCGACAAATGCGACTATATTCGGGGGGCCCGGGTCAGATCTCTTGAGGGGGGCCTTGGAACAAAATTAGCGGGAAACGCTTAGCATAGTAAAGTTCAGCATTATGAAATAAAAATAACTGAAAACACCAAGAAATGTAACATTACTGGAATTTGACTATGTCCACGCTACTTAGTGATTGTTGAATAGCATAAATCATTTGTATAAATACTTAAAAAATCGAACGTTATGGATGATGAGATTGAAGTTTTCCTGAATCTTTCTAAATCAAAATTGAAAATGATCGCATTCTCTTATCATATTGCGATACTCCGAGAAAAAATCAGGTGATTTTATGAATGTTCAATTCGGGCGTTCATGAGTTAATCAACCAAAACAAGTAATTTTGAACAGAAATTAATATCCACTCTAATAAATTTAAAGGCTATTAAACTCATTCTTCACTTTTGGACGTAGAAATAGCATTCAACAGTGTTTGAAGTGAAGTTTTGATTGTAAAAAAATACTTCGATTTTCCAACATACAATCATTCACTTTAGGTAAATTATCAAAACTCTCAGTCTGAAGGACTTTCTGTGAGAGCAGGTCTTTCTCAAAGCAGTATTCTGGATGCAAAAAATCTTTGTTTGCAGATGATACAGGCCTTTTTACCAAAAAAACGGAGCCTGTGTGACATTTCTAGTAGATTGCAAAACAAATTGGATGTACCCGACCAGTGGATTACAACAATGTTGTGACAGATTTTGTTACTCAGTTAGCGCGTTTTTTTTTTTCAACAAAATATATATCACAAATTTCCTCTACACTAACCAAAATTGAATCAAAATATGTTTAAATTTAAATAAAAATGTATCTCATTATGTTTCAAATCAAACAAAAATTTAACTCATTTGGTTATTTTTCAGAACAAAATTAGAACAAAATTTGTTATTAGTTAATGATCTCAATTTTTATAACAAATTGTGTTATAATTATGTTTAAACAAATTGTAAACAGACTTCGTTATTAGAACTGATTTTGTTTTATAAAACAACCCAAGCCAAACGTCAAATCGACTGCTCCCTACCAGAAAGAGAGCGCTTGTGGCAGCCATTACTGGACAAACATTTCAAAAGGGCACATCGACATTGGTAAACATTGGCTTTGCAAGACGCTGTTGAGCCCAATTCAACTCGATCACACTCACCAATACCACTATCAGGAAGAGCTAACGCCAATCTTTCTGATAGTGGTGTTAGTTTGCGTGGGCGGGCTAAGAAGGGCTCAACAGCAACGTTTCTAAAAAAAGGCTCAAGACCTCTTGGGCCCTTTTCAAATGTTTGTCCAGATTAGCACTTTTAAAAAGCTGGATTGTGCTACAATTTTGATGTAATCCACTGGTAGGGGTCGAATAAAAGTGTTACAGCTAATGAAAAATTTTATGAATCAGTTTTGCTTTTTTGTTTACGGTGTAAAGCGCCGCTTTTGCTCTACCGAGCTGTCAGATGAATTTCCGTTTCCGCTACAAGTTTTTCACATGCTCTCGCAAAGAGAAGACGTGATAAATCGATTGTTAAAACCGCGTGTGAATAAAGAGTTGAATTACAGTCCACATGTTTTATTTGATTTGAGCTATCCGAACATGGTCGTATTCGATCCGGATATGTTCGAACAGTGAATAATTTTCCGGCACCGGTGAAAAGTGCCCTGAAAGTGGATTCCGCCTCGTGAAACGCGAAGTTTTCGTTTGCGGAGTGACAGAAATCTGCTTCTTGTCGAATCGTGTTAATGGATTCCGCCACGCAATGATTGTGTTCCGGAATAGGACTCCACCCTCTGTGACTTGTTCGCAGAAAAAGTTCAGGAAAACGTTGTAACGTGTCGGGAGTGATTTCGTCATGGCTGAGCCATTCGAAAAAGTAATTTGGTGTTGATCGCTGCACTGCGGTATTTTGACCGCTGCACGGCGGAATTTCGATCCATTCGATGGAGAATGGAAGAAGAAAAGTGTGATCTCGGCTTGGTTCTGGAAACGTTGATAGTATTCTGCTACGCGTAGCATAAGAAGTTTGCACAGTGTGCGTATTTGAACACGGAAGAACCTCGCACGAGATAAGTGATCGGCGAAAAAATCGGAAGAGCAATCGCCGAAGTGAAGTGAACATAACCTCATAAATTGAGAAGACGCTGTGATTGAAGTGCTAAAAAACAAAAAGAAAAAGGCGAAAGAAAGTGATGTTTCTCCGTTCCGGACGTCCTGTAAGGCTGAATTTTTCTCTTCCGGCAACACCCCATCTTCCGACGATATCGACACCGGTAGCATCCGTCGCCGAGCAGAAAATTCAGCACGTGGAGGAAAAGGTGAAAACCAAGATGACGGAAAGCATTGCGTCTTTGAGCCAATGTTGCGAGAGAGCACAAGGTAAGGTTACTCGTATTCAACAAGCTGTACAAGCAGCTAACCTTGATCATGAGAAGTTTAGTATTCACGCTCTGAAGCTGTACAAAAAAACAGTTGAGTTAGCCTATGAAGAATACAACGAGCACCTGAACAAGATTTACCTTGTCGATCCTACGCGTAAAACGGAATTCGAACCTAAATTCGTGGATTTTGAGGAGCTCTACGAGTTCACCTGCATAGCGCTATGTGAAATGATTGAAGCTTATGAAGTTTCAAAGAAAACCCTAGAATTGGTTAACAGACTTGATGTGCATGCTGCGCCTTCGAGTTCCCAAGTACGATTCCCCCCGACCATTTTATTACAACAGGCAGCACTACCGACATTTGACGGCAAATATGAACACTGGTTCAAGTTCAAGCAGATGTTCAGAGATATTGCCGACAAATGTACTGCCGACTCTGCCGCCACCAAGCTCCACTACCTTGATAAGGCATTGGTTGGCAAAGCGCAGGGTGCGATTGACGCTCAAATAATTCGTGATAATGATTACGAAGGTGCGTGGAGAAGCCTAACCCAACAGTTCGACCCTGCCGGCCCTGATTAACGATACGATCAACAAGTTGTTGCATTTGAAACCAATGACGTGTGAATCTTACCAACAATTGAAGGCACTAATCGACGACGTAGACAAGTGCGTTAGCTCGTTGGAGTTCCAC
This sequence comes from Aedes aegypti, assembly GCF_002204515.2. NCBI lineage: Eukaryota > Metazoa > Arthropoda > Insecta > Diptera > Culicidae > Aedes > Aedes aegypti. The sequence goes on along the minus strand of NC_035107.1, from coordinate 258,143,751 downwards.
GGTTTAAATGTAAACAAATTATCAGAGGCCATATTGACGACGCTGATTTCTACGAAACTGGACGCTGATAGTAGAAAGGTTTGGGAATCGAATGTTAAAAGAGGACAACTACCTGTTTACAAGCAGATGATAACAGCACTTCGTGATCACCTGAACATCTTGGAATGTTCTGAAAACGCGAGGACCACAAGGTCGCGGACCGCGAATCCTCCAACTCGGGCTCAACAAACTGCAAGGAAGGTGCACACAGTGACGACTACCCAGAAAGCCGATGATACCTGCCCTCTGTGCTCAAGCAAGCATAGTGCTGATAAATACGACGAATTTAAGATCTTGGACGTGAAGCAACGTTACGACAAGGCCAAGCAATTCGGGCTTTACTTCATGTGCCTTAAGAGAGGTCATAGAACGTCGAACTGTAAAGTTACCGCAACGTGCTCAAAATGCTCCAAACGCCATCATTCATTGATGCATCCGGAAGAAAACTTTACGAAGGAGAAGTCTGCTGCACCGGTGAAACCTGCTGCCGGAGATGCTACCGGAGAGAAACCTGGTATCGGTAGCAGCAGTGAAACGACAGTGGCGCAGTGTTCGGCAAAGTGCAGTGATGATGACTCGAAACAAGTGTTGCTAGGGACGGCAATAGTGAATATATTTGATGCTGCTGGAGTGGGGCACAGATGCCGTATGCTTTTGAACTCTGGTGCAATGGCAAACTTTATGCCTCAATCGCTGGCCGAGTTTCTACGAATTCGGAAACAGGGTGTAGATCTACCGATCGTCGGAGTAAATGAAATGAGAAGCACCGTGAGGCATAAGGTGCACGCTAATGTACAGTCGCAGTATTCGGATTACGAGTTCTGCCTGGACTACCTGGTGGTCCCTCGGGTGACCGGGACGCTGCCGCAATCGACAGTTAACGTGGAAAACTGGCCTATACCTACCACCTTGCGTCTGGCGGACCCGAAGTTCTACGAACCCGCCCAAGCCGACCTGCTAGTCGGTGCTGAAGCATTTTATGAAATCTTGCGAGCCGGTAGGATCAGGATGTCTCCTGACCTTCCAATGCTGATAGAGAGCAGGATGGTTGATATCCGGGCGAGTGAAAACTGTAACGACGATCGGAACAGTGCGAGTATTGCAAGCCACAGTCGACGAAGCAAACGAAGATCTCGTGAAGCTGATGAAGATGTTCTGGTCGATCGACGATCAGTCGGTTGACGTTGGATCCCCAGAAGATGATTGTGAGCGACATTTCGTGGAAACGCACAGCAGAACTGCAGACGGACGGTACAAGGTACGACTACCGTTCAAAGAAGATGTTGGAGATCTTGGAATGACTCGGCAAATGACCGAGAAGCGTTTCTACCAATTAGAACGCCACCTTGAGAAGAATCCAGACCAACAGAAGCTGTATCGACAGTTTATGGAAGAATACCTGGCCTTCGGACATTGCAGAATCGTCGAAAATCCAGAAGCAAGCGGTAATCTGGGATATTTTTTGCCGCATCACTGTGTAATCTGCCAAGACAGCTCAACGACACGACTAAGAGTTGTCTTCGATGCTTCCATAAAGAGTTCTTCTGGAACTTCACTCAATAATCTGCTCAAGATTGGACCACAGATGCAGGATCCATTGTTCAGCATCTTGTTGCGTTTCCGTCTACCTAAGTACGTCTTTACGGCGGACGTGCCGAAAATGTATTGGCAGATTCTGATACACGACGACGACACGAAATTCCAGAAGGTATTGTATCGAGAACAGTGTTCGCAGCCACTGAAGGAGATAGAATTGACAACGGTCACATACGGTACTGCGACTGCGCCATTCTTGGCGACCCGAGTCCTCAATCAGTTGGCTGAGGATGAGCAGGAAAATTTTCCTAAAGCGAGCAAGGTTGTGAAGAAGAGTTTTTATGTAGATGATGTACTTTCCGGAGCTGATACGTTGGACGAAGCAAGGGAGATTCAGCAAGAGCTCCTGGCATTGTTGGCTAGAGGCGGCTTTGGATTGCACAAGTGGTGCGCGAACGATGCTGAACTACTACAGGATATTCCAATCGAACTCCGAGAGAAGCAGATGGATTTCCAGAACCACGATATCAATGTAACAATCAAGACGCTTGGTTTGTCCTGGAATCCTGTAGGCGGTCATTTCTTCTTCCAAGTGAGGCCAATGGACGGTGAGAATGTCAGCGTGACTAAGCGTCAAGTGATGTCCGACATAGCGAAGCTTTACGATCCGTTGGGGTTACTGGGTCCGACAGTCGTAATTGCTAAACTGATCATGCAGGATCTTTGGAAGGGCCGACTGCAGTGGGATGAGCCGTTAGCTGAGAGCCAACTAGCAACGTGGACGAAGCTGAGGCGAGAATAACCGGAGATAGTAGGAAGGAAGATTCCACGAAGAGTGACTACGGACGCTGCAAGTTATCAAGAGCTGCATGGATTTTCGGATGCCTCTCGGAAGGCCTACGGATGCTGTGTATACATACGGAATGTGCAATCGGAAGGACCAGCTGTTATGAATTTACTGTGTGCGAAGTCACGAGTGGCTCCGCTGAAGGAACTAGATCGACAAGAAAAGAACGACATGAAACCCGCCGAATTGACCACGCCTCGATTAGAGCTTTTTGCGGCGTTACTGCTAGCTCAGCAGATTGCAAAGGTGACTGAAGCGCTCGAGATAGATGTGAACCGCGTGGTACTCTGATCTGATTCAACGATTGTGTTGGGTTGGATAGAATCCATGAAGCCAGACGTTCCCGTCTTTGTCCGGAACCGTGTTCTGCAAATTCGTAAGTTGGCAGGGAAATTCGAATGGAAGTATGTGCCGACAAATGCCAATCCAGCGGATTTGATTTCGCGTGGGTTGTACCCGAAGCAACTGATTAAAAGTGATTTGTGGTGGGGAGGCCCAGTCTTCCTGAGATCGAACGATGGTGAATCTGTGCTGCTTTCGCTCTTCGAAACCGTGGATGCTCATCCTGGCGAGCAAGTTGTGGAAGCTGTGAGTGAAATATTGGCGGCAACGGCAGTTGCCGAAAACCGATTGCTGAAGGTGATTATGAACAATAGCGACTACCGTAAGTTGGAGAAGATCTTCGGATTCGTGATGAGGTTTATTCGAAACTGCCGTGTAAAAATTGAAGAACGACGTCGAGGAAAATTGACCAGAGAAGACTACCGAATGGCACAGCACGCTATGGTCAAGATTGTGCAAGCTGAAGTGTATCGTGAAGAAATAAAGTGTGTGAAGAAGAATGAAGCATTGAAGGGCAAACTAGCCAACCTGAAGCCCGAATTGGAGAATGCAACTAGTTTGCTCAGGGTGGCCGCATTCGGTATGCCTTTCTCCCGGAAGATCAGAAGCACCCATTGATTCTACCGGAGAAACATCATTTCACCGAAATACTCATCGAAGCCTTGCATCGTGGAAATCTCCATGTGGGATTGAACGGATTGTTGGCTGTGATCCGCAAGAATTTTTGGCCTGCTAATGCGAAGAGGTCTATTAACCGAGTGCTACGGCGTTGTGTGAAGTGTTTTCGGGTGCAGCCGAAGGACACCGATCAGCACATGGGAGACTTGCCGAAGTGCAGAGTCACAGTTGCAGATCAATTCTCTAGAGCTGGCGTCGACTACGCCGGACCAGTCTTCCTTAAGCAAGGGAGACTCCGTGCGCCAGTGAAGGGTTATAAAGTGCTATTTGTATGTATGTGCACCAAGGCCATACATCTTAAATTGGTGACATCGATGACAACGGAATCGTTTCTGGCGGCCCTCCAGCGATTCGTAGGCCGGCGTGGAAACGTTCATGAGCTGTATTCTGATAACGGCAAAAATTTTGTCGGAGCCCAGCGCCAGCTCAAGGAGCTGATGAAGGCGTTGAATTCCCAGCAACTTAAGAAAGGTATCGATGACTTTTGTCAACCTCGTGGCATCAATTGGAACTTCCTTCCTCCCAAGGCCCCACATCAAGGTGGTCTTTGGGAGGCCGGAGTAAAATGCGTGAAGTATCACCTGCATCGAGTGCTCAACGAGTCGAACCTAACGTATGAAGAAATGAATACGCTGCTGATTCAAATAGAGGTGGTGCTTAACTCGCGCCCCCTTTGTCAACAATCGGATGATCCAGTGGACTACAGAGCGCTCAGCCCGGGACATTTTCTCATCGGGCGAGAGCTGACAGCAATTCCCGAGCCGCTGTATCACGAGGTAAGGGATAAGAAGAAGGTGGTCTGACGAATACCTAACCGACCTTCAACGACGTGGAAAGTGGTTCAAGACACCGTCACTCATCCGGACCGGCATGATGGTGGTCTTGAAAGAAGATAACACTCCTCCGAAGACCTGGAAGCTTGGAAGAATCACCGCAACGCATGCCGGCAAGGACGGCATAATCCGAGTCGTCAAGGTGCGTACCGCTACTGGAGAATACTGTCGACCAACAACGCAGGTAGTTGTTCTACCTATTGCAGACAACGAATAGAAACAGTAACCCAGGGTTGTGCCTAGCCCAAGAGGGGTTTATGTTACAGCTAATGAAAAAGAAAGCAAATTTAGGGTTAATTTTATGAATTAGTTTTGCTTTTTTGTTTACGGTGTAATGCGCCGCTTTTGCTCAACCGAGCTATCAGATGAATTTCCGTTTCCGCTACAAGTTTTTCACTTGCTCTTGCGTAGAGAAGACGTGATAAATCGATTGTTAAAACCGCGTGTGAATAAAGAGTTGAATTACAGTCCACATGTTTTATTTGATTTGAGCTATCCGAACAAAAAGTATCGATAACGCTAAACAGCTACACAGCCAATTAAGATTACCGACCCCAGTGAATCTTTACTGGGTTTTCGAACTACGGTTTTTTTTTGTAATTTTTACGATTACCGAAAAAAAATCCATGAAACCAAAATATGTTTTGATTGATGGGAATTACTGACTTAGTTAAATTGCAGAGCGTTTTTACTGGCTTTCCAGTTTCCCATGCTTCATGCTTTGCTTCTCTGAATTGTTTCTTTTTTTTTTTTGACATCGACATGCATTTTTCGTGAGAATAAACATGTACGGTATGCTCATATCTCAGTGGAAGTAATCGAAAAATATGTGACAAAATCATTATTTGGTTGGTTTGCATACAAGAGGCAAACTCAATGATGCAGATGAATTTACTTCTTGTATGGAAACCAACCGAATTTACCAACGTAAGCAGATGAATCGTGCTGAGCCTTTTTGGTTGCTTAAAATGGTTGAGTTTCTTACTAAATTTCACCATACTTACCACGAGAAAGCGCAAAATAGGTACAGGAAAAGTTTGGTTGCAATAGCCGTGTCTCCCGGCGCCGGACGATTCTACAGCAGGAGATTCTCATTTGACACTTTCCTGCATGCGTATCAGTTTGTTTTGATTTGATTTTGACGACAAGTCAGTAAAAAAAATCAACTACTGAGTAGCCAGTAATTGTTTTTACTGATTTTTCGGCCTGTTCGGTAATGTTGCAAAATTGGGTCTGACAGCTACCGTAGTTCAGTAAAAAGTAAAAATTATTACTGAACGTCAGAAGTTTTCAATCAAAAAGCTGAAAGTTCGGTATTTTTTTATGATTTACAATTTGTACCCAGTATTAAAAATTACCGAACAAGCAAATCATGATTGAGTGTGTAGATAAATGAAACTAATATATTGTAAAGACATATTCATTTGAGCACTTTATTTTACTCCAGTTCCCCCTATACGCTAGACTTTGCAATCATTTGCTGGATGGATGGTATGCAATTGCTGTAACGTCCCCAACAATCTCAACTTTTTGCCAGCATGGCTTACAGCAGTCAGGAGTCAACCCACATTCGGATCACAATAAAAATGCAAATCAAAAAGGATTACGATGCAACTGATTTGTTGCGGTTAACCGACGACTGTCGCCAAGAATGACGACGATGATGATGCACTAGGTACTGGATGGAAAAATGTTTATTCACACAGCATGACGACACCGAACTGTGTATTCTTTGAATCCGTAGCCTGAGGGGGGAGTCGTCCTTTTACGAGAATGCATTGCTCTTACGCTTTGTGAATGGAAAGACTCTCGTCGGATGACATAAACAGCAGAGCCAGGGAATTAAAAATAAATTTCATTACTCACCACGTGGCATGCGTGGCAGTGACATCAAAGATTTAATTTCCGTTTCAGTCATGTGGATGTACGGTTCATTCTATGCATAGCCGTAGAGTTGAAGTTGTGTTACTGCCTTGGATGACAACCGTACAGTGAACAATTAAAATGTCTTACTTTGGGCGTGTCTTGAGGGAATGAAGAATGATTTTGACTATTTTAGTGAGTCGCTTCTTTGAAATTGTAATTCAGAGAACCGCACTTGGCACAACGAAGAGAGCTATCTCGTAATAGTACTGGGAAATCTTGTCAGGAACAATGTGCTAGTGTCGTAACAGTATTTCAAGATCCGCCAAGAATAATTCGTGGAACGTTACAAAATTTGATGATATCAAAAATGTATGTTAAACCATATGAGCTTCTCTGTATGCTAGTTCAAACTCTTCATTATCAATAACCCACCTATTTTGATTGCTCAACAAAAGGCACCTTACGCCCGAATTGATTACTCCACAAAATTTCATAGAATAGCTTCCATCTATGATCGCATTTGTTCTAAACAGTTTGTGGTTTTATTCCCCACTCTCTAGCTCCCATCGCTGATTGCCACGTTGCCACATCAAAATTTGGGGAAAGTTTTCATTAACGGCAAAATTAGCTTTTGCGGTCGACTGTTAGGCATGTGTCGGGGGATTGCCGTGTGTGAGTAGGATGCGGTCAGACATAAACTTTGTGATTGATTGGTAGACTTTGTTCAATTCATACCTTTATGATTTTCAGATTCATTCGGCTGCAGTATTCCATAATGAAGTAAAATATTACACGTTTTTACTTATTGTACTACAGACATAATCTAATTGTAAGTTCTACCCTTGGTTTAAAAAAATACGAAAACCAAAGCATGGCCAGCTCAAAACGCAAGCCACATAGACGCTTCTTATTCTCCATCTTTTTCTTATTATTCTTTTTGTTATTATGACTTTCCATCTTCTTTTTCTACGTTTCTTCGTTGTCCTCGTCTTCGGAAATAATCAGCTTCTCAGCTTAGTGTTCTAATGAGCACTTCTACAGTTATAAACTGATTATTTTTTTATAATGCGCATCGTAAATTCGTCCTGTGCGTACACCAATTCTCTCTGTTCTTGGAAGATTTTTTTAAAAACTACCAAAAGCAATAAAACAGTACTCCTCAGTGCTACAATAACAGTACTTTTCAATGCTAAAAAATGGTACTTTTCAGTGCTATAAAATCAGTACTTTTCAGTACTATTTTTTCTATTATTGATCCCTTTACGATCCTTTTTTGATCCCGCGCCTTCGATTTTTCGTTGGACATGTTAGCGAAAGCTAGCGGTGGTAACCCCTCTTGTATACTGTCTTGGACAAAAACCTCTTAGACGGTCACGTCTTCTTTCGTTTATTCACTAAACATGGTTGGAAACACAAACAAAAAGAAGGGTGTTTTTTTGTTTCTTTATTAAGGTGAATTTTAGAAATTTCTCTCGGAATTGATCAAGGGATGCCTTCCGAAATTTGTCAGGGAACTAATTCTTAAGGAATTCCTTCAGAAATATCTCCAGTGATTCTCGAGGGTTTTCAGGAATTTAACCAAGGATTTTATCAGAAATTTCTTATAGGGATTTCATCATCGGAATTACTCAAAAAATTCCTTCCGGAATTTCTCGAAGGATTTCTCATGAATTTTGAGATCTGGAGATTCTTTCAGGAATTCCTTAAGAAATCAATCCCGGAAATCCTCAAAGATATTCCCCCGGATTATTTTGACGAATTTCCTAGAGGATTTGACCACAATTTCCCATAAAGATTCCACCAGTAATTCCTGCAGAGACTTCACCAGCATATTCTCTAATTTTTTCACATGTAATATTTTACGAAAGTTTTATTTAAGGAATTTCACAAAAAAATCTTCTAGGATTAACACTTTGATATCACCACAGTTTCGCTAGAATTTACACCAGAAAAATCTACCACAGTTACTCCACAAATTCTACTATAAAATACTTCAAAGGTTTTACTAGGAATTCCCTTCAGGGTTATCAGAAACTCTTCCTGATACTCACTCAGAGCGTTTAACAAAACATTTCTTTGGATGCCTTAAGGTAGAATTCCTGAAGAAACACCTCGAAGAATTACTTTGGAAATTTGTGAAAAATCCATGATCCATCCTGCAAGGATTTGCAGGAATCACCAAAGAAATCACTGGAGAAATTCCCAGAAAATTTCCTAAAGAAATTACTTATTATATTTCTGGAAGAATTATTACCAATCTATGAAGGAGTTTCTCTAATGTAATTCCTGGTGGATTGGAAAAAATCCTTCAAAGAATACTGGAAGGAATTAATGAAAAAAATTGTTTAGGAATCATAGGAGAAATTTATGGTAGATTATTGAAGTAATTCCTGCAGTAAACCAAGGAAGAATTTATAAAAAAAAATGTAGGGATTTGTTCTTCTTCGTCGTAAGCACTACTATTCGTCGTGTCAAACTTTAAATGTTCCACTACGGCGGATATTCAAACTTGCCTGCAACATAGATTCATTATCTGTGTAATTTTGTGAAAGCTGTTATGGTTTGTACACTTGCACACCAAAAATGCAATACAACTACTGTATTCGGTAAATAACTTCAGTTCAATTATCCACTTTGCACTTTTTCACCGAAATCGCATGGACGAACACGATTTGAGAGAAATGCTTAGCGATCGACTGAGCCACACCACTTTCCAACACAAGTTTCTTCCCGCCTCCGTGGGTGACTTACTTCACCGGGCACTTATTTTCACTATGGAAAACCTTCGTACTTCTTCACTGAAGGATCTCATTCCAATCACACGCCGTAAAACTTAAAAAAAAATCACCAAATTTTACGAAATTTCCTCAACCGCCGCGTATAATTGAGAATGTAAACAAAGTTTAATCCGTCGTACTGAGAAAAAAAGCTTGTGCGCATCAATGTGTGCGCGACGCTTGACGTAAAAATACGGTTCCTTTAATTGTGTTGTTTTCGCTGCACTGTGAGCAAATGCCATAATTGTACGGTCAAAAGGAATTGTGTTCATATGTTTGGGCTGAATTTTGATGACGAACAATGAATTTTAAAGGAAATTAGTATATTCCATCATGCTGAAGGAATGGAGGCAGATGCTAGTAGATCTATATATTCTAGTAAAACATTTTATTATAGCGTTGATGTGTTGTGTTTTAACCATTCAATACACACAGTGAGCCGTAAGTTGTGAGACGAATCTGGAAACTGATTGCGACGGAGTTGAAAACGATACGACGGACTGAGAATACGGTAAGATGCATTTTCTTTGCATTATTTACAAAAAGAGATCAAGATTTATCAAAATGTTATTGTACAATGCTAAAGCCGTTTTGAGAAAGAATTGTTTGGCATCGGTTTGTGTCAGCATCATTTACTGCAATACTGGGAAAATTGCAGTTCTCTCTGATCAATGCTTAATACGATGGATACTAGCACATCACCCTATTGGAGATTCTCAAGAAGAATACCGGAGGATAACCCGGGGGAACCTCTCGAAAATTGCAAGCGTAATCTCTGAATGAATTGCTGCTGATATCACGAAGGGAAGTTTTGATGAATTCTTTTGCAGTATTCCTTGGTAATCTCGGAAGGCTTCCTGGTGGAGTCCTTGAAGGAGTTCTTGGTGGAATCCCTGGAGAAACTCCTTGATAAATTATTGGATAAATTTTGGGTAGAATCATTGTAAGAGTTCCTGGAGTAAATCTCTACATGTATTGCTGTAGAAATTTTCCGAAGAAATTTCAAGAGAAAATTGATGAAGGTTTTTCTGGACGAGTAACTATGGAAAACACAAGAAGAATAACTGGAAGATGTGTTATAGGTACAATTTCTGATGGAATTCCTGTATTGATTTCTTGGAAGGGATTTCTTGAGCAATCTATTTAAAAAATTTTAGAGAAATTTCTGGTGAAATCACAGGAAAAAATCCTGATAGGTTCTTTAGAAATATACCTGGATTTTCACTGAAGGAATTCTTAAATAAATGTTTGGAGGATTTTTTGATGGAATTCTTAAAGGTAGCATTGTATGAATCACTAACGAAATCCTTCGGGAAGTTTTTTTATAAATCCCTGGAAAAATCTGTAGAAAAATTACTAGACAGAATCACTGAAGAAATTCCTGTTAGAATTTCTCATGCAAGGAATTTAAGTAGGAAACCCTGAAAAAAGTCTTGGTGAAATTCTTGTAGTAATTTCTGGTAATGAATCCCTTGAGAAGTATCTGCAGCTTTATCAGTCGATCCACCGAGTACTTCTGAAGGTATGGGAGGACGATGAATTGCCCACCGGCTGGTTGGTTGGCCTCATACGTCCAATCTACCAGAAAGGGCACAGAGTGGAGTGTGTGAATTACAGAGGAATTACCCTTCTGAATTCGGCGTACAAAGTTCTGTCGTGCATCCTGTTTAACAGACTGAGACCGCTCGAGGAGTCTTTCGTCGGCGAACACCGAGCTGGTTTTTGGTGAGGGCCGTTCGACAATGGACCAGATGTTTAGATGTTGCGAATGATCCTAGATAAATTCCGAGAGTATAACTTGCAGACTCAGCATCTGTTTATTGATTTCAAGGCAGCGTACGACTCAGTGAAAATAAATGAGCTTTGGCAGATAATGTCTGAAAATGGTTTTCCGGCGAAAATAATTAGGCTGATACGTGCTACGCTGGATGGTTCGAAATCAAGTGTTCAGATCGCAGACGAGGTGTCAACCTCGTTGGTGACGTTAGACGGGTTGAAGCAGGGAGACGCACTTTCAAATTTAATGTTCAACATTACACTCGAGGGTGCTATTAGGAGATCTAGCGTGCAGAGGAATGGCACTATTATCACAAGGTCGCACATGCTCCTTTACTTTGCGGTCGATATAGACCTAATTAGAATCGATCGCAGGTCAGTGGAAGAGGCCTTCGTGCCGGATAGGCCTGACCATTCTACCAAAACAAAGTACATGGTTGCAGGTAGAGATAGAGTCAGGCATGGAGGTGTACGTGCTAAGATAGTGTTTGATGGGGATGTAATTGAAGTTTTTGAAGAATTTGTTTTCCTTGAAACAATTGTGACATGGTCAACGACGTTTCCCGTGAAGTGAAAAGACTTGTTGTGGCTGCAAATAGGGCCTTTTGATTGACGGACTACGTCACCAGCTTAGGTCCAGCAGCTTGCAAACGGAGACAAAATTCGCCCTGTATGAAACATTGATTCTTCCGGTAGCTCTCTACGGGCACGAAGCGTGGACGTTGAAAGAGTCAGAACGGAAAGCTCTCGGTGTTTTCGAGCGTAAAGTGCTGCGGATAATACTCGGTGGGAAACTCGAAAATGGTGTGTGGCGCAGCCGCATGAATCACGAATTGTATCAAGTGTACAAAGATGCGAACATTATCAATCGTGTAAAATACGGCAAATTTCAGTAGGCTGGTCACTTAGTGCGAATGCCGGAAGACTTCGGGGAAGACCATGAATACGCTGGCTTTACGCAGTGGGAGAGGACCTGGCGACCCTAAACGTTCGGGGCAACTAGAGAAATTTCGCCCAAGACCGTCGAAGATGGAGCTCTACAATACGCCCGGCAATGGCGTGACGCTACGCTGTAGCCATCAAGCTATCAAGGTAGATGAATTCTTGGAGACAGCATTGGAGTTAGCCCTGCAGAATTACTTGAGAATTTTGGATTGATCTTTGGTGGAATCAATAGAGGAAATCTTCAGTAATTTGTATAAAAAATTTGAAAGAATCTTTGGAAGAATGCTACCTGAAGGTATGCCTGAAGGAATTACTGTTTAAATCTGTAGATAAATTTCTAATGGAATTTTTGATAAGATTTCTTGTAGAATCCCAGGAAGACCCATGCATTCCTGGAAAAACGTCAAAGTAGAATAACTAGAGGAAACCATTTACAGATTATGGATGTTTGAAAAAAAAAATCTCCTAATCATTCATATATCGATGACAGCTCAGAATATTACCCGACAGAGACTCTCCATATTTCCAGTACAAATTTGGAAAGCTCTGCTCTTTCTTACTTCGATTATTGCTATTTTTCTTCCCCACAGCCACAGAATTCGTAAAAATAACTATCACTTTTTGGGGCCCACATAGCCGTAGCGGTAAACGCGCAGCTATTCAGTAAGACCAAGCTGAGGGTCGTGGGTTCGAATCCCACCGGTCGAGGATCTTTTCGGGTTGGAAATTTGCTCGACTTCCCAGGGCATTGAGTATCTTCGTACCTGCCACACGATATACACATGCAAAAATGGTCATTGGCATAGTAAGCTCTCAGTTAATAACTGTGGAAGTGCTCATAGAACACTAAGCTGAGTAGCAGGCTCTGTCCCAGTGGGGACGTAACGCCAGAAAGAAGAAGAAGAAGAACTATCACTTTTTTATTAGACTTGCCGAGATCATTTAAAACATGCAAAGCAATATCGTATTGATGCAACGAACTTTGACAGTCGGTCAAACGGTTGCATCAACATAAATCGGTTTGACTAACTTAAGGGCGGAGTCAATGTTGGACAAACCGTCTGAGCATTTGTGGGCTGCATTATGCGAGTTCTCACTCTTCAAGTGACCACACTCCTATTTCCTCCTATTTTTCCCTTCTCTCTCCTCTCCCATGATAATGAAATAGTCTCAAATATGGCGATAGCACAAATCTTCCTATTGGTGGGTAACGTGCCTTTGGAGATGATACCTGTTATATGAGGGTTTATCCATTTGAGTTAATCCAAACGCTTTGGCCCTAATTTTATAATATCATATTCTTTGTAATAGTAACAAAAAATGTAACTTTGACGATATCGTTTCATCGAGAATTATTTATTCCCAATCAATGTTTTAATATTTATTCTATGTTTTGCATCTGCACTTTATATCGCATGCTGAATGCAATGAAGCATATTCAAGTCACTAACTATAGTATCATGGTGACAAAACTATTAGTTTGCATCCTACTGGGCATTCAAAGCACCCACTTGTACCACAATCGATTTTTTTCTTCCTGTTCAGAGATCCTTTTTTTCCACAGTGATCCTGTGAAGCTGTGTATAGCATTCCTCATTGCCCACCTGTCCATCTTCTAATGCAAACGGACTACGAGTCTATATTTATTCATACCTTCCCGATCCAGACGAATATAATCTTCCGTCTAAACAAGGGGCGACCACATTTTTCCCACGTCAGATCTTTTCTCCGCTTATTCATATTTATTGCAGGGGGTGGTAGGACACCGTTCAACCGTGAAAGCCCACCACCGTCACAGTGGTGCAGATTTAGGAAAAATCATAGCAAATATTACGCATTCTTGATATTTTACAAGTTTTGATTATGATTAATGTTGTGGCATATGTTTTTTTGGGCATAATCACTATTTTATTTTGTTCGAAAGTTCGAGAGATATTTGAAAATCTCAACTTTTTCAAATTTTGTAAATAAGTAGAGCTTTATTCAACGCAGTCTTTTTCGGAAATTCAATTACTGTCAGTATTGTTTTGCACCAACAACTAACTTGAGTTGTTTGATAAGCCGAATCTAGGACAAAAAATAGTTTCCCAAGATAAACTTATGGTGAAAACTAAATTTGCACGATTTCTGTTGAAGATAAATTAGTTGAGTTTTAAAGCAGAATTTATAGTTTTTGAACATTTTCACCTATATATGGTCAAAACGAATATATTTTTATTAAGTTTTCGTATGTTTTCTCAATTATTTGTTATTGTGAATGAATATTTGACATTATTTTTCAACTAAAAACATATTTTGAAAACAGGGTTTTGGCCAGATTTTCAGAAAACTGGACCTCTGTGCGCCATACGCCTTTCAGCTGTTCTAACAAAGCCCTCTGGCAAGCTGGCAGGCTGCCGATGGCAGTCATCTTCATCTGAACGTATCTACGTTTGGAAAGTCTTTCACCGGTGAAAGGTGAAACTCGGAACGAATTTATGTAGATTGCTTTAAAGGTTGCACGCTGGCTGAGTTTGCCATTTCACCGACCGCCTTTTCCATCCCGAACAATTCAGAATGATATAAGACGAACGAAGATGTAGTTCGCAAAAGCGTACTCATCGCAAAGGACAATAACGCTGTCTTAACAATAACCCGGGCGGTCCCACGGGACGTCTTTTCGTGGCTCGATGAATCGTGTCACGGAAATTGAAGTGGGCATAAGTTGAAGTACTATGCAAATTATAACGGTCCCCGTAGAGTAAGGGAACACGTCTGGCTGTCTGGCAGCAAAGGGAAGCACTTTGCAAAGGTCGCCCAGTGCGGTGAGACAGTTTCGGAGAAAACGCGGTTTCGAGCGAAAAATGTCCCAATATTCGCTCGATGTTGCTGTTTTTGAACAAGAGAATCAGTTTTCCGAAAAACGAATACAAGAAAATTGCGGGAACCTATTCACCGGAACGATTCATGCAGCACGTTTTTTCATTGGAATTTCCTCGTTTTGGTGGGGGATGTTATTGATTTATCGGGGTACAGTGGCAGTCACAATGCTTCGACTATAGGGTTGAATCCTTAATCAATGGGTTTTCGGTGGTTGAGGATCAAAGCTGAAACCAAAAATCTTTTTGCAATCTCCTAGTAGGAAGTGACCGAATATGTTGAAACAAAATCATTTATAAGGTACGAGTAAAAGCAACCCTATTCTAATTTGGAGCACCCAATATTTCATCATGCTCTAGTAATAATAATTTAGGGAAAGTATGGCTATAGTGGTTCCCTATTTAGCCATATGTGAAGTTTTGATAACCTTTACATTTTTGATCTTTTCGAATGTTTCAACATCAAGATATATCCTATATCTTACTGCTAAAACACACAAAACTTTTCAAAATGTGAAGACTTATCCCGTATGGCCAAATAGGGAACCACTATGACCATAACTGGTACACCTACTCTATAACTTTTTTTTCGGTTTCAAGTCTATTGACTTTCTTCTATAAACGCAATAGAAATAAAAATTCAAACTCAATAGTTGACAAATTCAAATTAAATGAAAGAGAACGAACGTGAAGATTTTGATTCGGGAACATGAAAAATTTTAAATAAATAGAAATATGTGGACTTTAAATGATTCTCATTCCGGACGGTTCTTCACGTTCGCCTAATCTGCCCATAAAAGCATAACTGTCCCATATTGATTTTCGAATCAACACCTATTTTCATCAAAACAATCATGTTTCAATATTTACTTTACTGCCCATAAAGGCATAACTGTCCCATATTGAATTAGTAGGCATTGAGAAAATAGCGCTCAAAGTTTGAGTTTTTTCTTCTCATACAAAGGTTCATAGTTTTCTAGTACATTCCCACATGCAATATTCATTTAACACAATTGCACAGATAACTTATTTTGCTTATATTGATCAGCAAAAAATATAAAATTGAACACAATTCACGCCTTGCAGTTGCTATTAGAATCAAAAGCTCATGTAGAGACTGTTATGCCTTTATTTTTCAATATGGGACTGCACCAACTTCATATTTTTTTACAACATTTTCGAACAAAGTGTGTTAATTTTCATATGCATAGTAAAGTATACATTCAAACATAAATGTTGCGACGAAAAAAGGGGTTGGTTCGAAAATCCATATGGGACAGTTATGCTTTTATGGGCAGTTTACCAGGCATATAAAAATTTACACACTTTGTTCGAAAATGTTGTGGAAAAATATGAAGTTGATGCAGTCCCATATTGAAATATAAAGGCATAACGGTCTCTATATGAACTTTCAACCCAAATAGCTACCGCAAAACGTGATTTGTGTTCAAGTTTATATTTTTTGCTGATCAATCGAAGCAAAATGAGTTATCTTTGTGGTATTGGCATATGAATATGGCGTGCAAAAATGTACTAGAAAATTATGAACATTTGTATGAGAGAACAAACTTCAATCTTTGATTGCTTTTTTCTCAATGCCTACTTATTCCATATGGGACAGTTATGCCTTTATGGGCATTAATATTTTGAACACTTTGATTCTAATTCCGGACAGCTCATGAAAGTCAATGAAAGAAAAGTCATATCATTACCGTAACCCCGGATGATCAGCGGGGTAACATTAATCGGAATGACTCATCTCGTAAAAAGTTTGTATCACCATTTATTGATGGAACATTTCCAAATCACGAATGGTGCTTCCCTTTCTTATATTCATAAGCTAATTTAAGTGAGAATTTTTGCGAAAATTGCGTTAACATTATGACAATGATTTCAATGGGTAAGGATGACACTACCGAAGATTCATGTCTCACATAAGTTCTGCAAACGATATGAACAAGGAAAATGCGGTTCTTACTAAAAATGGCATCGCCGAAAACGATTCCGTTGTCAAAACTTTCATAAGTATGCTCAATTTGGCAACATTAACGAATTACTGTAAAGAATATAGAAATCCCTTAGGAAATTGCCTACCTTTAGTCGTATTCCGTGGTTTGAGGTGTTTTAAATTTTAAAATAACTCAAAGAGTAAATGACCTGTAAGCGTTTGGCCTTCATATTCGGCTTCAGTGCCATGATTTAAGTAAGTAACGATATTATCAATATTACCGAACGTTGTTTCCATAGGTGATCAATGTTATCCCATGTCAGCCATATCAATAAATCACTTAAAAAAATTTTTTAAACATGCTTAAATCTTTTAAAAAACAAAATGCAGTTCATATTCACGAGCTATGGGTAGCAGTACTTGTTTTAAAAATATAAAATTTGCAACATTTGCATTTTCAAACGAAATATTTAAGAAATATTCAAAAAATGATCAATGTTACCCCGGATTACGGTAATTGAAATCCTCAAACCACTTAAAACGCGTCGAAACCAATTGAGAATTCTAAATTTGAATAGATATCTTTGAGAAATGTTTATTAAAACGAGCCTTGAAATTAATAACTTTGGAGCGGCATTTCCCATACAAAGTAGAGTGTCTGGAATTTGAAGCTGTCCGTAATATGAATTAAAACGGTACCTAAAACTTATTTTTTGATGTCTTAGAAAAGAGTTGTATTTTGCCATATTGGAGAAGTGAAGAATTTTGTAGGGAAGCTGCATGTATATTAAAATTATATCGATATAATCGAAAATTAATCGTGCAAGGTATATTTTAAATGAAGAATGAGGCCATATTTTGCATGCTTGATGAAAGATTCACTAAAAAGTTTGATACACTTGTGCACTATTCTTGCACATTTTCGAAATGCATAAATTTTCGAAGAAAAGGGTCATTTGGGGCTACTGGCGTTCGGGATAGTTACATTCGGGGAAAAGAAGCATACTCGTACCAAACGAGCATATTTTTCATTTATTTAGTTAACATCTACACAGATAACACTGAATCAACAATTTCACGCCACAATACTCGGTTCGTGGCCGCATCTCTCCATCCTCGGCCCCGCCCCACGCTCGCCAAATCGATTCGCACCTGATCCGCCCACCTAGCTCGCTACGCTCCACGCCTTCTTGTACCAGCCGGATCCGAAGCGAATACCATCGCTGCCAAACGAGCATATATATGTGATAAATATTTGAAAAGATTTTGAAAAATTTCTGAGGTTAAAAAACTTCAAAAATTTCTGGAAATCGATAATAAAATACTGTCAAAGAATTTCTTCGGTCTAGAAGTGTCACTTCAATAACCCACAATGACTTCCGGAGTGCATTTGCCGATGAAATGTAATATTTGTGTAGTCTTGTGTATTCTTAACATCAGTTTACAACCCACAACCCTGCGTCTCCATCATTTTTTTACATGGCTCCATTTTTCACGCTGAGCGCAGTTTTGCGCAAAAAATGACGCTTACCAGAAAACCTAGAGTAAATTTGGAGCCACTTATTGGATAAGAACTGTACCACAAAAAAGTACTTGCTTTCACGGAATATTTTACGAAAGTATCATGAAAACGTGCACTTTCGCATACTCTGTATAACTACGAATTTGAGGATAAGTTCACGCCTTTCGCCATTGAACAAAGGTTTCCCTATAATTTATCTTGTGGCTTCTGGCTTCTGGCTTTTGAGGCTGTTTGGGCTCGTCAGGAGTTAATCATCAATGTTACTTTCTTTTCCCTATCAGCCTAGATAACCGCGTAGTGTCGGTAGCGGTTGTTTCAATTGGCTAAGAATTAACACTACGGACTGCCTGTTCCGGTGGTAAAAGTCCATCTCACAGGTGACCCCTAATTCATGCGGCTTTAAGCTTACCGTGCCTAAGAATGGATGGTTAGGGGGGTCTAAATAAATCCTAACCGCAAACGGATCCTGTGGAGTACCAGGGCACCCTCTACAATATTATGCCCTTCCTGTGCTACCCGGAGCAATGGTGCAGGTGACCTTGTGTTTCTCCGAGATAATCGGCTGCCCTTCTTCAGTCTCAACCCTGAGGCTAAATAAGGATGAGATTATTAATACGTTGAAATTTAGCTTAAATTTTCACCTTTATGGTTTCGCATTATGCGTTTTACACAGTGTATTCTGTGCTTTTCGCTTTTGGCGACTTTTAACCCGTATAGGCCTGAGTGCAAGAGAAAAAACTGAAACCCTCGCCGCTCAGCGAATTCTTAACGGATTCAAATGATTTTTTGTCAGTTCACTGGCCCACATATCTAGTATCTGGAAGTGGCCAGAGGAACCCGGAAATATTCATGTGGCCTGAGTTATTCCGGTGGATCACTGGGTCAAGTTGGGTAAAAAAGGCTATTTTTGGGACATGCCAAGTTACCTTTATTTATTTGCAATGACAATCATTTTAATTTGCATAAATCATTAAGATCTGATATTCAACATAATAAATTAAGTGTTTTGCACCGTTCAAAATATACCTAATGTGGCCACTCGGACGTAATGCCCAGAAGAACTGGCAGTAGATTTGTTGGATACTAAACCGTTTCAACTCTCGAAAAGTAGGAATTAAACATAATTATGCACTAATATGCGTTCCCATAAGCTTGTCACAGATGTTGATACAAATTGGCCACTTTATTATAAGTTCGAGGCGTCCCTGAACTCGAAAATGGTCATTTGTAGAATTAATCAAATGCAGAACTCTTAGTTATCCAATATAATCGTTTCTCAAAAGGTTTACACTGATGCAATTTTGCTAAAATTCCGTCATGTAGTGGCCACATTATAGCCGATTCCGGAAATTATCTGGGTCTTGAAATTTGCCTACCTTCAGGGGCACAAACGCACAGCATCCTTCTCACCCGACCTGACCCAGTGATCCACCGGAATAAATCCGGCCACAAGAATATTTCCGCGTTCTTCTGTCCACTTCTAGAAACTAGATATGTGTGCCAGTATACTGACAAAAAATAATTTGAATCCATTAAGAATTCGCTGAGCGGTGAGGGTTTTAGAATTTTTGCTTTCACTCAGGCCTATACGGGTTAAGAGATACTGATCTGTTTTTTTCGTGCTGAGATTGTGAAAAGGTTAATCCTGCCTAGTTTGGGTAGTGGCTACGGTTAGGATAGCTTAGTTAGACCAATCTTCAGCATAAAATATCAGCTACGATCAATCTTTGTAGACTCATGCAAATGGTACAGTTCAAGTGGCGCTAGTCCAAAAAACTTACTTTTGTGAACTTTTATCTAAGTAACCTTGTGGACCCAGTTTTTGCTACTTTCAGCAAACTTGATATGGCATACTTGCGTTCCATACCTCGTGCATGCGTGCTCGTTAATAAAGCAATCGTGTCTACACTCATTTATAAGTCAACTACTAGAGATGTATGTGCTGTCACAATCGATATTTCTGTTGGTGACCTCAATACGAAATACGTCTTTCGTTTTGTGGTGTATTTACCACATGATGAACCATCCCCTATGGATGATTTCAAACGAGTTGTCGTCCACTTCCTATGAAAAGACCTTCTGGTGATACTCATCACATGATCTGGAGCTCAGATATCAATTTGAGAAGCTTCAGTCTGATGGAATACTTAAGTAGTTCAAATCTTGGATTACTTATTATAGGAAATCGCCCCACCTTCATGTTACCTGCTAGAGAAGAAGTGTTAGACATAATGCTCTGCTCGAAAAGCATCAGTAACGAGTAGACGAATTGACATGTATCAGATTTTGAATCATTATCTGATCATCGCTACATCTCTATGTGAACATATGAATGTAAATTCGCAGACTTTGCATTTGTTATATTCCACCAACTGGGAATTGGTTATGACCAAATTCCATGGATTCTCTGCGTCCATTGGAAATCCTAGTGATTTGGATGTGTCCACTTCCGGTGAATTGGGACACAATTGTCCTTGCTTCGAGTGATCTCACAATTGCTTGCCACTTTGCTTATAACAAATGTTCCTCACAACTCCCTTCGCGGGACGAGTGGACGATTCCAATTACTTGGTAAACACTTATTAAGTGAAACTGATTTCAGAAACCTGAATCTTCATGACATTCTGTTATTTTTAACCAGCTGTGGTAATGAGCTATAGGCTCTCTTTACGCTCACGCGTTTTGCAGTGCCCTTTTTAGGGCGCTGTAGTATTACAAATCAATTTCGCATGGTTTAAATGAATCTTCAAATTTCCAGTACTTGCCAGTACTGTACTCGTCATTCACATTTGTTAAAGTCTGTTTGTCATAAATTACATCACAGCCAAATTGCTTCCTAGAAGATCTCCGGAAACCTTCCATAAAATATGCATAATAAATTGTGACACTCAGTCAGCAGTTTAACGTTTACCAAACTGTGCAGCTAAAACATTCTCGCTTCCTTTATTTTGAGACCTTCGTAATTGTTACCACATGTGCGCAAACAACGCAGGCAAGTTTTGAAAACTCACTCGCTTCGCTCGTGCAGTGTCCAAGCTTTCTCCATACCTTTGAAGATTTCAATAAAACACTTTCAGTCAACCATCCAAAGAGTTCGCATGTTATCTCCTGAACTGAAACTATCCGAAGTTCCGATGCCTGATACCAAATGGCATACCGTGACAGTGAGTGATAACGAACAGTAGAAGAAACAACAGTGATAACAAACTTTAGAAGCATCACAGTGTTGTAGAAGTGCTAGAAAATCAGCGCCAGAAAGCCAGAATAATGGGTTGGTTCACATCGGACAATTTTGTGACCAACAATGTCGCGATCCCGACAACAGAACTAAGAATAGCCGTCGGTGCGGTAGTTATGGTGGTGGCAATTGTAGTGATTTACCTACTACTCAGAGTGTACAATAAGTACCAGAAAAAAGGGGTGCAAAACTCGATACGTCGAGAAATACAATTGAACAACGTAAGAACGGACAATACAGTCGCAAACAATTAAAGTATCTTACTATCGAACGACCAAATCAAAAACAATTATGTGCAAGCAACGTTGCGAAAAAGTTAGTCGACACCAATAATCGGAAGAAGACAGTGTACAGTGCTGATTTCCAAGGCTTCGACCTTGATGACCAATTTGTGCTATCGGACACGAAACAAAACGTTGAAACTTTAAGTAAAGGTGAAGACATCAATTCGGTGCGGAGAGTGATAAGCAGACCAAAACCTACTGACGCCATGATAAGCAGAGATGTACAGCGGTGATCCAGGAAATCGTGAGACCAAGGAGGAGCCGAACATCACAGATAAGTAAAGAGCAAATGTTGAATCACAACCCTTACAAACAATTATAATAATTTTTTTTGCATGATTATATACAAAAAAAAAAAAATTTTTTTTTTGGTAATTTCACTACATAAAAATGTGTAATGCCTAGCGAAACGTACATTCTTAATTTAGATAAACTATTAAGAATCGAGCAAAACATAAGGAAATCGATTAACAAAAATACTAAACCCGACACGCTACAAAGTAACGTAGAGACAGCTCGGTTATTATTCCAAGAAATAGAAAAAGAGCTTATAGAAAGGCAAGACGAAATTGCCGATACACAACTATTTACGTATATAAAGAAGGCTAGAAACGCAATAGGTTATATTGAACAGACTTGTAAAAGCAAGATAGTAAAGATATCTATTCCTCACCATCAAAATCACACAAATATGGCTTTCGATGCAAGATTAGCCGCATCGATACTATTGCCCTTCGATGGGGACAGTGAAAAACTGTCCAGTTTCAAGGACAGTGTAAAATTTCTAAAAACAGCAACAGAAGCGGCAAATCACCCAACACTCAAACTTTTCATAATAACCAGAATCTCAGGAAAGGCACGCGATGCATTGCCTACCGACATCGACGATAAGTCGATCGACGAAATAATTGAACAAGTAAGCAAAAGCTGCGAAAGCAAGATAACCTCAGAGCAGGTACTTGCCAAATTAAAGACTATAAAAAGAGGGACAGCGAAACAACAATACTGCGAAGAAGTCGAATCGCTCTGCAGTCAGCTGTCCAGGGCATACATTAAAGAAGGCATTCCACAAGCGATAGCCAAGAAAATAGCTACGAAAGCGGGCGTGGAAACACTAATTAAAACCGTTTCCACAGAAAATGCGAAAATCGTACTACAAGCTGGTTCGTTCCCAACAATCGAACAAGCTATCCAAAAACTTAATGAACTACCTGACAATACCGAAAGCAATGATGTCACCCGTGTTTTCAATATAAATACAAATCAAAAGCGATTCCAAAATTTTAACCAGGGTCATCAAAGAAACTGGAGAAGAGGTGCAAATAATAATAACAACAATTTTACACGCCGTGGCCCCCATGCGTATAATCAACGTTTCCATTATGCACCACGCTTTGACAATCGACCGCATAACGGTAACCATCGTGGTCGCAATGACTACCGTGGTCAACCACCTCAAGGGCGGCAATCGCATAGAGTATATTATGCTGACGCGCAAAATGCCGTACTAGCACCAAATCCAACATACTTGCAACAACCTCAAGTTCAAAGTCAAGGCCATCCGATCTGGAACATGAGCCCTCAGCAACCGCAGCAACATGTAAACAATCAAACACAGAATCAGAATTTTTTAGGAACAATGGGTCAATATACTCAATCAATGTAGCAGCGTCAAATTTTGTCATTTTAACAATAAGCGTTTCAAACCAACTATGCTCCTTCTTAGTTGATTCAGGAGCGGATATTTCACTACTAAAATTAAAAGTCCTAAATCGAGGAATACCGTTCAACCCAAATAATGCATGTGTGTTACGCGGGATAACACCTGGCGAATCTAAAAGTTTAGGAACAATCAATTGTTTAACATACATACAAGATACCGTTTTAAATAGCACCTTTCACCTAATTAACGACGATTTCCCGATACCTACCGATGGTATACTGGGAAGGGATTTCTTGACATCATATCGATGCGAAATAAATTACGACACGTGGATTTTAACCGCAAACGTAAACAACAATCGAATAGAAATCCCGATACAGACAAACCTGAATGGATCTACTTGGATCCCTGCCAGATCAGAAGTATTTAGAGTAATAAATAACCTAAATACAGATAAGGATGTAGTACTCACCTCATCCGAAATTCAACCGGGCGTATTCTGTGCGAACGCCATTGTAAATAGGAACGCACCTTATACTAAAATAATCAATACTAATGAATATCCGGTACATATAAGTAATTCTAATTTTAAATTTATTGACTTAGAAAAATTTTACAAAGCAAACATTTATAAGAGTAACGATTCTAATCGGCTAGAAAAGTTACAAGCAGAATTAAAATTAGATGGGACTCCTTCATTCGTTAGAGACCGTCTAAAAAACTTGTGCAACGAATATAATGACATTTTTAGTCTTAAAGATGATTTACTATCATGCAATAATTTCTACAAACAAACGATTAACGTTACGGATAAGGCGCCGGTTTACATAAAAAACTATAGGAATGCACAATGCCACAAAGAAGAAATCTGTCGTCAAGTCGATAATCTGATTGAAAATGATATTATAGAACCTTCTGTATCTAATTACAATTCACCCATACTACTCGTACCTAAGAAGTCGAGTGATGGTGATAAGAAATGGAGACTGGTAGTAGACTTTAGGCAACTTAACAAAAAATTGTTAGCCGATAAATTTCCACTGCCAAGGATCGACGATATTCTCGACCAACTCGGCAGAGCCAAATATTTTTCGACACTTGATCTCATGTCAGGTTTTCACCAGATTGAGATCGAGAAAAATTCCAGAGAGTTCACCGCGTTCTCTTTGCAGGAACGTGGACATTTTCAGTACAAACGATTGCCGTTTGGACTCAACATAAGTCCAAACAGTTTCCAAAGAATGATGTCTATTGCACTCAGTGGCTTGAGCCCTGAGTGTGCATTTTTATATATCGACGACGTCATAGTCGTAGGCTGTTCCGTCGAACACCATTTGACCAATTTAAGGAAAGTTTTTGAATGTTTCAGGCGAAGGAACCTTAAAGTAAATCCTTCTAAGTGCAATTTTTTCAAGTCGGAAGTGACTTTTCTAGGTCATAAGATCACTGATAAAGGGATCTTACCCGACAGTTCCAAATATGACGTTATTAAAAATTACCCAACACCACAAAACTCCGACCAAGTGCGAAGTTTTGTGGCGATGTGTAATTATTACAGACGATTCATTCCACACTTTGCAAGCATATGTCATTGTCTGAATAAACTTCTAAGAAAAAATGTAACTTTTGACTGGACCGATGAATGTCACAAAGCATTCGAGAAATTAAAGAATACCCTATTATCTCCAAGAATTTTGCAATACCCAGACTTCCAAAAACCATTTATTTTAACGACAGACGCATCAGATTTTGCATGTGGGGCAGTCTTATCCCAAATTCACGAAAACAATGATCTGCCTGTTTCTTTCGCTAGTCGCGCGTTTACAAAAGGCGAAGCAAACAAGCACATCATTGAAAAGGAGTTAGCAGCTATACACTGGGCGATAATGCACTATCGTCCATATTTACTAGGTAGAAAATTTTTAGTTCGTACTGACCATCGACCGCTAGTATACCTATTTGGGATGAAAAATCCATCCTCAAAGTTAACACGGATGAGGATTGATCTTGAAGAATTTGACTTCGAGGTAGAATACGTCCCAGGTAAAAGCAATGTCGTGGCAGACGCATTATCTAGAATTAATTTAACATCAGAAAAACTTAAATCAATGAACATTCTACAAGTGCAGACTAGGTCAATGCAACGCAAACCAAGTCCAGCCAACACTAATATTCAAACGAATTCACCGAAGCCTGATCAACTTCGTGTGTATCAAGCAGTTAATAATGAACAAATTTATAAACTTAAAAAACTACAATTTACTTTGCAAAAACATAGAAGTGAACCAAGAATGGCAATCAATATTCTCGAGAAAAACTACAAAAAGGGACTAACTCTAGCGTTAGATCTTACTATCAGCAGAAAAGAATTGCCAAATGTATTCAAATTAATAGAAAACGGTACTCGCCTACAGCATAGGACAGAACAAAGCTTTGAAAGTAAGAGCATTGCTATTTCGACTAGCGATGCCATATTTCACTACATAAGCATCAATGATTTCAAATCTATAGGAAATCAAACGCTTAAAGATATCACTATCATAATTTACGAACCTCCAAAAACCATTACCAATCCCGACGAAATTCATGAAATTTTGCGACACTATCATGATACACCTATCGGAGGTCATGTTGGCATAAACCGTTTGTACAAGAAGCTCAAAAACTTGTATTACTGGCCAAACATGAAATATATAGTGACAAAATTTATCAAATCATGTGAAACATGCAAAAAGAATAAGCATTTAACAGGAGTGCAAGAGAAAATGGTAAAAACAACAACTCCAACTAAAGTATTTGATGTTGTTGCTATAGACACAATTGGACCATTCACATTAAGCAACAAAGGAAACAGATACGCAGTAACCATACAATGCGATCTGAGCAAATACGTAATTGCAATACCTATTCCCGACAAATCTGCTAATACCATTGCAAGAGCCGTGGTAGAAGGATGCATTTTAATTTACGGACCGATGAAAGCAATCAGAACTGATCAAGGTACAGAGTATAAAGGTATATTCGATTCAGTTTGTAAATTGCTCAACATCAACCATACTCTAGCAACCGCTTATCATCCACGAACGTTAGGAGCGTTGGAAAGGAATCACAGATGTTTGAACGAATATCTGAGATCTTTTGTCAACAATCTGAAAAACAATTGGGACGAATGGATATCATACTATTGCTTTAGTTACAATACTACTCCGAACACAAACCACAATTATTCTCCATTTGAAATAGTTTTTGGAAAAACAGTAAACAGCTTTGAACAAATGAATACGAATCAAATAGACCCAATATACAATTATGATTCTTATGTTAACGAATTAAAATTCAAATTACAATCCATACATCACCATATTTTTCAACAAATCGAGAAAGTTAAAGAAACAAGAACACACCAAGCAAATCAAACAATTGTACCAACACCACTCAGAGTAGGAGATAAAGTTTATCTAAAACTAGAAGGCAGAAAAAAGTTAGATATAGTACAAGACGGACCACATATTGTAATAGAAATTGATAACGTAAATGCAACTATACAACATGAACAATCTGCAAATATAGTAAAAACTCATAAAACAAGATTAATTAAACAAAACCAAATAATGTAATAAAACAATACACAACGACGAAGTAAGTGAGTTCACAACAATCTTTTCGAATGGCTACACCATTCTTCTCTGAGGGGGAAGGTGTAGTATTACAAATCAATTTCGCATGGTTTAAATGAATCTTCAAATTTCCAGTACTTGCCAGTACTGTACTCGTCATTCACATTTGTTAAAGTCTGTTTGTCATAAATTACATCACAGCCAAATTGCTTCCTAGAAGATCTCCGGAAACCTTCCATAAAATATGCATAATAAATTGTGACACTCAGTCAGCAGTTTAACGTTTACCAAACTGTGCAGCTAAAACATTCTCGCTTCCTTTATTTTGAGACCTTCGTAATTGTTACCACATGTGCGCAAACAACGCAGGCAAGTTTTGAAAACTCACTCGCTTCGCTCGTGCAGTGTCCAAGCTTTCTCCATACCTTTGAAGATTTCAATAAAACACTTTCAGTCAACCATCCAAAGAGTTCGCATGTTATCTCCTGAACTGAAACTATCCGAAGTTCCGATGCCTGATACCAAAGCGCTGTTCGAACCCATTGTGGTATGGAGCTACATGCTCTCATTTCGCTTATGCGATCTTCCCTCTTCAAGGGACCCCACTTCTATTTCCTCCCATCTATCCCTTCCCTTTCCTCTCCCAACGGGTAGATGATGAAATAGGCTCAAAAATGGCGATGGCACAAATCTCCCAAATGGCGGGGAACGTGCCACTGGAGCTGGCCTTCTGATACCTGATACCTGGCTTCTGGCTTCTGGATTTTTCGCGAATATTTAAGGCTCAAGAATCCATCATTCAATAATCAGCAATCATCAAACATGAAAAACCAGTTTTTTCATTCAAATTTAAAGAAATCCTCATTAAAATCTATCACTGCCTTACAGATAGCAAGTGTAATGCAATGATAGATTTTCTTGAACACTGCTTCAATTTTGAGCAAAAAAACTGGTTTTAAAAATGTGTAAAACGATTATGGTTATTTTCCTCGTTATATGATCATATTTACGTGTTAAAGAAGCCTCGATCCCGTGAAGATGAAGAGGGACGTATTGACCCGTTGGGGCGTATTACACCGAGTTACCCTATATGTTTAATACCAGTAATAGATCGTTGCACGCCTGACATAACCTCGAAACTCCATATAAAAAAAAGTCAACAACTCCAGCAGTGAATGTTAAAGAGCAGGACAATCAATTGAGCGTGATGAAAGAGGGACAGGAAAATTTTTCGTGACGTCACCATGCACGCTTCTATATGATGTGTGAGGTTGGAAGGTATCATACTACGCCAACATTTACCAGTACGACTAAATGTTGTCTTAATTGTATTGCCTATATTCCAGCTTTACGACCTTATGACCAAACCATGTGGTTTTTCTAACATTTCATTTTAGTACTTTTGTAAGGTTCTATATCATTGCCTTAGGAAATTTTCATATATCATTTGACCAGTAGGTGAATTCCGGCGAACAATTTCTTCGAAGAGAAGAAAATTTCTTCCATTACGCACCAGCAAGAAAATTTTCTTTTCTTCAAAGAAAATACGCGCTGAAATTCGCCTACAGTTCATGGAAATACGCACAAATTCAACAGTAAAAATTTATCGAAACAAACATAACAACATGTTCGTATCAACTAGAATAATGGGGAAAATTCCGAGAAAGTTGGAATAAACAGCGAATACAAATCTAACATTTTGAAAGGGATTTTACATAGCCTATTGAACAATCTACTACATGGCAATAAAATGGCTGGCTTAACTGGTGGTGGATAAAATTGAAGAACTGTCACTACATCTCCTAACTTTGAAAAATTCTCGATGGCTCAATTATTATTCAATTGCTTTTTCTTAGTTGAAGTATTTGAAATTTTGAAATTAATTATCGAACTTTCGCCACTATACAATGATCCGAGATCAGTAAATTAATTCCGGAGAATTTATTCTTCTTTTTCTTCTTCTTCTTCTTTTTCTTCTTCTTCTTCTTCTTGACATAATGTCCTCACTGAGACAAAGCCTGCTTCTCAGCTTAGTGTTCTTATGAGCAAGCTCTCAGTTATTAACTGAGAGCTTTCCTTGCCAAAGTTGCCATTTTCGCATTCGTATATCGTGTAGCAGGTACGATGATGATGCTCTATGCCCAGGGAAGGAAAGGAAGGGTAAGGAAATGTCCATTACGAAAAGATCGTGGACCGACCGGGAATAAGTTGTTTGGAGTATGAAACAGCCTGGATACAGTTTTCTTCATTTTAGGCAAAACCTTGCTTCATATTTAAAGTGAAACATCTCGTAATTCAAATATGGCCGGCACAATGGGCGACTTGTGCCCCTACTCACGTTTTCAAACACACTAAATTTGAAAAATAGATTAAATGTGAAAAATGATTGCAATAAATGCAAAATCCTCCATCGCACCAGTACACTTAATAGTTTTCAGTTGAATTTGGTATAGCAACTAAATTTTATACAGTCAACTCTCCAAAACTTGATATTGAAAGGACCATCGAATTGCAGAACACAAAACAATTAATTGAATTAACTGGCAACACTGTTGTTTGGTTGATACGCGTTATATCTTGCATATTTTGTGATTGATTTTATAGAGTGTAATTTATTTTTTTAATTATATTTCATCATTCGATTTGAACGTGAGTGGCATATATTTCATTGTTTGTAAGTCAGTCATATTGATTATGTGCTAAATATAGATAAATAAGCAATTTTAAAATAGAAGGGTATGATATCTTCACAGAAGAGATGAATATATGCTTGTACTGAGGTGATGCTGATGTTGTATTGTTGACTGCTGCTGTTGTTGTTGCTGTGTGATTGGTTGTTGGCTCTGTGGCACGCAAATAAAATTTACTAAACCTTGTGTATGAGTGCGGAAGTGATTCAGGTTGTGCTTGCTAAGTGGTTCTATCAGCTGCAACAGGGGAGAAATACATGCAAATTATTTTGGTCGACAGATTTAACGAAAATCAGGCGAACGGGCGTCTTACACAATCAAGCCGTTGGTTCGTGCTTGGTGTACTGGTGCTGTAGTAGTAGGGTTAGTAGTACACTTTGTGGTTCTGTTACAGAAGAAATGCATGTTGAGTATCTCTAGTTCAGCAGGTAGATTCGGTGAAATACGAGCGAACGGGCGTCTTGCACATTGTAGCCGTTGGTTCGTGCTAGGTGTATTGGTGCTGAAGTAGTTTGTATAGTAACACACTTGTTCTGTATATTCAAGGAGTGAAATTATTTGCATGCAAGACTTGCACGCAAATTTGAGTAATTCTCGCTGGGTGGACAGAAATAGCCAATCTTAATAACGAGTACCCAATACTATACAATTAATTCGCAATCCTAATGTGCACCTTAGATACTTATGAACTTTTTCATGGTAGCTTCATATGCAGTATGTTAGCAACAATACTTTGATTTTGATGTGTGTATGCAAATGGAAAATGGTTTATGATATCATCAAATTCTATTAACAGGCTCCAATATCTATTTTTAGCCGTTTGCAAATAGAGTACTGACTACGATAGCCCTTGCATAACTTTCATTTTTTAAAGTGGTGTGTGTAACGGTTCATTTCTATTTGCAGCAGTATAAAGTTGTTTACCTTGGTTGATTGATTTTGGACCTGTGACTGTTGTATCAAATCTGTATCAATGGAAGGCGAAGGTAGCATTTGCGTCGAATGCAATAAGGTCGAAAGAGATGCCAGTAAATTAATAACATGCATGTATTGTTTCGCTGAGGCGCATTTTAAATGTCGTAATTTAGTTGGCAATGCGGCCCGCCGTATTAAAGACAAAATGTATTTTTGCTCACACAATTGCTCTAGTATTTACCAACGAATTACAGAAATGCAAAATCAAAAATCTTTGATAGTTGACACGCTTGCCGCTGAGCTTAAGGGAGCAGTGTCGAGTGCTGTGTCTCAGGAGATGAAAAACGTTAGGAGTGAGGTTCATCAGATTACAACTGCGATAGAGCGATCACAGCAATTTTTGTCAGACAAGTTCGAAGCAATAGTATCAGATTTTCAAGATTTGAAAAAGGAAAATGAGCATTTGAAACTCGAAATAGATAGGTTGAAACATACGCAACACACTTTGTCGAATACGGTTCACAAACTGGAACACACGGTAGATAAAAATGCTCGTCTTGCTAATTGCAACAATGCTGTAGTTTTCGGGGTTCCTTTCTATCCTGGGGAGAACACGACAGAAATAGCTAACAAAATATTAGCCTGCTACGGTGTGAATGTTGGTTCTGATTCGATTTTGTCAGCCGAAAGGCTCAGTGGTAATAACAAAACCAAAAATGCACTAATTCCTATTCGCGTTTCATTCAAGGACAGTGGTATGAAAGAAACTGTTTTTGATAAAAAGAAGGAGTATGGGGTGCTCCTTTCATCTGCGATCAATACAAATTATCTAATAAATGGCAAACCAACCCCTATTACAATACGCGATGAATTAACTCCGTTGTCCTTGGAATTGTTGGGTAAAATGCGCGAGTATCAGCAAAAACTGAAAATTAAGTACGTCTGGGCTAGTAGAGGTGGAAATATCTTAGTTAAGAAAAATGAGCACTCAAAGCCGGAAATAATTAAAACAAGGGATGATTTGCATGAATTGATTAATCGTTACTGTAACCACTCACCGGAGAAAACAACTCCATCGCCCAAAAGAAAGTGTGGCAACAATAGTAGTAATAAGTAATTTAAGATAATGTGTTTTCTTATGTATGTTTATATATTTGTTTGTATTCAATGGCTAACGTAATAAATGCTTATCATGATTGTATCAATGAATTCAATTTGAACTATCCTGAATGTAGTAATGATCAATTTCGGATCGCTCAATGGAATATTAGAGGCATGAACGATCTGCGAAAGTTTGATAACATTCCATTATTTTTAGAAAGTACTAAGGTTCCAATTGATGTTTTCGTTGTTGGTGAAACGTGGTTGAAGTCAAGCAATAGTGGTTTATACAATATAACTGATTTTAATGCAGTTTTTTCTTGTCGAGAAACATCGTCTGGTGGTCTTGCTGTTTATATTAAAAGTGGTTTGAGTTTTGCCGTTTTGAATAATGTTAGTTGTGACGGATTTCATTTGATCCATATCGAAGTCAAGAAAAATGGAATTTATTATGAAGTGGTTGGCTTATATAGGCCACCATCTTTTGACTTCTACCGATTTCACGTAGAAATTGAAAATATTTTGTCCGTTCAAAACAGTCGTCTTCGTTTCATAGTTGGTGATATAAACATTCCTGTTAACCTGTCCAATAATAATGTCGTTGTGCGTTACAAAAACCTCTTGGAATCATACAATTATAGCTGTTCAAATACCTTTGTTACCCGTCCAATCAGTAACAATATCTTGGATCACCTTGTATGTAACAATGATGTTTTGGGTCGAATAAGAAATGATACTATTTTTACAGATGTCAGTGACCACTTACCTATAGTGTCTTCACTCGAAATCTATGGACCTAAGGAATCTGTTATACTGACTAAACAAATAATTGATAGAGATAAAATGAATGCTCTCTTTACACAGTTTTTAAATAATTTTGTTTGTGGTGATAATGTTAATGATTCTATCTCTACTATTACAAATACATACAGTAGTATTTTGGAACAATGCACAAAAATCAAGAGTGAACAAGTGAATTTTAAATCAAAATATTGTCCTTGGTTAAACCATTATGTATGGCAATGGATAAAACTTAAGCGTAAATACCGTAAAAAATTGAAAAGTGATCCTCATAACGAATACTTAAAAAGTATGTTCATTTATGTTTGTAAAAAAACTGATAATGCAAAAAAGAAATGTAAAAAGGAATTTTATGGGAATTTATTAGAAAATACTTGTCATGCCAAATTGTGGAAAAATTTAAACACAATTATGGGACGCTACTTGGCAAAAACTTGCATTGAGCTTAACATTGATGGACGCAAAACATCTAGCATCTCAGAAGTCTGTGATATATTCAACAATTTCTTTACTCAAATCGGTACAAATCTTGCTTCAAAAATATCAATATCCAACTTAAATCCGTTGAGTAATGTTAAAAGAGTAGGGAGATCTATTTTTCTGAAACCAACGAATGCAAATGAAGTAATTGACATAATAAAAGAACTCAACGCGAAGAAGAGTTGTGGTCCAGACAACTTTCCAGCATGTGTCTTTAAGAACAATGCAACTACATTTTCATACATAATTGTTGATCTTTTCAACAAAATGTTACAACAGGGGGTATTCCCAGATTGCCTTAAAATTGCAAAGGTAATACCTGTTTACAAGTCTGGTGACGCATCAGATCCAAGTAATTTTCGGCCTATTTCCACTCTCTCAACATTTAGTAAAATTTTCGAGAAATTATTAGTGAATCGTTTTATCAGCTTTATAAATCAAAACAATATTTTATATAAATACCAGTACGGGTTTCGAAAGGGGTGTAGCACTACAACAGCAACAGTCGAACTTGTAGAATTCCTGCTTAGCAAAATTGACAGTAAGTGTATAGTTGGTGGCCTCTTTCTTGATTTAAAGAAAGCGTTCGACACGTTAAACCATAGAATTCTTCTACAAAAATTGGAATGCTATGGGTTCCGAGGTTTGGCAAACGACATTATTCAAAGTTATTTAACAGACAGGCAACAATTCGTAGCTATTGACGGTTGTCGTAGCTCTCTACAAACGGTTAACGTTGGAGTCCCGCAAGGGAGTAATATTGGACCGCTTCTAATTTACATCAATGATCTTGGAAACCTACCACTTCAAGGAATACCCAGATTGTTCGCTCACGATACAGCAATTTTTTACCCAAGTAATGATACTCCATCAATTATATCTTCTATAAACAGTGATTTACAAATTCTCATGCAGTATTTTGATTGCAATTTACTTTCTTTAAATTTATTAAAAACTAAATACATGTTATTTCATTCCCCACGTAAAAAAATTACTACACACATGGACCCTTCTGTTGGACAAGTTGCTATTGAGAAAGTTTTGAAATTTAAATACCTAGGCTTAGTGCTTGATGCCAATCTTTCATGGGGAAGTCACATAGAACACATTCAAGGAAAAATTGCTTCTCTTTGTGGTTTGATGTATCGAGTTAGACCATTTGTCCCTCGGAACGCACTTCTTAAATTCTATTTTGGTTGCATACACTCCCATCTTCAATACCTTATCATTGTCTGGGGCCATGCCTGCAAATCCAAGCTTAAAAAACTACAAGTCCTACAAAACAGATGTTTTAAAATAATTTATTCTCTACCACAATTGTACTCTACAAACCAACTTTACACAAATTTAACTCACAAAGCACTTCCAATACGTGGATTATGCGAACTTCAGTCTTGTTTATTTATGTACGATGTCATAAAAAATCCCAACATGCACCATAATCTGATTCTGAATACCAGAATTCACGGACACAATACAAGGCATGCTAATAATTTAGTGAGATCCAGAGCTTCCAGTAATCTTGGCCAAATGCGAATATCCTTCTATGGTCCTACTGTATATAATTTAGTTCCAGAGCAATTGAAACTGATAAATAGTAGATTATTGTTCAAAACAAGTCTTAAACAGTTTTTCAGGTCCAAAATTAATTCCTTCCTTTTATAAAACCATATCAACTGCCAGATTCTAGCTACATTCTTTTGAAGTACACTCTATAAAATGCGATAAATTGTTGTGTTAAATATGTCATATTATTTCTGTTCAATGAAATTTCTAGCGAATCAGGGATCCCTTTAAAGGAAATCAATTCCACTGGGTATCCCTAGTTAAGTTATTATTGAAGTATACCTTACACACACCGATAAGCTTCTTTTTTTTGTTTTGTTGTTAGTTTTTTAGAATTTAAGTGAAGATGAGTCCACTACCAGGGGGCTCATTAACAGAGCTTTTTGGTGTGGGGGTAAGCGGCGGGTAAAAAAAAAAAAAAAAAAAAAAAAAAAAAAAAAAAAAAAAAAAAAAAAAAAAAAAAAAAAAAAAAAAAAAAAAGTTGCACTGCGATCCAAGGAAATATAGAGTTAGCCATGATTCTCCAACTCAATATCGTGATACGGAAAATCGAGTAATAAGAGTTGTCTGTACATTAGTGCGATTTAAATTAAAAAAAAAAAGTTTGAAAACCCAATCTCCTATATCTTCCTTGGAGGGGCCCAGATAGCCGTAGCGGTAAACGCGCAGCTATTCAGCAAGACCAAGCTGAGGGTCATGGGTTCGAGCCCCACCGGTCGAGGATCTTTTCGGGTTGGAAATTTTCTCGACTTCCCAGGGCATAGAGTATCTTCGTACCTGCCACACGATACACACATGCAAAAATGGTCAATCGGCAAAGGAAGCTCTCAGTTAATGGCTGTGGAAGTGCTCATAAGAACTCTACGTTGAGATACAGGCTCTGTCCCAGTGGGGACGTCAATGCCAAGAAGAAGAAGAAGAATATCTTCCTTGCCATCCTTACAGTAAAAATAGAGTTATGTGAAATTTTTAGCTTTCTAGGTGGCCCAAAGACGATGTTAATTTATATAAAAATTTCTATAAAGAAACTTTGAAAAATGTTCCACACACGTTAGTACTGGAATGTAAGTACAAACTTAAGCTTTGAATTTCACATAACACTATTTTTACGATAAGGACGGTAAGGAAGATATGGGAGATTGGTTTTTCAATCTTTTTTAAAATTTTGAACCATCCTATTGTACATATTATTGATAATTCATATCTATCAAATATATTCAAAAATGAGTCTTAATCGATAGCTGAAGAATGTCCCTCGCTACGCCAGTGCTCTAAATTCGATGACTGGCTGCAGTCACCGGTGCCACAGTTTTGATCGAAGCACCAAAGTGGGTGGTGATTCTGTACTGCGCCAAAGTGGGTGCGGAAATTGTGGTGGTACCGAAGAATGGATTTTTTCCCACTGGAAATAAAACACAGGCAATAAAGCGTTTTTTCCTCCTATCCTAGGTTGGAATAAGCTTCTTCTGATTGTTTTGAATATTCCAGTCATAGCGTTGAGGCGGATTTTGGCGTTTTTTTTTTTTTTTTGTTTCCCATACCAATCGATTCCGCTCGTAAACGTCCCCCTTAGTTTAACGATGATGATAAAATTGACGGAAGAAATATTTCGTGCGTTTCGTGCGTGCGTGCTTGCTTGTGTACGTACAAAATGTAACTTGCCTGAAGCGACAGTTATAGACTATGGCACCTAGAGGAAAAGAGGGAACGACGACGATAATGGCCGATGGTTTAACTTTGATAAGACTGCAATGAGAAATGCGGGAAGAGGAAACGAGAGTGTGACACGTTTCAGGAAGAGGGTGAGACGTTGCGTAAGACTGGATAAGCGTTATGGGATTGTTATCGTCCAAAATGGGATACACTCGGATCTCTGATGGAGAATCGCTAGTTGTTTTTTCTTTTAGAGCACATTTTCATTTTTCGTCAATTTAATATGCCTTGAGGAAACATTTTCTTCTGAGAAAGAAATTAGGAACTGACATTTACTTTGATGAAGGATCATTAGAATGCGGCTTGCTATTCTAAACTACTGGTAGCACAAATAATTGGACATTCTAAACCGGATTCATTGTTTTGGATGTATGTATAACTTTTTTTCGAATTCACGTCAAATAATTTTGCCTTCTCCTATTGATACAATTGTAGCACGTCGCGTAAGTAAATCAAATCTGGAACTGAAGTAGAATCGATTGGATTTCAACTAGTAAGATACGAAAAACATGAATTGGTGTAAGTACTCACAGTATTTTCATACACTATGGTCCATATATCACGTTCAACATATTAAGAGAATCGTACCTGAAAAAAATATGGAAAATTAATGAATTATTATTTTTGATAAGTTTGACTGTTTTTGACTGTTGGCCAGAATAAAGCTGATATCTAGCATTGATAAGCAACATCAGTATAAATGTAACAAGCGCAATTTTATCATGGTGGTTCAAAAGAATTTCATCACTTGCTTTATACAAGAACTTAACCCCTCTACTGGCAGCTTCATTTTTTACCGCAAAGTAAATATTCAAATCGTTATAACTTTATTGTTTTTCAATATTTTTGCACCATTTTTTCACAAGTTCTCAAACAACTCTTAGGATCTGGGTCGATATTAATTATTGGTGATCTGGTTTTGAAGATATTCCGATGTTCCTTGGGGGACCGACATTTTCCATATAAAATGCCTTTGGCGGCCATTTTAGTTTTGATTAATTTATCAAAAAAATAAATTGTGGGCTATATAATGCCAAGTAATAAGAAGCTTCTCTGAAAAAATCATTCAAATCGGTTCAGTATTCTTGGAGATATCTGAAAATTACGAGATGATGTGTTTTAAAGTTTATAAGATCTTTATTTGGCCAGCGTGGTTCCAGGAACCTAAATGGTCATTACTTAAAGACGGCTGCACCAAATTGCTTCATTTTTTCACAACATACTCTCATTAATGTATTGTTCCGAAGAGTGAATATCCGAGTACGATTTAAATTTAGTAGCCTGAGAAATTAACGGGGGTTTCTAGTTACAAGTCGGTCCCCCAAGGAATTTTGGAATATCTTAAAAACCAGATAACCAATGATCAATATCGACACAGATCCTAAAACTAGAAGAGTTTTTTGAAAGCTTGTGAAAAAATGGTGCAAAAATATTGAAAAACAAAAAAGTTGTAACGATTGGAATTTGAATTTTGCGGTAAAATATGAAGCTGCCGGTAGAGGGGTTAATAATCATGAACAATATAGGAACAGCAATCAGTTTATGATGGTAAAAATTAAAATTCAAAACACGACAAAATCTTTAGAGAACATCAAATAAGAAGACTGCAAAGCACCCACTGGATCCGAAAAGTAATATTATTCCAAAAATGTGGAACTCATCCATCCACAATGGCATCCCATCCGTGCCTGATCCCAATTTAATCTTAAAGACATCGTCGTCACCATTCAACTCTAGTGAGCCTATCAAGAACCGCTTCAACCTCAGCATGCTTTCTACGCATGATGTCAGTCAGACAGACGTAGCACTAAAAGCACCATAACCGTAGAATAATATTGACTGTCACAAGGGGATCAATAATGTATGGGAGAAAGCACAAACCACGCCAAAATCAGTGCCCATTCAAGCTGGAATGGGCTTCCTCCATTCCAAAAATCGATGACAAAGGACGGAAGAACGGCCGGCAAACGACAGACCCAACAATATTGTATCACTCCTCCCGCATCGACGGCAGCAGAACACACAGCAAAAAAAAGTACCAAATGTCCATCCGATGAAATGTCCGATCGACCAACCGTTAACGCCAATTAAACGTCAATCGACTAAATGTAATAGTTTCTGTACAATTACATATTTTAAACGTACAAATCCACTTGGCGACAGTTGAGAATCAGCCACTAGCAATCTACAGAACTGGTTTGAGGAATTATTATAAGGATAAATCCGCTACTAAATTTGTGATGCTACTCGAAATGGGTGTCTTGGTATTTTCGTCGATCCAATCCGTTGAAATTTTGTGCGACATAATATTGTAAAGTTGCTGTAATCGGGTTCAATTGCGTCCGATCATAATAATAATATAAGAATAATTATTGATGCATAGTCAGAAATTACGTCGGCCGATATTACTTTTTTTTGCTGTGCCGCTCTGATGTAATCGCTTCCACTATTGATAGGTTTCCCATAAACGAATGTGTGGAAAATACGCAGACACCAAATCGACGAAGGTGCTCCGACACGCACCAGAGATAAATTATGAAAAGCATTTTCCCGCTGTTCCTGGCATTTTTCCAATCGCTCTGAGAGCTTTCTATCGTCGAGTCTTCTCTCCGTGGGGCGTTCGGTCGCCCTTGGTCCTGCCCCATCAGGAATCGCTTTATTTATCGATGTGCGAAGGTGCGCGAGGTGCCGTAATCCTGAAGCACGTCGAGAGGTCGAGCTGTAGGTGGAAGCCACACACCATCATCATCATCGGAAAGGTTGAGGATAAATCGTTTCAATGTGCATTCCGGATTGCTTCGGTATTTCGCCTTCATTGCCGTGATACGCGTTTGGGATTCCTGAACTCTGCTATCACATGTCGAGGAGGGTTTCGGGAAAGAGTTACGTTATATGTAGTGCCATTTTCCCCGGGTGC
The DNA here is from genome assembly GCF_002204515.2 of Aedes aegypti. NCBI lineage: Eukaryota > Metazoa > Arthropoda > Insecta > Diptera > Culicidae > Aedes > Aedes aegypti. Next base: position 258,104,799 of record NC_035107.1, on the reverse strand, counting down.
TGATTTTGGGGTGCGATAGTCATAAATTGCAAGAAAAAAAGCTGATCCCAATATCCAAACTTCTCGTATGAGTTGTGTGGGTTAAACGAGAAGCTGTTATCCGTCGTCGGTCTTCAAGACGCTAAAGCGAAGCTGGTCGACCGTAGATGATAAAAATCATGAGAATTCTCACAAAAAAAATCCGAAGGAAAGGCGATAGCAAGCCAAATTGCCCCACGTGGAGCAAATCAGCAATCCACGCAATCGATCATTTTTCTTGGGTCAGTAGGGGTGCTGCGCTACGGAATGGATGTATGCAGGACAATACGGGGTTTTCACGTTGTCATTTATCATTCGTTCTTATAGGCCTTTTTGGGATTTCTCTCGGTTCAATGACCCGAGAAGCTGGGTTATATTCTCAACAAAATATCTATATAATTCGGAAAAGGAACACTGATGATATGAGGAAGTAGTTATCGATATAAATAGCGACTAGGGTGATTTTTATTGCATCAATATTAAAGCAATACATATATGCGGGTCATTCAACATCCAGAACACAAGCAAAAATTCTAACATGCAAACGACCATCTCAAGTTTAAATTAAACCAACTCAAACCAGCTTCAAACGAGGGATTGACAAGTGCTTTAACAGTGATAAGAAACTGAAGCAGGAAATCCGAGGGAAATCTTTAACCTCCGGTAATCGCCGGTCCCAGTGGTTCTCTATACACCCATCTTTGTTTTGTTGACCCCAGACACAATCAAAGATCTTAGATCAACCGTAAAACGTGAAAGTAGAAAATCGTGATTGAATGTAAGAAGTTCATCAGGCAGCTCATCACTGTTCTCTTCATCGGTGGCTTCGAGCCGAACAGAAATGGTTCCACATTGTCTCTCAGCATGATCAAGAATAAAAATTCGTGCTAATCGGATGTACATGATCCCTAATACTCGCTCCGACTCGAACTCCTAATCGCCGAACCGTATCCGTTGTCCCATGGCTTTTCCAAGCATGACACCCAGTTGCGTAGATTGACCTTAGAGAGGAAGTACCGGAAGCGCGTACCCTTACGAGACAGTAGGATGCCAACGTCGAGCGATCTGCCTTCGGGCTAGATGAACAATGCAACGCGCTCGCATAGAAGCACGAAGAGAAGAACGCGATGCAGCATTCAGAGAGACAATGTTGACTCTTAAAAAGGAAATCTCAAGAGTCAGAATCAGGCATGTATTGATAGTGCCAACACAAGTCCGTGGCGCCTACAGAGTGGTAACTACAAAGATAAAAAGTGCCATGGAGCCTCGAGAGAATTTGCCTGAGCTGCTCCGATCGATAACACCGCTCAACAAAACTGACATCTTTGCGAGTCTCAAGGATTAAATTATGTGTCTCTGGTATATTTGAGGTTGCTGAATCTGATGCCGTTCTTAGAAATGTCCCTGCATGTCACAATTTTTGGCTACAGGTTACCAAAGTTATGTAAAAAAAACTAGTTCAATTGATGTTTACAAGAAGTTTAAAGTATGATTTATGAAACTTTTTTGGGATCTAATCCAACAAACATGCAAAATAGGGCTTAAACTTTCATTTCAGATATAATTGATAAAATTTAGATTTTATCCATTTTTCTAACATGCTTGCAGTCTGCACACAAAATTCTTCGTTTCTCTTATATGCCAAAATACAATACTTTTCTTAATCACCAAAACATAACTTTTGAGCATCGAAAGTATAATGAATTTTGCTGATAAGAATTGTTATACCCGAGGAGGAAGAAATAACTCGCAATAACATACTAATACCATATTTTGGTATCATACCATAATTAGGTATTGTTCAGTAGTCGATACCTCAATTTTATATTGTAATAGTATTGGGAAAACTGTTTGAAATTATCTTAATAAAACCTCGCAAACAATATTTCGCCAATTCACTCGGTTCATGGCCGCTTCTCTCCATCCTAGACTGCGACCCACGCTTTTCCTGATGCACCTGGTCAATCCACCTGGCTCGCTGCACCCCACGCCTTCTTATTCCGACCAGATTCGTAGCGATCACCATCTTTACAGGGTTGTTGTCCGGCAGTCTTGCAACATGCCCTGCCCAGTGTATCCTTCCAGCTTTAGCTACCTTCTGGATACTGGGTTCGCCGTAGAGTTGAGCGAGCTCGTGGTTTATCCTTCGCCGCCACACGCCGTTCTCCTGCATACCGCCGAAGATCGTCCTTATCACTCGGCATTCGAAAACCCCAAGAGCTTGCAAGTTCTCCTCGAGCATAGGCCACGTCTCAGTGTAAAATTAAAGGCATTTTCGCTTGATGCCCTCCATCAAAGTCTTTACAGTGTCTCCGGTAACAGTTTCTCAGTTTTTTTTCCATTTTCTTAACATGTCCTTCTCGTCTTTGACTGTCTTCTTGCTTTTCCGAAGTTCCCGCTTCATTATTGCTCAGTACTACTCCACAGGGCACAGCTCCGGACAGTTTGGCGGATTCATGTCCTTTGGAACAAAATTAACAGAATTGACCCCATACCACTCCAGGACACTTTTAGAATAGTGGCATGATGCCAAATCTGGCCAAAATAGCGGAGCTTCGTCGTGCTATTGCAAGAACGGCAAAAGGCGCTTCTCGAAGCACTCAGATTTTTATATCTCGCCATTTACTGTGCCCTTTGTCACGAAAGGCTCACTCCTCAGTCCGCAAGAGCAGATGGCCTGCCATATGAGATATTTGGAGGCGAACTTCGACATTTTCTTCTTCTTAAATTTGTCATCCACATCGAACTTGCTCTTGCCAGTGAAAAACTCCAACCCCGGAATTTGGCTTAAATCGGCTTTTATATACGTAGCCATATTTTAATTTGCCAGCATCTTCTCGTAGAGCTTCCGTGCCCGCGTTTTAGCCGTCGATTGTTGCCGCTCATCGCGGTTTGGGAAGTTCTGTACCTTGTATGTTTGTAGTCCAGCTCTCTTCTTTGCATTCTGGACGTAGCTCTGCGACATGCCGATCTTTTTAGCCAAATCACGGCTTTAGACGTTGGGATTTGCTTTAATCATCCTCTTCACCTTTCCCTCCGTCTTTTTGTTCTCCGATCCCGGTTTTCTTCCCGGCTCCTTTGCCGTGGTCCAACGTCAACCGCTCTTGGAACAGCTTCAACACTCTGGAGATGGTTAAATGGTGAATGTTCAACATTTTCCCCAACTGCCGGTGGAACAAGTCAGGAAATCCCAGGTGTTTGGAAAGATTTTGTTCTCTCGACTCGCGCTGGTTCACTGGTTTCGTTGAATCGAAAAACGCGACTTCGAGTTTGACAGCATGTAAATAATACACATCAATGAGAAAGTGTGTAAAATTTGGTTGATTTTTAATGGTAGAAAAGTTACGCCCTGTTGAATGGGTCGCAATAAATTCGTGTTCGCCTAGTAGGCACGACTTGCGTGATGATGCGCCTTCTTATTTCCCTATTAACCCGTAGGCTACGGGGCTGACAACAAAATTCAAATTGCTCGTATTTGAGCATAACTCAATATTTTTTCCAGTTGACAACCGCTCTTCGTGCGCGACACACGTCTTTCTCGTAGCAAAGTTCTCCCGTTCAGTTTTTTTTTCTTTTTTGCGAATCCTGTACCGACAATTTTGCATTGGTTGTAAGATGTCTGTGTACAGAAAAAATACCCTCGTCGTGGATTTTAGCGTCCTGCCAAAGCGACCTCCTTTGGAACAGGTAGAAGAGTTCCTGAAGAAGTTTATGAAGCTCGACATGGCCGACGTTAAAAGCATTCAATTACACAATCTTAACAAGTGCGTGTACCGTTTTGTATCAAATTCCGAACAGACTCATATTCCGAACACTCAGTTTTGTATGGCGATTGGTTGAAATGTTTCACTGAAATATGTCACCAAATAACAAGGAAATGGCAGTCAATTGCAATTCAATTTTAACGTCTCAAATATAATTTATACCGTGGGAGTAGTTATGATTCTCTAGTATGAGACCAGTAGAACAAGCTTAGATAAATTTATTTGTGAAATTATTCATTTGAATACGGTTTATACGTGCTGTTCGGAATTTGAATCAAGGTGTTCGGAATATGAGACAGACTAAACACAATGTTCGGCATTTGAATCAAAATGTTGTTCCATACTTTTACGTTAAAACAATACTAAAACTAATTAAATCAACATTATTATTGCTATACCCAACAGCTTACAGTTATACTTTGCGAAGAAACTAAAATTTACACAAATATCAGCCAATTTATGCCCATCAGATGCATTTGAAGTCACTGTTGGCCTTAAGTGTTCGGAATATGAGTCAAAACGGTACATTGAAATGATCGACGCCAGCGTTGCTCCCCGGCTGCATAAACAACACCATTTGCAATACTGTTTCGTGCATGAGGGAGTGACATACTACATTCCTGTATACGTGGATGGCCCCACCACAACGGTGAGGATCCTCGATCTTCCACCGCATATGTCAAACGATGTCATCACAAAACATTTGCAGCAGTACGGAAAGGTGATTTCAATCCAAAACGAAGTTTGGAAGCACTTTTTTCCTGGTGTCCCAAATGGTGTCCGTATCGTGCGAATGCGGATTGAAAAAACTCTTCCGTCATGCATTGTGATAGAAAGCCACAGCACCGTCATCAACTTCCCAAGCAAGCAGTCGGTTCGTGTCGATCCAAAGCAGCAAGCGCAAACACAGTCAACCGATGCCAATGGGCAAACAAAAAACGACAAACAACCCGTTCGACGCGATGCCCCTGTTCCACCATCGAACGACTGCGACGGGTCAAACGCAAGCGAAACAGAATCTGATGACGAACACGAGAAGGCTGAGATGGACCACAATGGTGATCAACACGGAAGCGAAACAACAGAGCTCGAATCTGGCAAGCGGCGGTTGTCACCTGAGGCGATTGAAAAAGTTGAAAATATACCGAAGTGTACCTGAAACCAGAGTGAACCCGGTACAGAGTGGAGAGTACACAATACAAGATCAAGAAAAAAACAAAAAGTTGTGCGATGTATAGTGCTGAAATGTAATGTTGTTAGAATAAAAATGAATTTTTCAATGACACGAATGCACCACAGCGGTGTAAAGTGTCACTAATAAAAAAAAAAAAAAAAAAAAAAAAAAAAAAAAAAAAAAAAAATATATATATATATATTTTTTTTTTTTCATGAAATTTTGAGGATTGCTACACTATTAGTTGTAGTTTCATGTGTAATGAGAAAGTACGCATTTGGAGTATTGTTTACAAAGTTATTCCAGAACATCTCTGGGTCAGGTAGGGTAAAAATCACATAAACTTCCTTTTAGAACTCATTTATCATTTGGAAACGAAATGTTTTCATATAAAAAGTGTTCAGACTAGTTATTTGTAATAAGTTACTATGCACCAAGGGATTTGGAAATGTATAACTAACCTAGAACAATGCTAAGGCCTCCAGAACATTATTTAGTTTTGTCCATAATCTACACAGGTTCATTAATTATTTTATGCGAGTAGTGTCTACGTTAATTGCTTTATAGCACTCATTAAGATGCACCTTAACAGACGTGTTCACGAATTTTGATAATATATCGGATATTGGAAGTCGGATCCAAATTGTCCTGGAGTTCCGGTCCTCTTGATCTACCAAGTAGTAGGTGTATACTCACCCAATTCTCGTCAAACATTCTTATTCCTATCCATAAAGCTACATATGACCCAGAAAGTGTACTGCCGTTATACGCAAAATTGTCCCATGTTCCAAAATACACAACCAAGTAAAACACGTTAGAAAATTTTAGCACATTCATATGTCGTGCCAGGTTTGTGATAAATCTAAATGAAATTGTTGCAAAAGTATGAAATTTAGCGTGTACACCAGAATCAAGAGTTTGTATTATTGGAAAAAGTAAATTTTGCTACGAAATTCAAAGTGGGACTGTTATGCCAAGAAATACGAGGTTTTGGGTGAATTTCTTCGCCTAACAGTTCCTCTGATAGTACCGATCTATTATGTGCTAAGCACACTGATGACTGTTTTTACGTATATATGGTACCAAATATAGAGGATTTATATCCTCAAGACTCTGTTGAGGCACTTAATCAAGGCTCAAGTGACATAAGCAAAACGGAGCCACATGTGGAGAAGTGAGGAAATATGATTTTATACTTTAGGATGAAAAGCAAATTTGTTTGTTTGTGAGATATTCATAAAATGTATGAGTTAGGGAAAGGGGGGGGGGAATTAACAAGATTTAAAAAAGGTACAGTAACTTCGTTAGTAGAAAAACAGCACTTGTAGATTAATTAGATTTTGTAAATCTTGTCATCAGAGTAATTTAAAATTTATAGTACAACCAATAAGCTCGTAAACATTTGTATTTACCTACAACAGAGTTTCATGATCAAATATGGATGTATTGAAAACATATTGTTCGAATAATGAGTCAAGCTGCATACCAAAATTGATGCCCAGTTCTTCAGTATATTCTGAAGATCTTATACTAACAATATTCAAAGTAGTACACTTTTCGAGCCATATGAAGCTTTATGATTAGGAATAAGAACGTTTAACGAGATTGTAGTAGATTTTGTAGATCATAAGGACCTGAATTCCAATATCCAATATCTTGTCAAAATTTGTGGACAAATCTGTTAAGGCTTAATGAGTGCTGTAAAGCACTAAACGTATACATCACACGCTTAAAATAATTTATGAACCTGTGTAGATAATAACCAAAATCTCAGAAAGTTCTGGAGGCCTTAGTATTGTTCTAGGTTAATTATACATTACTAAACCCCTTGGTGCATCGCAGCTTATTGCAAATAAGTGGTCTGTACACTTTTTGTATGAAAACATTTAGTTTCAAAATGATAAATGTGTTCTAAAAGGAAGTTTATGTGATTTTTACCCTACCTGGCCCAGAGATGTTCTGGGATAACTTTGTCAACAATACTCCAAATGTGCACTTTTCCATTACACGTGAAACTACAACTAATAGTGCAGCAATCCTCAAAATTTCATGAAAAAATATTGAGTAATGCTCAAACACGGGCAATTTGAATTTTGTGTGTCAGCCCCGTAGCCTACGGGTTAACTTTGTTGTCATCCGTCAATAAGGATCCGAGGTAAACGAATTCGTCCGCCACCTCAAAGGTATCCCCGTCTATCGTGACACTGCTAAATAGGCGGGTCCTGTCGCACTCAGTTCCGCCAACCGGCATGTACTTTGTTTTCGACGCATTCACCACCAGTCCGACTCTTGTTGCTTTTCGTTTAAGACGGGTGAACAAATCTGCCACCGTTTCAAATGTTCTACCAATAATATCCATGTCGTCCGCGAAGCAAACAAATTGACCGGATCTCGTGAAAATCGTGCCTCGACTGTTAAGTCCAGCTCTTCGCATGACACCTTCAAGCGCAATATTGAACAACAGACCCGAAAGTCCGTCGCCATGTCGTAGTCCTCGCCGAGACTCGAATGAACTGACAAGAAACTTCTATTTTACAGATACCTCAGAAGCCTGACTACTTCGAAAGATGGCGTCTTCGACAAAGTTGTTTGATTAGCCAAGGGCTATCGTCGATCGAGCTTGTTGATTCTAAATATTGTCACCAAGTAATGCCAGTGAGCATGAAATATTTGATTTTCAGTATCTCAGGAGAAAAAAGAAAAAAAGGCGTCTTCGGCAGACTTATTCAGTAGCTCAAAGGCTTTATTTAATTCTTCATTTAAGCCATAAAATTCGATATGGACTACAATAATGATAGCCTTCAAGGTACTGAACAACTTTGCCAAAGATATAATCTTTCTAAATGATTGGAATCCTTAAATATCCGCAAAACAAAAGTTTCATGCTCAATAGCGGCGCCTTGTGTCAAAATCTCGAATTTCTTTGCTCAAATAATGATACCCCTTGAGCTACTGAAAAAATTCTCCGAAGACGTAATCTATAAAAGTAGTCAGGCTCCTGAGATGTTTGCAAAACAAAAAAAAATCCTGCTAACTAGCGCCGCCTTGTGTCCATATTTACTATGGTTCTCTAACTCGATATTAGACCTGTGCGCTGAAATATTTTCAATCGGCGGCGGCGTGAGAGCATTTTTGTGCCGGCGGCGGCGGCGTCATCGGCGTCACGCCGTTAAAATGTTTCGGCGGCGGCGACGACGGCGTATATCGGCGTGGGGAAAATTAAGGACCAAAATGTTTGAAAATGTTCTTTGTTTTTTGCATTACTTCCCAACTGATTCAGAGCCTTCTGCTCAGATTAGTGTATTTATGAGCATTTCCACAGCTCACACTGTTAAAAATAATGAAGATTACACGTCATGTAAACTTCATTTATGCGATGTAAACATGGCGTAATGTAAATTTCAGTTTGAAATCATGTAAAAATGTGTTATATGTAATGTAATCACTCAGGATCCTGCTAGATAACATGACATATAATTGAAGTTTACATGACCTATCATGTAAATATCCATGATATTCCACGCTCCAATTATGTGCATTATATGTCTCAGAAATTTACACGTTTTGTTCGAACTGTGCAGAACTTTCTTAACCAAAAGGGTCCTAAAATAGGGGCCCAGATAGCCGTAGCGGTAATCGCGCAGCTATTCAGCAAGACCAAGTTGAGGGTCGTGGGTTCGAGTCCAACCGGTCGAGAATCTTTTCGGGTTGGAAATTTTCTCGACCTCCCAGGGCATAGAGTATAATCGTACCTGCCACACGATATACACATGCAAAAATGGTCATTGGCATAGTAAGCTCTCAGTTAATAACTGTGGAAGTGCTCATAAGAACACTAAGCTGAGAAGCAGGCTCTGTCCCAGTGAGGACGTAACGCTAGAAAGAAGAAGAAGAAGCACAGTAAAAAATAATGAAGATTACACGTCATGTAAACTTCGTTTATGCGATGTAAACTTGACATCATGTAAATTTAAGTCTGAAATCATGTAAAAATGTGTTATATGTTATGTAACCACTCAGGATCCTGCTGAATTACATGATATATAATTGAAGTTTACATGACATATCATGTAAATATCCATGATATTCCACGCTCCAATTATGTGCATTATATATCTCAGAAATTTACACGTTTCATTCGAACTGTGAGAAGAGGGTCCTAAAATGTTTAATGAAATCTTGTTTTTATTTAATAACACGAATGAACATGTTATTGTAACTATTTTAGCATTTTATCTCGCTCAAATAACGGCTATATCATATTTAAGCTTAAGTTTAAAAATTGGGTCCATAAATGAACCTTGACACTTCCGATCATGTTTGACGTTCGCTTAGTCGACAAAAACGCCACAGGGCTTTCAGTTTTCACACTGGGGTTGTTCCTATCTGACATTTCGGAAGGGTGACGGGAAACAAAATATACCCAAAATTTGAGTTTAAGCCAAGGGTAGTGACAAAATCTTAAGAAAACATAAACAATGTTTTTTGGACTTAAACAAACGAGAAACATTAAAAAATTGAGTAAACATGTGTTTTTGGCCTAAACTTAAGCGTTTGGCACTAAGTTTGAGACAGGCCCTTAGGACCCCATTGACGTTTTTACAGTTTTGTATGACAAGTACTAAGATATTTTATACCCTGGGGAGTCGAGAAAATTATAAAAAATCCTAGAGTTGTTGGATAATAACCATTAGCATGATCAGGCTGAGTAGTTGTACGCAGGCATTACAGGACTTGTTCTCAATTGATTTCGAAGCGCGATCAAAATAAGCGAAGAAAAACATCACATCTGTATCGGCGCATGATCGGCAATGTTTCGCAAGTTGTAACAAACTTGCTAAACAACAACAGTGAAGCAGAGTTCTGATAAAATCCTATTTTGCTTATTTACCATGTGGGGTAGACTTTGGGGTAGGTGTTACTGGCATGATGAGTAATCCCCAAACATCATATAAAAATAGTGTCCAAGGTTCAGTGCTTGTTTAGATGGGTTTTAACTAAACTAACTCTTATGATGCGCAGCGGATCATGATTGTTACAGAGAGCGATTAGTGAGAGATAATCTCAATTTACTCAAAATTTAATCTCTTGTTGTCGTTTAACGCTACGACAGTTTGGGCTCCAAATTTTTGTTCCGTATTAGCTGTAAAATTTCGTGTTTCGATGATTTTCTCATGGAAAGAACTAATAGAGATATTCTTGGAAGCAAGAATGATGGATGTCTGATAAAATATATGCAGAACACATGTTAAACCGGAACTAAATTCAAAGAATTAACTACGATTATTTCGGAATTTGCATTGTGCTTGTGCGAGTATCGATTTCAATATTTATTTCACGGCAACCGCGCTCTGCCGTACTCGTATCTTGCAATGCGGATCCTGTGAGGAGCATACAAATTCATTCCGATCAAAGAGTTTTCCAATTTCAATTAAAAAAAAATACATTCAATGTTTTTTTAATAATCACTGGACAAAATCTAGAGATATATTCTGGAATATTTTTTGGAAAAAAATAACCATAAAAACATTCCCAGGAATATTAAAAAAAAAGAATATTTGGAGAACCTTTTGCAGAACATTTGGAGAAACTATTCGTAGTATCCTTGCAGGCATAGTTGCAAGAGTCCTGGAAAATATCAATCTATCAGTACTATATGGAGAAATTCGCATAATATAAATGCCAGAAGCACTCTTGTGTTCATTATTGTAACTATTACTGAAGTTTTGGGATGAATCGTAAGACCATACCTTAGAGGATTCAATGCGGAGTCCTGAGAGATTTATTTTGAAGAATCTCTTAAGGAACGCATGGAGCAGTTTCTGGAAAACCTTGTGTATTATGATGTAGTATGTGTAGAAATTCAATAACTAGGGAAAGTGTACCAGTTATGGCCATAGTGGTTCCTTATTTAGACATATGTGTCTTCTCGAAAACTTTCACATTTTGAATATTTTTTAATGTTTCAGCTATATTTGATGTCAAACTGCTTATACACACATAATGATCAAAAATTTGAAGATAATCAAAATATCACATTTGACGAAATTGGGAAGCAATATGTTCATAACTGGTACACCTACCCTACCTATATAAATACAGTGCCTTACGATTTTAGCAACAAGGCGTGATTTTTATGTTGCCAAAATGGGGATGCCTTCTTCAGTGCTGGAATCGTTAAAGCAACACGAGGAGTAATTTTGGAATTAAATATTATTAAAAAATGTTGTAGCTGTTGCCGCTGAAATTTCTTAACTTTTTCCATTTTTGTGGGTTTCTTTTTTCACAAGAATACCGTTAGATTTTTTTATCTAATTTTTTGAATAAACTGCTTGCGAAATTCCTTTGGCATATATCAACCTATTAATGAAAGTACAATCGAAACATTAAGGACACAATTTTCGATTTTATTTCTGCAAAGTTTTTAGATATATTCGTAAGAATGAAATCGAATGGCAAATTTTTTAATTATTATTACTTCTTTCTTCTTCTTGTAGAATAATGTATGAAATTTAACGTTTTTTTTGCAACTTGTTTAATTGTAGAGGTGCCTGCAAATGTCTATGATAAGCATATTCTCCTATAACACCTTCCAGCTGTCGCAAGGATGTGGTCAGAAAAACTCTTGATTGATTAAGAAGCGTCAATCTGGTCTAGATGGCTAGAGATAATTTTCAAAAGTCTCTTCTCTTATTCACTAATTAGAACTCCTCCATCAACGTTTTTCAATGACTACGTCGAAACACATTTTCAACATTTTGCCCAAATTATCATCTTGAGCTATGAACAAAGTTTCTCGATGTTTTCCTCAACAATTGTTATTGAAATGCCGTAAGAAAAACTTAAAAGAAATCACTAACCAATTATAAAAAAAACAACATTATAGATAATCATCGTGTCATGGGTTGTTGGTTCGATCCCCGCTTCAGCTGTTGAAACTTCTCTTCAGGATTTTTTCTTGGCAGTGCCATTGGATCATGCCTGTCCATTGTCTGGTGTACAATGTAATATGTACAACTGAAGAAGGTGTCCGTGTCTCTTTAGTCTCGCCCAAGTGTCAGTCCAGGAATTCGTCAAGGAATTTTTCAGGGATACTTCAATATACATATATTGTTAATGTAGCATAATCAATTAAGTACATAAAGCATTAGGCAATATGTTTCTAATGCATTTGTAAGATCAGAGATATCTGAACAATATTCTGCAAGAATTTCTTGAATGAATGCCTCAATAAAAGAAGTTCTTGTATATACAAAATAAGAAATCACTAGAAAAGTATAGGAACAATCCTTTAAAGATTATTCAAAAAAATCTTTGGAGGTATTCCTGAAGAAGTCGATGGACGAATACTCGATCAATTTCTTGGAGTAATCCAAATATTAAATTCTGTATGAATCTCTGGAGAAACCCTTGAAGATTCCATTAGAAATATTCTAAACCTAGAGTAATCTCTAGCGAATTTCATTCAATATAACTTGTTAAACAATCCATTTATCCCATACCAATGTAATGCTTGAAAAAATCCTTTGAAAAAAATAAAAAAAAACGCTGCAGACAAGGGACAAATAATTCTTGAAAGACTCCTTGGTGTGATTTCAATATGGATCCCTACATAATCGTTTAAAATTATCCCTGAAATAATGCTTGGAGTGGTGCTTAGATAAATGATTTAAGAATTTCTTTCGGAGAATTGTAAAAAATCCAAGGGTAATATCGGTAGGATATTTCAATCTCTGGATAATTTCAATTTGCAAGGATAATCCTCCAAGGATAATCCTCCAAGGATCCTGAGGTTATTTCTGGAGGAATCTTAAAAAAACTCCTACAGAAATTTAGGAAACAAAATTAAATATTCAAGACGGAATGTATTAAATCTCTTAATGAATTCTTTACAAAAAATCCTAATTGAATTGTTTTTCCCTAAATGAATTTCTTCTCCTAAATGCAGAAAACAATTAAAATCTATATAAATAAAAATGGAATGGTGTTTGTATGTCACGAAATGGCTTCATAACGGGTTATCGGATTTAAATGATTCTTCCTTCGTTTTGTTCGTCAAGGGTTCCGACGTGTTTGTGTGTATAAAAATCCCAGGATATTTACCGGGAAAGTCGGAAAAACGAGCGTGAACGGAACTGTCATTTTATATGGGATGATCCATGTCGTTTTTCAACAGCCTACTTGATAGCAAGACGAAGTTTGCCGGGACTACTAGTTAATTACATAATAAATTCTTCAAATATAAGAGAAATCCTAAAAATAGCTGTGAAGTTATTTATAAAGAAATCATTATAGGATTTCCCAAAAAAAACTTTATGAAAATTTCTGGGCATACGCATGATGGAATTTTTTAAGAATATCGATTAGAAAGTCGACCCCAAGTAATTAGTACAGGAAATCTTAGAAGTGTTCACAAAGAAATCTTTGTAGGTATTCCAGGATAGTTGAAAACAATCAGGAGGTATCTTTGGAAGGATTCTCGATGGAGTTCATAGAAAAATTATTGAAGGATCTCCTAGAAAAATCCATGGAAAAAACTCTGATGAATTTCTGTGAGAATATTTTTTAAGATGTTGTGAATTGTATATATACCGTAATCCGGGGTAACATTGATCAGCGGGGTAACATTGATCGGAATGACTCATCTCGTAAAAAGTTCGTATCATCTTTTATTGATGGAACATTTCAAAATCATGAATGGTGCTTCTCTTTCTTATATTCATATGCGTAAGTTTGTCAACTTTTCTAAACAATGATTTCAATTGGTAAGGATGACACTACCGAAGATTCATGTCTCACATAAGTTCTGCAAACAAAATGATCAAGGAAAATGCAGTTCTTACTAAAAATGGCATCGCCGAAAACGATTCCGTTGTCAAAACTTTCATAAGTATGCTCAATTAGGCAACATTAACGAATTAATGTAAAGCATATAGAATTCCCTTAGGAAATTGCCTACCTTTAGGCGTTTTCCGTGGTTCGGGGTGTTTTTAATTTTAAAATAACTCAACTACAAATTACTTGTAAGCGTTTGGCCTTCATATTCGGCTTCGGGGGCCATGATTTGAGTAAGTAACGACATTTTCAATATTACCGAATGTTGTTTACATAGGTGATCAATGTTACCCCATATCAGCTAAATCAAAAAATCACTTAAAACATTTTTTTAAACATGCTTAAATCTTCTAAAAAACAAAATGCAGTATGTAGTCACGAGCTATGGCTGGCAGTACTTGTTTTAAAAATATAAAATTTGCAACATTCGCATTGTCAAACGAAATATTTAAGAAATATTTAAAAAAATGATCAATGTTACCCCGGATTACGGTACATACATACCAGCGACGCCATGTAATGTATGTAGAGCATTTCTTGATAAAGGATTAATTTTTTCGAGCTGCATTAACGATCGGCGTGAAAATACAAAATCGGCGGCGACGTGCTGACCGGCGTATGGCGCGCCGCCGGTACCTCATGCGGCGTCGGCGTGACGTAAAATTGATCGGCGGCGGCGGCGTGGCGCGGCGGCGCACAGGTCTACTAGATATCGAGAAGATACAGAATATCTAGAAAGGAAGTGTTGACTGTAGCTCAAACAATGGCAGCCCCGAGTTACTGTACAACTTTGCCGAAGACGCTATCTTTCTAAGTGGACAGGCTCTTGAAATATCCGCAAAACCAAAGTTAAAGTTTCATGTAAACAAAAAGTTCGAGTATTGTTATTAAAAATATTCTTAAGAAATACATTTTGGTTTGGTGTAGATAGATATCTTTGTTGCAAAATGATGACAATAAATCACAACTGTTCTACAAAGTACAACAGTGCGACGACAGCTCGAAGGTTAAAGATTTTACCAGCATTTTATGAAGGGAATTGCAATGAATCTACATTTTTTTCGTTCACAGAATCACCTTTTCGACTCCAACCACATTCATCCTTACAGATTCAACTCATCCTGAAAGTTCTTTTTCACCAAACTGGATCAAAAGACCCAGATGCCATCATTTCGCAGAAATCCCAGCAAGAGCCCATTGCTAAACCGCGAGAGTGTATGTTCCATTCAACTCGCTGTAATTAAATTTTGATCCCTCAATGTAGCTATGCTCTGCGGCATCGGCACTGAGGCAGACTGCGCTCCACTCATTCTGAAGAACTCAAACAAACTGCTAATCTCGCTCTAAGCTGCAAATTCGGGGTTGTTCGTCCATAAACGACCGTCAGCATCATCGTCGCCATATCAAAGGCACAGAATTGACACTACGCCACATTGGCGGTTTTCCTTCCGGTGACATGGTACAGCGTTCCATGGTCCTTAGAATCGTTCAGTTAACAGTGTGCACGAAAATTTCTGCCATCGAATCCAGCTTGTAACACCTGGCTGTTTCCGGATAACTTTTCTATTGATTCCACTGGACGTTCGTCAAATTTCTGCGTAGTCGAAAACTAGCAAGAGTCCGGCTATCGTACATCGATAAAGCACTTTAGCTCTGGGGAATGATTAAATCATTGGTGAACTTTACATTGCTTTGGGAGACTAAAAGGGAGAAGAGTCTGTGTTGTGGCGCTTCCCTACACTACTGATGCGAAAGAACTTTGACTTCCCGATTAAAAGTTCTTCAAAATTAAAACTCTACTCGTATCAGAGATAAATTAAGTTTAATCTAAACTGTTTCAACATCCATTCTAAAGCCAAAGCCAAGTTTTGGAAGAGAAGCTTTTAAGCTTCTGGAATGGAAGCGTTTCATCTCTGAAAGGGAAGCTTTTCAGCTTATGGAAAAGAAGCTTTTCAGCTTATGAAAAAGAAGTTTTCCAGCTTATAAAAAAGAAGCTTTTCAGCTTCTGCAAGAGAAGCTTTTAAGCTTCTGGAAGAAAAACTTTTCAGCTTCTGAAAGAGAAGCTTCCCAGCTTTTGTATAAGAAGCTTTTAGCTTCTAGAAGAGAAGCCTTTCAACTTCTGGAAGAAAAGCTTTCCAACTTCTGGAAGAGAAGCTTTCCCACTTCTGGAAGAGAAGCTTTACAGCTTCTGGAAGAGAAGCTTTTCAGCGTCTGGAAGAGAAGCTTTTTAGCTTCTGGAAGAGAAGCTGTTCAGCTTCAGGAAGATAAGCTTTGCAGCTTCTGGAAGAGATGCTTTTCAGCTTTTGGAAGCAAAGCTTTTCAGCTTTTGGTAGAGAAGTTATGCAACGTCTGTAAGAGAAGCTTTGCTGATTCTGGGAGAAAATATTTTCAGCTTCTGAAAGACAAGCTTTTCAGCTTCTGGAAGAAAATCTTTGCAGTTCCTGGAAGAGAAGCTTTTCAGCTTCTGGAAGAAAAGCTTTTCAGCTTCTAGAAGAGAAGCTGTTCAGCTTCTGGAAGATAAGCTTTGCAGCTTATGGAAGAGATGCTTTCCAGCTTTTGGAAGAAAAGCTTTCCAGCTTTTGGAAGAAAAGCTTTCCAGCTCTTGGTAGAGAAGTTTTGCAGCGTCTGTAAGAGAAGCTTTGCTGATTCTGGAAGAAAATATTTTCAGCTCCTACAAGACAAACTTTTCTGCTTCTGTGTGAGTATCTTTTTATCTTCTGGAAGATTAGCTTTTCAGCTTCTGTTACAGAAGCTTTTCAGCTTTTGTAAGAAAAACTTTTCAGCTTCTGGAAGAAAAACTTTGCAACATCTGGAAGAAAAGCTTTTCAGCTTCTGGAAAAACTTCCAAGTCCAAGTCCAAGTCCAAGTCCAAGTTCAAGTTCAAGTCCAAGTCCAAGTCCAAGTCCAAGTCCAAGTCCAAGTCCAAGTCCAAGTCCAAGTCCAAGTCCAAGTCCAAGTCCAAGTCCAAGTCCAAGTCCAAGTCCAAGTCCAAGTCCAAGTCCAAGTCCAAGTCCAAGTCCAAGTCCAAGTCCAAGTCCAAGTCCAAGTCCAAGTCCAAGTCCAAGTCCAAGTCCAAGTCCAAGTCCAAGTCCAAGTCCAAGTCCAATTCCAATTCCAATTCCAAGTCCAAGTCCAAGTCCAAGTCCAAGTCCAAGTCCAAGTCCAAGTCCAAGTCCAAGTCCAAGTCCAAGTCCAAGTCCAAGTCCAAGTCCAAGTCCAAGTCCAAGTCCAAGTTCAAGTCCAAGTCCAAGTCCAAGTCCAAGTCCAAGTCCAAGTCCAAGTCCAAGTCCAAGTCCAAGTCCAAGTCCAAGTCCAAGTCCAAGTCCAAGTCCAAGTCCAAGTCCAAGTCCAAGTCAAGTCCAAGTCCAAGTCCCAATTCCAATTCCAAGTCCAAGTCCAAGTCCAAGTCCAAGTCCAAGTCCAAGTCCAAGTCCAAGTCCAAGTCCAAGTCCAAGTCCAAGTCCAAGTCCAAGTCCAAGTCCAAGTCCAAGTCCAAGTCCAAGTTCAAGTCCAAGTCCAAGTCCAAGTCCAAGTCCAAGTCCAAGTCCAAGTCCAAGTCCAAATCCAAGTCCAAATCCAAGTCCAAGTCCAAGTCCAAGTCCAAGTCCAAGAGTCAACTCAACCAAAACATAGCTTACACGATACACATTTCATGTCGGGGCGTCAGCTGAACGGCTCAAAAAACCAATATTTTCATCAGGTGCAGCAACAACAGTGCAGTCATTATGATCGATACCACGTTTATAAGCTAGCTTACCGGCATTCTTCATCCGGTACCATTGCTCGAGTGTGGTCACAGCTTCACATCTCTTTCAGCTAGCTCATGAAGTAGGCCACCACCAATGTCGGGACTAGCTTTCATTGAAACGATAGGCTTCCAGGCCAGATGTCAGCTTAGCCCTCCAGATGTGACGCTTTTTGCCCGACACCACCGGTGCGGTTGAAGCCATGAGCTGGGAAATTTTATCCACGTGGAGGGGTCGCCCGATGACGGTGACCGGTGAGTTAACACTCAATTTTGCACAAAATTTGCCTTCTCTGCAGTATCTTTGGACTGTTGCAAGCGATTCCCATATTTCAGTTCTAACGTCCTCACTTCCTACCGGTCGGTCGTCCCTTCGTTCAGCCTAGGGTTTGAAATTGGGTCACGTCGAGGAACGTGGTTCCGATAGGCTCATCTCATCAGTCTGTAATGTGCACCATCAGGATGGAAAACTTCTTTGCGTGGAGTGAATGGTGGATCCTATGGGAAAATGCATATTCCGTTGGAGTCAGCCAAGCGTGAGCTTGGTAGGTAAGGGTGGAATCAGGAGGGGCAAAACTTGTGGAAAAATAAAAGCTAAAGTGCAGTTCAGTTCGAGATGGTAACTTCGTGTAAGCATTACCATTCTGATTGAAGTAGTTTTTTTTCTTGGTTCTCGTAATTATTTTATGCATCATTGAATCATTGAAATTGAGACCGAGCTGCAAAAGTGCCCATAAGCCCCTTATGTCACTAGCTAGGGCCGACCCATTGAACAGTCAAGTACAGACTCATTCGGTCCAGATTGGCCAGATTGCAAGCTGTCAGCGACTCTCAGAGTCTGCAGCTTCTGCTGGAAAAGCAAATGGCGTTTCCTCTTTATTTTAACTTGCAAATAGGGTGTCTCAAAATCAGAAAAGTTGGCAGTTCAATCTCCAAACGGTAGCTAAGGACCAGGACTTGAAACTGCGAGCTTCTGAAAGAGCAGCTTATCAACTTGTGGAAGAGAAGCTTTTCAACTTTTGGAAGAGAAGCATTCAATTTCTGGAAGAGAAGCTTTTCAGCTACTGATGGAGAAGCTTTTCAGCTTCTGGAAGAGAGGATTTTCAGTTTAAAACTTAAGAAAGATAAGCTATTCAGCTTCTCGAAAAGAAGTTTTTCAGCCTCTGGAAGAGGAGATTTCAACTTCTAGAAGAGAAGCTTTTCAGAATCTGAAAAAGAAACTTTTCAACTTCTGGAAGAGAAGCTTTTCAATTTCTGGAAGAGATACTGTTCACCTTTTGGAAAAAAAAGCTTTTCAACTTCTGGAAGAGAAGCTTTCCAGCTTATGAAAGAGAAGCTTTTCAGCTTCTGTAAGATAAACTTCTCAGCTTTGGGAATAAAAGCATTCCTGCTTCTGCATGCGAAGCTTTTGAGCTTCTGGGAGAAAAGCTTTCTAGTTTCTGGGAGAGAAGTTTTCCAGCTTCTGGAAGAGGACCCTTGCAGCTTCTGTAAGGAAAGCTTTACAGCATCTATAAGAGAAGCTTTGCAGCTTCTAGAAGAGAAGCTTTTCAGCTTCTAGAAGAGAAGCTTTTCAGCTTCTAGAAGAGAAGCTTTTCAGCTTCTAGAAGAGAAGCTTTTCAGCTTCTAGAAGAGAAGCTTTTCAGCTTCTCAGAGACTTTACAGCTTCTGGAAGAGAAGCCTTTCAGCTTCTGGAATTGAAATTTCTCAGCTTCTGTAAGACAAGATTTTCGGCTTTTGGAAAAGAAATTTTTCAGCTATTTTTGAAGATTAGTATTTTAGCATCCGGAAGAGAATCCTTTCAGTTTCTGAGAAAGAAGCTTTGCAGCTTCTGCAAGATAAGCTTTTTAACTTCTGAATAAGATGCTTTTCAGCTTCTGAAGGATAAAAATTTCAGCTCCTGGAAGAGAAGGTTTTCAGCTTCTGGAACAGAAGCTTTTCAGCTTCTGGAGGAGAGATTTTCAGTTTCTGAGAGAGAAATTTTTCAGCTTCTGAAAGAGAAGCTTTTCAGCTTCTGGGAGAAAAGTTTTTCAGCTTCTGGAAGAGAAACTTTTCAGCTTATGGAATTGAAGTTTTCTCCTCCTTGCTCCTGAGAATCTATAAGAGCAGCTTTGCAGCTACTAGAAGTGAAGCTTTTCAGCTTCTGGAAAAGAAACATTTCAGCTTATTTAATTGAATTTTCTCAGCTTCTGAAAAAAAACCTTTTCAGCTTTTGGGAAAGAAGCTTTTCGGCTTCTGCAAAAGAAGTTATTCAGCTTTTTTTTGAAGAGAAGCATTTTAGCTTCTGGAAGAGAATCTTTGCAGCTTCTGCAAGAGAATCTTGGCAGCTTCTGAAAGAGAAGCTATAAGATAAGAATACGATGCTTTTCAGTTTCTGAAAGAGAAGCTTTTCAGCTTCTGGAAGAAAAGCTCTTCAGCTTCTGGAAGAGAAGTTTCCCAGATTCTGGAAGAGAAGTTTGTCAGTTTCTGGAAGAGAATTTTTCCAGCTCTAGGATGAGAAGCATTCCAGTTCTTGGAGAAGAAGCTTTCCAGCTTCTGGAGGAGAGATTTTCAGTTTCTGAGAGAGAAACTTTTCAGCTTCTGAAAGACAAGCTTTTCAGCTTCTGGGAGAAAAGCATCTCTTTCATCTTCTGGAAGAGAAGTTCTTCAGCTTCTGGAAGAGAAACTTTTCACACAAGAAGATTTATAAATCCCAAAAGAGAAGATTTTCAGCTTCTGGAAGAGAATCTGGAAAGCTTCTGCAGGAGCAACTAGAAAGCTACTAGAGAAGAAACTTTTTAGCTTCTGGAAGAGAAGTTTTTCAGCTTCTGGAAGAGAAATTTTTCATCTTCTGGAAGAAAAGCTTCTCAGTTTCTGGAAGAGAAGCTTTCCAGATCCTAGAAAAGAAGTTTTATAGCAGTCTTAAAGAGGGATTTTACAGCTTCTGTAAGAGAAGCCTTTCAGCTTCTGGAAGAGAAGTTTTCCAGCTTTTGGAAGACAAGCTGTTTACAATCTGGAAGACAAGCTTTGTAGCTTCTGGGAGACAAGCCTTGTAGCTTCTGAACGGGAAACTTTTCAGCATTTGAACGAGAAGCTTTCCAGCTTCTGGAAGAGAAGCTTGACAGCTTCTGGAAGAGAAGTTCTTCAGCTTCTGGGAGAGAATCTTTTCAGCTTCTTGAAGAGATTTTTTTAAGCTTCTGCAGGAGAAGCTTTGCAATTTCTGAAAGAAATTTTTCAGTTTCTGGAAGAGAAGCTTTTCAGCATTCGGAAGATAAGCTTTCCAGTTCTTGGAAGAGAAGTTTTTCAGCTTCTGGAAGACAAGCTGTTCAGCTTCTAAAAGAAAAGATTTTCAGCTTTTGAGAGAAAAACTTTTCAGCTTCTAGAAGAAAAATTTCCCAGCTCCTGGAAGAAGAGCTTTTCAGCTCCTGGAAGAGAAGCTTCTCAGCTTCTGGAAGAGAAGCTTTTCTTCTTCTTGAACAAAAGCTTTTCGTTTTCTGGATGAGTAACTTTTCGGCTTCTGGAAGAGATGCGTGTCAGCTTCTGTCAGCGAGGCTTGTCTGCTTCTGGAAGAGAAGCTTTCCAGCTTCCGGAAGAGAAGCTTCCCAGCTACCGGAAGAGAAACTTTTCAGCTTCTGGAAAAGATGTTTGTCAGATTCTGGACGAGAAGCTTTTCAGCTTCTGGAAGAGAAGCTTTCCAACTCCTGGAAAAGAAGATTTTCAGCTTCTCAAGAGAAGCTTTTCTACTTCTGAATAAGATGCTGTTCAGCTTCTGGACAAGAACATTTGTAGCATCTTGAAAAGCAGCTTTTCAGCTTCTAGTAGAGAAATTTGTTCAGTTTTTGGAAGAGAAACTTGTCAGCTTCTGGAAGCGAAGCTTGACTGCTTCTGGAAGTGAAGCTGTTGAGCTTCTGGAAGAGAAGCTTTCCAGTTCCTGGAAGAGAAGTTTTTCAGCTTCTGGAAAAGAAGCTTTTCAGCTCCTGGAAAAGATTTTTTTCAGCTTCTGGAAGTGAAGTTTTTCAGCATCTGGAAATAAGCTTTTCAACTTTAGAAAAGAATCTTTTCGGCTTTTGTAAAAGAAGTTTTTCAGTTTTTTTTTTAAAGAGAATCTTTTCAGATTCTGGAAAAAAAAAAGATTTGCAGCTTCTGCAAGAGAAGCTTTTAAACTTCTGAATAAGATGCTTTTCAGCTTCTGGAAGAGAAGCTTTTCAGCTTATGGAAGAGATTTTTTTCAGATTCTGGAAGAGAAACTTTTCACTCTAGGAAGAAAATCATTCAAGCTCTTGGAAGAGAAGCTTTCCAGCATCTGGAAGAGAAGATTTTTAGTCCCTGAGAGAGAAACTTTCTTGCTTCTGGAAGAGCGGCTTTTCAGCTTCTAGAAGAGAAGCTTTCCCACTTCTGGAAGAGATGCTTTCCAGCTTTCGAAACAGAAAATTTTCAGTTTCTGCAAGAGAAGCTTTTCAGCTTTTGGAAGAGAAGCTACCTACATAGTTAAAATTCGGACCACCCTACTCCCCACGCTCTCAAGGCAAATTCAGCCATAAATATTTCCTTTCCTGCTGCTGCTGCTGCTCACAGCCTTCGGGTGGAGCAGTGCTTTTCTCCGACAGCATCATCTTCTAAATCGAGGATTAAATTGTTCATTCACGCTCCCATGGCCATTGTCGTTGCCTTGGTCGGCGGCAGCAGATGACGATGAGCACACCGCACCCGCAAGATTCTGGAGGCGAGGCGACCAACTTTGAATCTTTGCCATCTCCATCCATACATATAGCAATATAATCGCATTTTATACCACACCGACCAAGGCGACCACCACCAGAGAGAGGCTTTCCAAATAGGGGAACGTGGGCCAATACACAATATTCTTTGCCAATCGATGTTAAAATATTTTTACTCAAGAGTTAGCGCAACAAGCTTAGAAGATTAACTCATAGGTTTTCCTCAAATTTCCTAATACAATATAATAGTATTTCTCCTTTTTTCCTAAGTCGTGATGTTCCCGTAAGTAGAGTGAAACACCGTCTTGTTAGATGCGTGACTAAGCAGCTACTAAGCAGTAATTTATTGTAAGGTAATTAGATGTAATTCATTGGTAAGTATTAAAGTTTGTCTTACATTGTCAGTGTTTTTCTGGTTTTAACAGGATCTCAATCACTCGGATTTGAACTAGCACGCAATCTCGAAATCTACAGTTTTATGTAAGGTAAGTATTAATCATTCTATCTCTATTTCAGGTTATGAGGACAACGCTGGTAAGTATATGCAAACGAGTTCAACTTCAACGTACTTTTAATGCACTTTTTCGTCAAATGACTAACTGCCGTTCGACCAATAACTTTACTTCAATAACTAGGCTATAATTAAACAATTCATTAGATAAAGCAATTCAAACTGACTAATTTCAAACCCACTTTATAGAGCAACGATATATCACCATGAATTCAGGACTATGATCAACAATGCTGACTAATGCTTCTTCGGTGTCAACAACATTCAGTTTGCGATGACATCTAATCTTCCTTACACCGACAGTGCGGGAACGGATAGTTGTTTCACCGTCTCTCTGTAGCGATGAGGGGTATCGTCGACACGTGAGTTTTTCCGATGATTTTATTAACGAATAAGCGTTTTCATGCAACAGAGCAAACTCATGGAGGAGCTTGGTTGTTGACTCATTATTCTCCATAATGAATGACGTTCTACCTGAACCATTAGGTCATCTCTCAACCATCTTCATTTTTTAACCAACTTTTCAATCCGATTCCAAACTGTAAGATAGCTTAAATTCGGGTAAAGTTTTCATGGTGGTAGCTTTCGAACGGCTTTCAAATGTGGATCTTATTATAAGAGAACGACACAAATCCTTGAAGTGCCATTTTGTACCATTTTACCCTCCCAGGGAAGTGGATCCAAGTCATATATCGTGGAGTGCCGGTGACAATGGCCGGATGTCAGCGCATAGAGAACTCAACTGGCCAAACGGGCGGTGGAAACTATTTGCTGCGGTAATGGGAGCTCTTGTGTGACTCGATTGCAAAGATGCATTACCGGGCTGGATTGCACCAGGAGAAATGAAACCTGTTGGATACGTTAGAGCTCGTTCGTTGTGGAATGAATTTTTATTCGATGATTGGATTTATTAATCCAGACGAGGACCACTAGTGATGTAATACGATAGTTACGTCTAGAGCTACGCTACAGTTTTCTGTTGTATGGTTGGTCGCTAGTCTCATCAATACCAAATTAATTGCAAAAGTTCTGTAGCGCGCTGTTGTGGAACTACGTAAACCTAGTGTTAACGTTGACATCTTCAAAGCAAAGCCATGCTGAAGGTGTCTGGGTTCGAGTCCCGGTAGACCCTGGATCTTTTCGTAATGGTAATTTCCTTGACTGCCCTGGACAAAGAGTATATTCGTACCTGCCACACGATATACGAATGCGAAAATGGCATTTTTGGCAAAGAAATCTCTCAGTTGCTCATAAGAACACTAAGCTGAGTAGCAGGTTCTGTCCCAGTGGGGACTTAATGCCAAGAAGAAGAGCCAATTCTTCAACCCATCGTATCTGTTACTGGTTCAGGCGCCCTACCACTTCAGAATCCAACGGCTCTTCAAGACAGACCAGTGACCATGCTTTTTTTTTACTATTTCTAATTCCATCGTAACCTTCTACGAGGTCGCCCTGATGATCGAAACACAGTATATTTGCGTCGCAGAATAGGCCGTCCTTTGGCATTGACTTTTCAATTGCTCACCAGCTCCATTGGAAGGCCGGGATGATGCTAGAAAAAAGCGTCAGTATTAATGATTCCAGGATACGGTATGCGTGCGTTTGGTCCATCTACTTCGGGAAACGCGCAAGCTTTAATCGTTTCCGGTCTAGCATCGCCTTCGTTGAACGTTGCACAGAGGTCCAGTTTTCTAGAGCGCAGGCAAAAATCGAATTTTCAAACATCTGTTTTTTTTTTTTTTGAAAAAACAAACTTAAACAATCATCAACAACAAATTCACATAAATTTCCATGTCTAAAAAACCTTAATTTGTCCAGACAGCCATTATGGTATATGCGCAATTATTCAGCAAGACCAAGCTGAGGGTCGTGGTTTCGAATCCCGCCTATCGAGGATCTTTTCATGATATAAAATTTTCTCGACTTCTCAGGGCACAGAGTATCTTCGTGCAAAAATGGTCAATTGGCAAAGAAAACTCTCAATTAATAACTGTGAAAGTGCTCATAAGAATACTAATACGAGAAGCAGGCTCTGTCCATATGTTCTTATGAGCTCATCCTCAGTTATAAACTCTTTGCCAAAGTTGCCATTTTTGCATTCGTATATCGTGTGGCAGGTACGATGATACCCTATGCCCAGGGCAGTCAAGGAAATTTTCATTACGAAAAGGTCCTGGACCGACCGGCACTCGAACCCAGACACCATCAGCATGGCTTTGCTTTATAGCCGCGACTCTAACCACTCGGCTAAAGAAGGCCCCTCTCAAAATAGGGTCTGCAATACTAAAACACTTTACATGATCAAAACTTGTAAAATAGTATAAATACGTGATTTTGTCTCGATTTTTCAAATTCGTACCACTGTGGCGTTGGCATCATCATCGGTCGCATGCCATGGGTTGCGTGTTGCAGGAACGTGGGAAGCTTGATGGGAGTTCTATTAGGAAATGGAATGACATAGAGAGAGATCTATGTGGGAGGCGGGCACTGAAGCTGCAGTTGAAGCTTTTCCGTCTCTAAAGGCTCTCCGCCGGGTCAGCCGGATCGGATGGGGTCAATTGAAAATTTCAATCAACCCACATTCCAGCAGGAAAATTATGTGTCGTCGAAACAACAACGGGTTACGCAGTAAAGGTAACTGGTTGTTTCCGAGAATCCCTAGCGTTATTGTTGTGTATTGCAAACGCAAATTGACCGGCTGGGCTGCGGAATGCAAACGTTCGAAGTTATGCCACGTTGTCGTGTTGGTATTGCACAGAACGTTAACAACTGGAATTGTTGCTCTGCAAGGTCCCGGTGTGCTTCAGTGTTGATAAAAAATATCGTGTTCACCTAATAATTGCTGTGAACTAATCCTCTAAGAACACCTTCTATATTCCTATAATGAATTGTTGATAAATTACTTCAGATATTTTATCTCAGACTCCAAGATACACTAAGAATTGCTTATAAGATGCTTTCCATAAACATGAGAATTGAAGCATCATTCTTAAATAAAAATCAATATAAGTATTAAACAATTAATAAAAATAATAATTATCACCAACAACAATGAAAATGTACATTCTGTGGCATCCTAAGATGTATGAGTGATTGTTAGAATTGAAAGAACATAGATGGACGGTGATTAAGTGTCTTTCTTGGTGTAAATTGTTAGATAAACGGATGTTGAGTATTGTAGTGCTGCAGGATATCACACATACACACACTAGTGTTGGGCGATTTTTTGAATCGATTTTAGGAGTCAAGAAATCCAGTAAATCGATTTTCTTGATTCGGTTTTTTGTTTCGATTCAATATAGGGTTTCGATCTAATTCGTCGGAAGCGCTATTTTTCGTCGTATCAAACTTGAAATGTTCTTTATTATAACGTTGCAGTGGTATATATTGACCACTCGCTACATCACAGTTGTGAAACGAATCAAAACTGATTTCGACAGTTATGAAAATGGAAACGACGAATAAAAGCAACGATAAGTAATAATTGTTCCACGAATAATATTACGATTTTTTTCCTAAAGATGTATTTTATAATTTTCCTCGTTCCTTCTGAGAAAACTTCTTGGGCATTTTTCTAAGAGTTTTTGAATTTATTCCAGCAATTCTTAAGAGAATATCTTTACAATTTTCGCTGCGATTTTTTTCCAGAAACTTCGCAGGGAATTCCTCCAGGACTTCATCTTGGATTTTCTCAGTGAATCCTGCCAGAAACACTTTACAGGGCTGGTAGCACCTGACAGACTATTCTACGAATTTCATCAGATATTAACTCAGGTATTTGATTTCTCCAGGAGATTATTTCTCATGAAATTTCTCCAAGAATATTCCTAAGAAGCTTCTTCGAAAATTTTGATTTCGATACCCTAAAAATACAACTTCGATTCTTCCAAGAATAACCACATAAATTACGTTAAATATTTCATCAGGAATTGCCTCCAAAGATTCTTCTAAATATACTTTAAGAAAATTGCAAGTTCTCTAGGATTTTAGCAGATAATTCTTCCATCCATCTAGATCATCTCTGATAAATCAACAGGAAACTTCTCCAGAGATTTCCTACAAAATAATCCTTCAGAATTTTCTCAAAATTTTAACTTATTTTCAATTAGTCAAATCAAATTAATTAATGAGACATTTCTCAACGAAGTCTTCAACGATTTGTCCAAAAATTCTTTCAAGGCATGTCTGAATGTTTATTCAGGCATGTCTCCAGGGAAACGTCAAGGAAATTCAGAACTTAACCTCCGGTGAAGCTTGTATAAGTTCTAATGTAACCTTCGATGAATAAGGATTTTCAAAAGAGTTCACGGACTCTTGAGAAAGATTTAAAAGATTTTCTAGATAAATTGCTCAGATAATTGAAAACAAAAATATCAATCAAATCTCTGAACAACATCTCGCAGGATTTTCTGAAGGAATGATTTTTTGGAGCAATTCTTGGGAGTGGAATGGAAAGGCGTATACGACGTATAAATTCATGACCAAATTTCTTCAAAAACTAGAATCCGTGTTTTTTTTTATATTTTTGTAGAAATCTGGAATATATTCTAGAATAACGTGTAGAGAATTCGGTTGAAGGATTAGTGGAAAATATTTGGTTTGGAAAAAATCAAAATGATCTCTCAGCAATGATAGTGGAACGGCAACGGAAAGCGGAACCGACTCGCCAGTATGAACTATAACATGCTTGTCGATTCTGTGTTGATTCACTTACATTCGCGGACAGCTCAATCGAGATGGTGTGATTCATGCTGGCGAACCGGTTCCGCTTGCGTTTGGGTCTTCAAGCTTTTTCTCGAGGAATTCGAGAAGAAATTTTTGACGAATCAGTTTAATAGCCAAGTAATAGTCTCTGGAAGTTCTGGAGCCTGTAGAATTTAAAGAATTCACTGCAAGCATAATAACAAAAAAAAAAGGCTTTAGAGATCATTTTGGTTGAAAACCCACTTTGGACACCTTTCATTAAAATATATTGACCTTTAAGAGACTTGCATTAAAATAGAGACCAAGTCTAACAAAAAACTGCTACCAGCCCTGAATTCAGGGAGTTACTGCGGAAAATCCTCACGGAATTAGTTAAGAAGTTCCTCATGAAAATTGCTGCAGAAGGTTTGCCTGTATGAACCCTCAAGATTTTTTTTCAGAAATGGCTAAGGGGCATCATCCAGAATTTTTTCCATGATTCCTTATGGAATTCCTACAGGAGTTACTCAGCGAATGCTTGCAGGATTTTTAAAGGTAACTTGTTAGTGAATTTCATTAGGAATCATCACTGTGAATTCGTTCCAGAATTCTCCGAGATTTTGTCCTGAGAATTTCATCAGATGGAAATCCTTAAAGAATCATTGGAGGTGTTCCTATACGATTTTCTTAGAATTCCGGGAAAAATCCCTAGAAGAATTTCTGAAGATAACTTCTAGAGCAATCCCATGAGGAATTCCAGGAAGAATTTAAGGTGGAATTCGTGGAGCAATCAGGTATCAGGTATCAGAAGGCCGGCTCCAAAGGCACGTTCCCCACCAGTTGGGAGATTTGTGCCATCGCCATATTTGAGCCTATTTCATCATCTACCCGATGGGAGAGGAAAGGGAAGGGAAAGATGGGAGGAAATAGGAGTGGGGTCCCTTGAAGAGGGAAAATCGCATTAACGAAATGAGAGCATGTAGCTCCATACCACAATGGGTTCGAACAGTGCCCTAAAAAGGGCACTGCAAAACGCATGAGCGTAGAGAGCCTATAGCTCATTACCACAGCGGGTTAAGAATAACAGAATGTCCTGAAGATTCAGGCTTCTGAATTCAGTTTCACTCAATAAGTGTTTACCAAGTAATTGGAATCGCATTTGCGAAAAAACTGGACAGTTACATATCAGGTGATACGAAGTTCCATAATCGGAGTCACAACTATCACACACAAATGAGTCAGCACGCTGAATATTTGCCATGTGATAGTTGAGTTGGCAGTGGCCTGTCAACGCTCTGACCAAGAGACTGCAATTCTGCTTTGACACATTTGTTAAATACTTCGCCACCCTTGGAGATGGCTCAGTAATGTACAATTTTGTTTGACGACATGACTCCAAACTATTCCAATATTGTTTGTGCTGAGTTGCCGCCCAAGAGTTTATTTGAAGCTTCACCCAGCACTTCGAAATTGGAATAGCCGGCTCAGGGCCAATGAAGTCATGCGATGCTCCATCGCGAGCTAGCTCATCAGCCAATTCATTTCCAGCGATGGAAGAATGGCCTGGTACCCATACAAGGTTTACAGAGTTGACTGAATTCAGTTCCTTAATTTGAGTTCGACATGCGATAACAAGCTTCGACCTTGAGTTGGCCGAAGCGAGAGCTTTTATAGCAGCCTGACTATCTGAACAGAAGTATATGACTTTACCCATTACGCGCTGTTGAAGTGCTGATTGCACTCCACACATAAGAGCAAATATTTCCGCCTGAAAAACGGTGCAGTTTCTACCAAGTGAGTAAAACTGATTCAGCCTTAGCTCACGAGAATATACTCCTGCACCAGCTTTACCTTCAAGAAGGGAGCCATCAGTGTAACATACTATATTGTTTGATATACTTCTTTCCAAATAGCCAGACATCCACTCTTCCCGTGAAGGGAATTGTGTGGTAAATGTCCTGTAAGGAAAGTGACAAGCAATTGTGAGATCACTTGGAGCAAGGACAATTTTGTCCCAATTCACCAAAAGTGGAAACAACGAAGTGTGTGTAGATCTACGATTCACTGGATTTTTCTCCAGTAGATCCAGTACCCATAAACGGTAAGAGCAAGAAAGTGCTTCTTGTTTAAGATATATGTGTAGTGGCGCAACGTCGAAAATGGCCTCAAGCGCTGCTGTGGGAGTTGTAGAGAACGCACCAGACATCGCCATCAAGCACATCCTCTGGAGATGGCCCAATTTTGATTGAATTGTTCTCACTTCGCCCTTTTGCCACCACACAAGACATCCATATGCCAATATTGGTCGAACAACTGTTGTGTAAATCCATTTGATATATTTGGGTTTGAGGCCCCAAGTTTTACCAAAGGTTCGCCGGCATTGACCGAAGGCCATGCAAGCTTTTTTGACTCTGAAATCAATGTGAGCTGTCCATGAAAGTTTGGAATCTAGAATGATTCCGACATACTTTACTTGATCAGTCACATTAATCTCAGTGCCAAAAAGACGTAAAGGTCGAATTCCATCGCGGTTTCGTCTTTCCGTAAAAAGAACAATAGATGTTTTATTCGGGTTAACCGAAAGGCCATATTGGCGACACCAACTCTCGACTACCTGAAGAACACTTTGCATCAGGTCGAATAGGGTGCTTATGCACATACCAACTATCAGAGCTAGATAGTCGTCGGCAAATCCATAAGTTGGAAAACCGCAATTATTGAGTTGCCTCAATAGCGTATCTGCTACGAGATTCCACAAAAGTGGTGACAAGACTCCCCCTTGGGGGCATCCGCAAACACTCAATTTTCGAATCGCTGCTTGACGCAATGTCGAGAAGAGATGTCGGTTTTTGAGCATTTGATGAATCCAATTGGTAATCATTGTAGGTAGCCCATGGTTTCGTGCGGCTTCCAATATGGCATCGAAAGACACGTTATCAAAGGCACCCTCAATATCCAAGAAAACACCCAAGCAGGATTGCTTCTGAGCGAATGCTTTCTCGATATCGTATAGAACTTTGTGTAAAAGAGTCACAGTGGACTTTCCAGATTGGTAAGCATGTAGATTCACATGAAGAGGCATGTTTGCCAAATAAACATCACGGATGTGATGATCGATAATGCGTTCCAGACATTTCAGAAGAAAAGAGGTCAGACTGATTGGTCTAAAACTCTTCGCTTCCTCATACGACGCACGTCCTCCTTTTGGGATAAACTTTACAGTAATATCACGCCAGGATTTGGGAATGTACCCGGTAGCAAAACTGCTTACAAGTAGCTTTTTCAAAACATGTTTGATAAACTCAAATCCCTTTTGGAGCAGAACAGGATAAATCCCATCCGCTCCTGGAGATTTGAAAGGAGCAAAACTATTAAGTGCCCATTGAATCGATTCAGTAGTTACGATACTGCGAGCCGAGGCCAGAGACTCGTAACTACATGAAAAGACATTTGGTTCATCCGTAGATGCTATGTCCACACATCCGGGGAAGTGTGTATTGAATAAACATTCTAAAACTTCTTCATCGGAAGAAGTAAAGTCACCATTAGGTAAGCGAATTTCGTTCACTTGGAAATCCTTAGACTTTGCAAGGATTTTGTTCAGCCGACTGACTTCACTCAAACTGGAAACATTTGTACAAAGGTTTTTCCAGCCGGATCGTTCAGCAGAACGAAGAGCCTTCTTGTAAGCCTTGCGAGCCGACTTGAACGACTCTGATCCAGCTGAACGGCGTCTGTTCCAACTCCTTCTACATTGTTTCCTGAGTCTAGTCAGATCGGAATTCCACCATGGGGTCCCTCTTGCAGTCTTTACAGACCGCAGAGGACATGCTTCTTCAAAAGCTTCCATAATGTAGGATATTGTAGTATCAACGGCATCATCCAGATCACTTGGATTTTCAATGGACGGAGAATATCCATGAAATTTGGTCGCAACCAATTCAATATAGAGTTCCCAATTTGTTGACCGGGGATTCCTAAAACGCAAAGTCTGCGCAGTTACATTTGAATGTTCAAAGAAGATGTAGCGATGATCAGATAATGATTCCTCATCGGATACATGCCAATTCGTCAACTCGTGACTGATTCTATTCGAGCAGAGCGTTATGTCTAACACTTCTTCTCTACTAGAAACCATGAAGGTTGGGCGATTGCCTATGTTAAGTAATCCAAGATCTGTACTACTTAAGTATTCCATCAGACTGGAGCTTCTCAAATTGATATCCGAGCTGCCCCAGATGATGTGATGAGCATTGGCATCACTGCCCACAATCAGCGGAAGGCCTTTTGTTACGCAGTGTACGACAACTCGTTTGAAGTCATCCGTTGGGGATGGTTCATCATGTGGTAAATATACCGAACAATAGACGTATTTCCTGTTGAGGTCACCAACAGAAACATCGATTGTGACAGCACATGCATCTCTGGTAGTTAACTCAGAAATGAGTGTAGCAACGATTGCTTTATTAACGAGCACGCATGCGCGGGGCATGGAGCGCGAGTTTGCCGTTTCAAGTTTGCTGAAAGTAGCAAAAACTGAGTCCACAAGGTTACCTAGATAGAAGTTCCCTCTACGAAAGTAGGGTTCTTGAACTAGCGCTACTTGGGCTGCACCATTTTGCATGAGTCTGCAAAGATTGATCGTTGCTGTTCTTTTATGCTGAAGATTGATCTGAGCTAACCTAACCGTAGCCACTACCCAAACTAGGCAGGATTAAGCTTTCTGCAATCTCAGCACGAAAAAGACCAGCAACGAAAAAAACCAGATCGGTTTCTATTTAAAGTCGCCAAAGGCGAAAGAGCACAGAATACACTGTGTAAAACGCATAATGCGAATCCATATAGGTGATAATTTAAATTAAATGTCAACATATTCATAATCCCACCCTTATTAAGCCTCAGGATAGAGACTGAAGAAGGGCAGCCGATTATCTCGGAGAAACACAAGGTCACCTGCACCATTGCTCCGGGTAGCACAGGAAGGACTCAATACTGTGGAGGGCGCCCTGGTACCCCACAGGCTCCGTTAGCGGTTAGGTTTTATTTAGACCCCCTAACCATTAATTCCTAGGCACGGTACGCATCACACCATAAATTAGGGGTCACATGTGAGGTGGACTTTTACCACCGGAACAGGCAGTCCGTAGTGTTAATTCTTAGCCAGTTGAAACAACCGCTACCGACACTACGCGGCTATCTAGGCTGCTCGGGAAAAGGAGGTTAATATTGATGATTAACTCCTGACGTGCCCAAGCAGCCGCGTCGGAGGACTGCCATAGGCATTTCTAGAAGAATCCTCGAAAAAAATTGAAGAGGAATTTCTGGGAAAATTTTCAGAATATTTTTAGAGTGATTTTTTTTTAAATATTCTCCCAAAATATTCCCACAAATCTATTCTGGAACTCCTTCGGAGAATCTAACGGAAACATTTGAGAAAAATCGCTCAAGAAATCCTCTGAAAACTTCTCAGCAAAATTTTCAGCAATTTATTTAGGAAATCACTCTGGAATTACTCCTAGATTATCATAAAAATAACACTTTTCAGGATTTTTTAGGAACATCTCCACTGCTGATTATTTTAAGAATTCCTGCAGAAATCTTATAGTAGTTCCATCCTACAGAATAATCTGTAGGAATCCTGAATCTGCTAAATCTTACACAGAATTTCTTCTGGAATCTCTTTAAGGAATTATACCGGGCAATTCTTCAGAAATTCCTCGGCTATTCCCCCAGAAAATTCCAATTAGCACCTCAAAACTCTCCATGCATTCTCACGGGAATTCACCTGGCAGATTCTTCAGCAATTCTTCGGGAAATTATTCTAGAAATTACTCATGGAATCGTGATAAAAATTCCTTCCGAGGAACACTCAACAAACACCATACAATTTATCCACAAATTCGTTCAGATTTCATAATAGGATATCTTCCGGAAATTTCTCTGTGAATTCTTACAGGAATTACAGGTCACTTCCTCAAAGAATTCGTTCAGAAGTTCATCTGGGAAGTTATGTTTAGAAATTCCTCCACCCTAAGTTCCTCGAGAATGTTTCTCCAGAGGTAGATTTTCCGGAAGTTGCTTCAGGTAATTTCTTCATAAAAATCTCCCGAAAGCCACTGCAGGAAATTTATCGAAAAAAATTTTCGGGCATTCCGTTGAAAGTTTATTTGGAGTGTCCTTAAGAATTTGCTTTAGAATTTCCTTGAGAGCTTCCTTTGGAATTTTCTTCGCAATTTCCTTTAAAATTTCCTTCGGCTCTTCTTTTGGAATTTGCTTCGGAATTTATGTTGGAATTTTCTTTGAAATTTCTTATGGACTTTCCTTGAGATTTTCTTTTTGAATTTCCTTTAAATTTTCTATAGATTCATTCAGAATTTTCTACTGATTTTCCTTTGGAATATCCTTTGGATTTTACGTTTGATTTTCCTTGGGAATTTCCTTAGAAATTTAGAATTTTCTTTCCAAAATTTTAAAGTAAATTCCGAAGTTAATTGAAAGAAATTGCAAAGTTTATTCCTAAGTAATTTTCAAAGCTCCAAAGGAAATTTCGAAGAAAACTGCCAAGTAAATTCCAAAGGAAATTACAGATGTAATTCCAATGGAAATTCTGAAGGAAGCTTCAATAGATATTCTAAAGTAAATCCCAAAGAAAATTACAATGTAAAATCTGAACGAAAATCAGAAATTTCTTTTTTTATAAAGGCACTGCGTGCTCGTGGCCACTACTGTGCCGGACTCAGTTGATCTGTAGCTTCTTTATCGATACAGATCTATTTTCAACTTATCTATATTTACATCTAGTTTCACTCTCTCCTACTCTTTTATTCTCACACCGAGCAGGTAGGAGAGAGCTCTGCTATTAGTGAGGCTAGCTGCCTGCAAAGAGGGTCAGTTTGTCTCAGTCACCATCTAATACTGATGGAGGATGGATGTGCTCCCCAAAGCACGGTCCTCCGTGAGGCGTCTTCTGGTGGCTGGACGGATTTTTTGTGGAGGGGCTGGGAATCGAACCCATGACCTTCCGCTTATGAAGCGTAACCTCAAGGCTACAGACCCCCCCTTAAAATCGGAATATAATTCTAAAATAAATTACAAAGAAAGCACCAATGGAAATTCCGAAGAACATTTCGAGAAATTTTACATAGTAAATTCCGTAAATTCTGAAGAAAATTACAACAAAATTCCGAAGGAAATTCCGAAGAAAATTTCAAAGAAATTTCCAAGGAAAATTCCAAAGCAAGCCCCAAAATAAATTCCGAAAAAAATGCAAAAAAACAAATTGAAGGAAATTCCGTAGAAAATTCCAAATGAAATTCCAAAGGAAATTCAGAAGTAAGTTCTCAAGGGAATTCCGAATGAAGCTCCGAAACACTCCCAAAATTCAAAAAAAAAAATCCGAAGGAAAATCCGAAAGAGATTCCAAAGTTTATTCTTAAAGAAATTCCGAAGCTACAAAGGAAATTCCAAAGGAGTTTCTGAATTTTCGAATTCTATTTCTAATGGAAGTACAGTCACCCCACAGTTATGGATCAACTAAGGGTAATTTTTCACAACAAAATATGATTAAAAAATATGGTGACGCTGTACAAAACTAAATTACCTCTCTGATTCGGCAGAATATAGTTGTTTTTGAGAATACACTTCAAAATTTCCGGTTCCTTGCGAAAAAGTTTCGATTTCGATAGAAATTTCAAACGATGTCTACCCCACAGATGTAGATCAATGGGAGAGGGGGATCCCTATTATGGATCAAATCGACTCATATTATGGATCAAAACACTACAACAGCAATTTAACTGCGAGGTAAACGAATGGTGTGCTAGTGAAAGCATACGTTTTGGCGTTTGTTTCGGAATCGTCTTATCTTTGATTCATAACTGTGGTATGGTTTTCAATGCCCCACAGTTATGAATCAACGCTTCTAAGAATACGTTTGACATTTTATATCCTACGGACAGAGGAAACATGCTTAAGCATTTCATAATTGACTGCGATGCTGTACAGATGTATGGTTGACGTACGTAAAATGTGTTTTGCGTAATTGCAACTCTATTTGATGATATATTCCCGTTTTAATCCAACTCTGATCCATATCTGTGTGCTATCCATAACTGTGGGGTGACTGTACCGAAAAAAATTACAAAAAATAAATCCAAAGAAAATATCAAAGAAGTCTGTTATTAAATAAGTAAGTCTTAAGAAAATTCCAAAGAGAATTCCGTAGAAAATTCCGAAAAGAATCCAAAGAAAATTCCAACGAAAATTCAAAAGAAATTTCTGAAGTAAAATTCAAAGGAAGCCACAACATAAAATCCTAAGAAAAATCCAAAGAAAATTCCGAATGAAGTTAATTTTTGAGGAAATTCCGTAGCTCCAAATAAAAATTGCAAAGTAAATTCCAAAGATATTTCCGGATATGGTTCCAAAAGAAAATTCCGAAAAAAATTTCCAAACGAAATCCCGAAAAAAATTCCAAAGGATATTCCAAAAGAAACTCCGAAGGAAGTTCCAAAAGAAATAACAAAGTTAATTCCCAAGAAAATTCCAAAGTTCCACATTAAATTCCGAAGTAAAATTCCAAAGGACCTTCCGAAGAATATTGCAAAGTTAATTCCAAAGGGAATTCCGAATGAAACTCTGAAATAAATACCAAAGGAAATTCTGAAAGAATTTCAAAAAAAAAAAAATTTTCGAAAAAATCTTCTAAAACAAATTTTAAAAGGAATTACAAAGTTAATTTCCAAGGAAATTACGAAAGTCCAAATTAAATTCTGAAAGAGATTCCAAAGGGAATTCCGAAGAACATTCCAAACAAATTCCACAGGAATTTCCGCCATAATTTAAAGGAAATTCTAAAAGAAATTCCAAACGAAATTCCAAAAGAAATTCCAAAGGAAATTCTAAAGGAAATTCCGAGAGAAATTACAAAGTAAATTCCTAAGGATATTCCAAAGCAACAAATGAAATTCTGAATTTTATTCCAAACGGAATTCCGAAAAAAATACAAAGTAAAATTTTAATGAAATTCCGAATGCAATTCCTAAGGAAAATCCGGAGCAAGCGCCAATGGAAATTCCGAAGAGAATTACAAAGAAAATTCCGAAGAGAATGACAAAGAAAAATCCAAAGAAAATTACAAAGCAAATTTCAAGAGAAATTCTGAAGGATGTTTCGAATGTAATTCCAAAGGAATTTCCAAAGGAATTTCCAAAGGAAGCCCCTAAATAAATTCCGAATAAAATACCGCAGAAAATTCCAAAGGAAATTTCAAAGAAAATTTCAAGGAAAATTCCAAAGGAAGTCCCAAAATAAATTCCGAAGAAATCTCCGAATGAAATTCCGAAGAAAATGTAAAACAAATCCAAGGAAATTTTTAAAGGAAGCCCCAAAATAAACTCCGAAGAACCTTTCAAATAAAATTCCGTAGAACATTCCAAAGGAAATTCCAAATAATATCCAGAAGCAAATTCCAAAATGAATGCCAGCGAAATTTTTGAAAGAAATTCTAAAGGAAATTCCGTAAGAAATTACAAAGTTAATTCCTAGGGAAATTCCGAAGCTCCAAATTGAATTCCGAAGAAAAATGCAAAGTAAATTCCATACGAAATTCCGAATGAAGTTCTAAAAGAAATTTCAAAGAAAATTTCGAAAAAAACAAAAGGATATTCCAACAGAAATTTCGAAAGAAATTCCGAAAGGAAATTCTAAATCAAATTGTAAGTAAATTCCAGTGGGGATTCCGAAAAAGGCTCCAAAAGAAATTCCAAAGGAAATTATTTTAATTCTGAAGGAAATTCATGAAAAAAATGACAAAGTTAATTCCTAAGAAACTTCCAAAGCTTCAAATTAAATTCCGAAGTAAATTTCAAAAGAAATTCCGAGGAATATTGCAAGGTTGATTCCAAAGGGAATCCTGAATGAAACTCCAAAAGAAATTCCAAAGGATATTCCAAACGAAGCCTCGAAAGAAATTCAAAAGGAAATTCTGGGAGAAATTCTAAAGGGAATTCCAAAGGAAATTCTAAAGAAAATTCCGAAAGAAATTACAAAGTTAATTCCCAAGGAAATTCCGAAGCTCCAAATTAAATTGCGAATGAAAATGCAAAGTAAATTCCGAATGAAGTTCTACAAGAAATTCAAAAGAAAATTTATAAAAAAAAATCCAGAGGATATTCGAAAATAAACTCCGAAAGAAATATCAAAGGAAATTCCGAAGAAAATTTAAAAGTAAATTCCAGTGGGGATTCCGAAAAAGGCTCCAAAAGAAATTCTAAACGAAATTCCGAAGAAAATTCCAAAGGAAATTCCAAAAGTAATTCTGAAGACAATTCAGAAAAAAACTACAAAGTTAATTCCTAAGAAATTTCCAAAGCTTCAAATTAAATTCCAAAGAAAATTCCGAAGAATATTGCAAGATCATTTACAAAGGGAATTCTGAATGAAACTCCGAAAGAAATTCCATAGAATATTCTGAATGAAATTCCAAAGGATATTTCGAAAAAAAAAGTCCAATACAATAGAAAGAAATTATAAAGTTAATTTCTAAGGAAATTCCTAAGCTCCAAATTAAATTCCGAAGGAGATTCCAAAGTAAATGTCGAAGAATATTCCAAAGGAAATTCCAAACAAAATTCCAAAAGAAATTCCAAAGGAAATTCTAAAGGAAATTCCGAAAGAAATTACAAAGTTTATTCCTAAGAATAATCCAAAGGAACAAATTAAATTCTGAATTTTATTCCAAACAAAATGCCGAAAAAAATTGCAAAGTAAATTCCAAAGCAATTTTCAAAAGAAACTCTGAA
Organism: Aedes aegypti; assembly: GCF_002204515.2. Classification (NCBI taxonomy): domain Eukaryota; kingdom Metazoa; phylum Arthropoda; class Insecta; order Diptera; family Culicidae; genus Aedes; species Aedes aegypti. The sequence continues at coordinate 258,066,573 of NC_035107.1, read as the reverse complement.
GGAAGTTTTGAATGTTACTCCAAAGGAATTTCCGAAGGGATCGAACAACATTCAAAAAAAAAACTACAAACTAAATTCCAAAGAAAATTCGGTAGAAAAGACTGATGAAAATTACAAACGAAATTCCATATCAAATTCCAAAGGAAATTCAATCAAAAATTCCTAGGAAAATTCCAAAGGAAGCCCCTAAATAAATTCCGAAGAAAATTCCAAATTAAATTCCGCAGAAAATTTCAAAGAAAGTTTCAAGGAAAATTCCAAAGGAAGTCCCAAAAATTCCGATGAAAATTTAAAAAAAAATCAAGGAAAATTATATAGGAAGCCCCAAAATGAACTCCGACGAAAATTCCGAAGAACCTTTCAAATGAAATTCCGAATAATACTCAGAAGCGAATTCCAAAATGAATGCCGGAGGAATTTTTAAAAGAAATTCCAAAGTAAATACCGAAAGATATTACAAAAATAATTCCTAACGAAATTCCAAAGCTCCAAATTAAATTCTGAAGTGTCTAAACGAAATTCCGAAAAAATTTGCAAAGTAAATTCCAAAGGAAATTTCGAATGAAACTCTGAATGCAATTCCTAAGGAACTTCCGGAGGAAGTGCCAATGGAAATTCCGAAGAAATTTGCAGAGGAAATTCCGAAGAGAATTATAAAGTAAATTTCAAAGAAAATTACAAAGCAAATTTCAAAAGAACGAAGAAAGTTTCAAATGTATTTCCAAAGGAATTTCCGAAGGGAGCTCCAATGGAAATTCCAAAGAAAAATCTGAAGAACATAAAAAAAAAAATACAAAATAAATTCCAAAGGAAATTCCGAAGAAAATTACAAACGAAATTCCAAATGAAATTCCTAAGGAAATTTCGTAGAAAATTTCAAAGAAAATTCCAAGGAAAATTCCAAAGGAAGTCCCAAAATAAATTCCGAAGCGAACTCCAAATGAAATTCCAAAGGTAATTCAACAAAAAAATTCCAAGGAAAATTTTAAAGGAAGCCTCAAAATGAATTCTGAATAATAGTCAGAAGCAAATTCAAAAGTGAATTCTGGAGGAAATTTTAAAAGAAATTCCAAAAGGTATTCCGATAGAAATTACACAGGCAATTCCTAAGGAAATTCTAAAGTTAATTTACAAGGAAATTCCGAAGCTCCAAATCAAATTCTACAAGGAAATTCCGAAGAACATTCCAAAGAAATTCTAAAGGAAATTTCAAAAGAAATTCCAAAGGAAATTCTAAAGGAAATTCAGAAAAAAAAATTACAAAGTAAATTCCAAAGGAAATTTCGAATGAAATTCCGAATGCATTTCCGAAGGAAGCGCCAATGGAAATTCCGAAGAAAATTACAAAGCAAATTTCAAAAGAAGATCTTAAGGAAGTTTCTAATGTAATTCCAAAGGAATTTTCGAAGGGAGTCCCAATGGAAATTCCGAAGAAAAATCTTAAGAACATTCCATAACAAAATTACAAAGTAAATTCCAAAGGAAATTCCAAAGAAAATTCGGTATAAAATTCCGAAGAAAATTACAAACGAAATTCCAAACCAAATTCCAAAGGAAATTTCAAAGAAAATTCCAAGGAAAATTCCAAAGGAAGCCCCTAAATAAATTCCGATGAAAATTCCAAAGAAAATTCAAAGGAAATTCCAAGAATAATTCCTAAGGAAAATTCCAAAGAAAGTCCCAAAATAAATTCCGAAGAAAACTCCGAATGAAATTCCAAACAAAATTTAAAAAAAATTCCAAAGAAAATTTCAAAGGAAGCTCCAAAATGAATTACGCAGAAAATTTCAAATGAAATTTAGTAGAAAATTCCAAATGAAATTCTTAATAATACTCAGAAGCAAATTCTAAAGTGAATTCCAGAGGAATCTAAAAGAAATTCCGACGGAAATTCCGAAAGATAATTCAAAGGCAATTCCGAAAGACATTTCAAAGGAAATTCCAAAGGGAATTCTGAAAGAACTCCAACAGAAATTCCAAAGGGAATTCCGATTAAATTTCCAAAGCAATCTCCAAAGGAAATTAAAAAAAAACCCAAAAGGAAATTTCTAAGGAATTTTTCGAAGTAACTTGTTGAAAGAATTTCCCGAAGGAACTTCCCAACGAAACTTCCCGAAGGGAATTTCAAAGAAAATTCCACAACTTCCCGAAGGAATTCACCGAAAGAACTTCTTAAAGCAAATTCCCGAAGGAACTTCCTGAAGGAACTTCCTGAAGCAACTTCCTGTAGGAAATTTCGATGGAATTTTCTGATGGAACTACGAATCTGATAAGGGGACGATTTTTTTCGTTGAACATCTGGAGGTGGAGGATTTCAGAAGAAACTTCCTAGTGGAACTTCCGGGGCTGTGAGATTTTGGCGAAGTAATCAATGAAATGTGGTAAGAATCAGAAGAAGAAGTTAAAACATAATATCAGCTGTCAAACAATATCACCATAATATCCATTGTGAATGGATTTCGTGATACAGTTGTATCCCATTGCTTGTATCACGATAAAACTCCGTAGTCTGAACAAGGCATTATCAGCCCATGGGAACATGGACTTGATGTTTAATAAATTTGTCTCCCTTCTGAATGGAAAAATATGACGTCACTATTAGCGAAACAATTAAACGACAGGAGACGGGCCTAATATATTGGTTAGAACTCACGCCTTTCACGCCTAGGATCGAATCTCATCCCCGAGGTAGTCATTTATGACGTAAAAAATATAGTGACGAGAAGGGAGGCAAAGCCGTTGGTCCCGAGATGAGCTAGCTAACGTTAATAAAGATAGAGAAAAAAGTTATCTTTATAATTTTCATGAATTTCGTCGATCAGGGTATCAAACATGCAACCAATTTCCTTAGTTAACAATTGAACCCTACTAATCCAAGCATCTTCAGATTGGCACCCTCTGAGCCGATTTATGATTTTTCTCCGCCGACAGGATTATGTCGTAGTTATGCAATAATCGTACATGCATGCACATTGACCTAGTTCTGCGAGCTCTCGGGGACGGAGAATGCAGTGGCAAATATAGTTCTGCTGGCTTATTGATTTCTCCCGAATAGCGAACATAAAACGATTCCAATTACGCCCTATAGCTGCTTGGGAAGTTCGTTCCCTTCGGTCCTGGCGAATGAATGGGTTAGTAGAGTGCAGTGCAAGGGCTGATGAAAGGAAGTACCTCGATGGATGAAAATTACAGAAGCACCACCGTTCGACTCAGAGCTGGGATTTGCAGTGATTGAGTTCAATTTCCTCTGTAATCTTCCACTTTATCCTGGGATTTACGTGAGCTGCAGCGTGCATCCGATTCTTGGATGATAGTTGTTTCGAAGTTGCACTGATTCGAAACTACTTGTGCAATGGTCCCCGATAGGTAATTGAAACTCAGAATGAGAGGGTTGTGTCACATAAATCCATCGCATATCATGTTGATTGATGTTTACTGCTTTCCAGTAATAGATCTCCTTTCGAGATACACGTGTACCTTTTCAATTTTGCGATGAAGTTTACATGCAAGGTTCATTTGCGATTATTACCTGACAACTTCAATCTCCCTGATTTTAATTAGAAAAGAACTCTTTGCATATTCCGATAACTGGAACTAATCAACCTTCTGGAACGGGTTGAAAGCTATTTTCCCACATCAACTGAACTTTCTCAGCCAATAAGCATACAACAGGAGCAACGGCAGCAAAATCCACCACCCCAGTCACCCATGCTTGCTTCAAATCGATATTCATTAGTACGATTATATGGATTTCCACGAAAAGCAGGAACCACTTCGTCTGCTTCTGATAGTTCTGCTTCGAATAACTTTCCCAGCCGTTCAGTTGGGAAAATTTCGTTGCTACACCCAAAAATAGCTCACCATGTTTGTCAGTGGAGAAACACACTGAAGGTTGTTACTTGACCTGGAAATATATGAACGGCTGATCTTAAATTCACCTTCAAGTAATTACACATTACAAATTTAAAACAAACAGCCCCAGGATTTCTGGGAGCAAAACGCCCTTCGGAATAAACTTTGGGTGTACAAAATCGGCACACAGGGACCATGCACTGAGCAATCCAACTGTGCAAAAAACTTGGCTCACTTTTCTCCGAATACTGCACCCTAGGGTGGCCCATAGTGATCAAACTTTGAAGATCTTAAGTTACACCCCTCAAATTTGTTAATTTGGACGTCCCGAAGCTTCAGCAAAAGTTTGAGAGAAATCCGTTAATTCAAGCTTAAAGTGTATAAACTGTAATAAAGTCCCAAATAAACTAAGTTCATGCTCGTGTACCCTCTCTTAGAGTTGACGAATTCCATTCAAACTTTCACTATGGCTTCTGGGGTTGAAATGAACAAATTTGGCGGGTTTAAGAATACAGCAATTAAATCTTTTCCAAATAAAAATGGTCCACCTTAATGCACCCTCTTCCGGAGCCTGCACCACCGCAAAACTAATGGGAAATTGAAACAACTTTTGCCAAACAAACAGAGAGTGTGTTCGGTTCGATTACGACTGCGAGCAAAACAGGTAACCATAATACCTAAACCAAGCGAAAACTCTCACTTTAGCATTATTGTGTGCGAACTGGAATGCTGATGCTGCTGCTGCTGCTGCTGCTGCTGCTGCTACATGTGATGACCTACATTTCCGGGAATAATGTATTATGTTTTGTTCCCGATTTCCGCTCAGCTGGGTAATGTTGATGCAATATTCAAATTGAATGCGTCCATTGCAGGGAGTAATGGATGGGAAACAATACACGTTTGGTGGATGGTTGGTTCAGTGAACCTTAACGTGGGAAGCGGAAGTGAACTTTCTGAAATAGGTGAATATTAAAGGAAATTCTACAACCATTTTGGTTTCATTGCGATTTCATGGAACCATTTTCGATTTAGTCAGGTATATCTTTAATTCTGCTATAGACTTAAGCCAGCCAAAAAATATGACAAAACTTAAAAATTATTTAAGCTTTGGACAGTTTAACCTTTACAAAAGGCAAAACATTTGGGCAAAACAATACCAACAATTTGTAATTCCCAAAACCGAGAAAGTCATTCTAGAGGTCTTATATTTCTTAATTTTTACTCGAGAGCTGTTCATATGAGGCTTTTCTTAGCCTAGTGGTAACCTCCACGAGTACAAAGCAAATCCATGCTGAATACATCTAGGTTCGATTCCCGGTCAGTCCAGGATCATTTCGTGAAGGAATTTTCTTGACTTCCCTGGCCTTCGAGTATCATCTTGTCTTGTCACACGATAAACCAATGGATAAATAGCAATTTTTGCACAGTAAGCTCTTAGTAACTCAGTTAATAAGCTGGGAAGTAGGCTTTTTCCCAGTGCTGACGTAATACTAAGAAGAGATAGAAGAAGGGCTGATTCAAACCAAACGGTTTTTTTTTTATTAATAATTAGAAAACGCTGAAGAACATTTAGGATTTATCAAAAGTAGTTTTTTTCTGAATTTATGATGATTATATCAGCATTTTCTCAAAAGATTTGCTCTGAAATTTCTTAAAATATTAAAATTTCCTTAAGATAGAAATGGGATTTTTTTTAAAGAAATTTCTTCAGAAATATCATGACTCCTACGTTTCTGTCGGGAATTTACTCATTTTAATCACAAATTCTCTAAGAAACTTATCTGAGAACGCTTACTAAAAGTTGCTATACCCACTCATTTTTTGAGACAGGAATTCTTTAATAAATTGGTTCTTTTACATTTCTCTAAGATTTTTTTTTTCATCATATGAAAGATTGTTTTGAAGATACCGTTTTGACTCATATTCCGAACACTTAAGGCCAACAGTGACTTCAATCGCATCTGATAGGCATAAAATAGCTGATATTTGCGAAAATTTTTATTTTTTCGCAAAGTCTAACTGTTAGTTGTTTGGTGTGCCGATAAAAATGTTCATTTTAACTTATTTAGAATTGCATTATATATACCCTTGAATTTCCTAGACTTATTTGCTTTAATAATAATGTTTCTCAATAACGACAAGTTATTTATACAAGAACTATACTGCCCATAATTGCATATTTGTAACATTCGACAAAAGTAGGCATTGAGTAAATGGGATACCAAGTTTGCATTTTATTGCAGTATGGGAGGGAACAGATATTTCAAAAAATCACTAAGAATTCAAAAGTGCTTATTTGAGGCTGAAATTTTGTACAACTCTTATCGCTTATTGGGTGAATAGTCAGAAAAAAATTCTGATAGACAAAACAACTTGGTATTTTTTTCGAATTTTCTAGAACAATCTCACAGATTTTAGTAAGTGGATCGAAAGTACAGTAACCCCACGCAGTTGAATCACCCACAATTTATGAATCAGCTGATTTAAGAAGACAAAATTATTATCAAACTTATCACAAAACATCACAGAATCATTTTTACTGATAAGCAACACATAGTGTTCAGCCAATTCAAGCCTTTTTATCTCAGTTAAAAAGCTCTTGATCGTGGTATGAACCAACAATATTACTAAATTATTTGTGTAGCTTCTTCTTCTTTCTGGCGTTACGTCCCCACTGGGACAGAGCCTGCTTCTCAGCTAAGTGTTCTTATGAGCACTTCCACAGTTATTCACTAAGAGCTTACTATGCCAATGACCATTTTTGCATGTTTATATCGTGTGGCAGGTACGAAGATACTCTATGCCCTGGGAAGTCGAGAAAATTTCCAACCCGAAAAGATCCTCAACCGGTGGGATTCGAACCCACGACCCTCAGCTTGGTCATGCTGAATAGCTGCGCGTTTACCGCTATGGCTATCTGGGTCCCTATTTTTGTAGCTATTTGGGCTGTATTTTTTTGCCAACTTTGTAAGCCGTGTGGCTATTGACGCTTAACTTGAAACGACGTTTGAAAGTTTGTTTCAAAGATTTTTTGTGGGAAATTAAGCCCCAGCCAACTTTTACAGATTCAATAAACACAGCTTTGAGAGATAAATGAGTATTTAAACGCATTTGGCTAAGATTTTTGAGTAAAATACTTGATCAATAAATTGTGGGAAATATACACACCAGTCACAGTTTATGAATCAGCGTTCAAACTACTAGTGCTTAGTATTTTCAAAACTGATTCTTAGTTTCAAGTAATTTCCAATGTATAATTTTGTTACGGGAGAGCAAAAGTGGTTTGGGGCCGTTCAGAAAAAATAAATCTGAACATACAAAAGAATTATTATTCAGTTATTTTGGGGGTTAATAGTCTTATATGGCTATAAAAATTTTGAACGTTTTTTATGTGAGGCCTCAAAGATTATTATGTTCAATATATTTTGGATAAATAAAAAAATCTTAAATTTGTGAGGAACAAAAACAAACAGTATAGACGCAAAAAATGTAAAAAAAAATTTAATTACCCCTGATAGGTTCGCCATAATTTCGCTATAAAAACGGGGTATTGCTTCTGCAGAAGGATCAAAAGCAACGTGTGGAAAAGAAAAGAACTGGTTTGCATCCTCTCTGATTGATATCAATACCAATTGTTTGTCATTTTATGATAACTTTTGTTGCACGTAAGTTTTTTTTTTTAATTAACTCCCAGGCGTAACTGTTGGCTCTTTTATCAGACACATGAAGAAGTAAAAGATATTCACACTTTTAAAAAATAAAAACATCGGACAACTTTACTAATAAAAGAAAAATCGAATTCACAAATTTTCATATAATACATTCAGCTGCAAAGTTTGCTTCTTCTCTTTGGAAGAATGATGATGACTCTTGTTCGACACGAGGTCCAACCGAGGTTTAGTTCGCTATGGGTTGATCACAAACAATTTAGAAGTTTTGCACATGGAAATCGATAGCAAAGCTCATCGATTTCATCATAAAAAACTCATTGCGCAAAATCGATTAATTGACCAACTTGAACATAATGATCATGACACAAGCTAACCATAAGCAAAACACACTGAATCCGTGTTGGGTGATGATCTATGCGTCCATAGGTTGACGCATACAAATCTGAAGGGTAAGCTTCGGGAACTTATGTGGAAAAAATGGAATCCCTTTAATCAGTTGATGAATCAATCCATGAACAAAAACAAAGGAATTTAATGTGTAACACACACAAAGTTTGCAAGATAATCACAGCAATTCGATATGGACGTTCATGAATCGATCGATAATTTAAAACACACAAATCAAACGTGTGAATTTTCATCACTGCAGTAAAGGCAGTCGAAAGGTCAATCATTTACGTGTTCTGCAATCTAGATATAATGATTGTCTAATTACACTGCCTGCCATCATCCTCCAAATAAACATGCTCCAGAAGCATATAAATCCACAAATTCAATGATCACTAGTTCAGCCTGCTCAGTAGCAACATCAAAAATCATGCAATGTCATGCAGATTCTTGAAATACTTGGTTCCGGTTCACCTCCGGATATAATTAATGTTGTCCGAGGCAGTGTTCTTATAAACATATGAACTATATAGCATTTAATTGTAAAATAATTGAAAATAAACAACTGATTCATAAATCGTGTTCACATTGATTCATATTTGTGGTCAACTTTTTTGCCGATTCATAAATTGTGGTTTAAGACAATGTTCATATAAGTGAAAATTTCAAATGTTTTCAACAAATTTAATTACAACATTGTGCATGAACTGCAGGTATATACCCCACTTTACCGTTTGGCATTGATTTCATAAAAAAAATATTGTTTATTTTGCTTTCTATAATTAATCAAATTTAAGCTGAGGCTTAAATAATTCATAACTGTGGACCCAGTGTATTTGTTATTTGATGACTCTCCCCGGTATTAACTCGAAATTGTCAAAAATGTCGCATGTGACTGTTATGCAGTTATGGGCAGTATATTCAATACTTGCTGTCTGTCCAGGGCCTAGTAGTTTCTCCATTATAGGTCTTAAACGGTTGCATAATAATTTAGTAAAAATTTATAGTCAATATTGAGCATGCTGATTGGCCTTTTATTGCCTAGATCAAAGTTATCTCCTTTTTTGGAATCAAAGCGATAATTCCGGAGGAAAATAGTCTAGGAGGATATTCTCCATCAACAAAGTAAGAATTGTATAATGTCTGCATATCATCGTTGAATAAAATTCATGATTGATACCATCCGGACCAGGTGAACTGATCTTGGATGCTTCTTTTATCGCATGTTCAATTTCAATCATTTTAATTTTAATTTTCTTAATTTTTAATCAGTTTAATCAAACACGGTTTATCGTCTTCGTCTATCCGTCTGTCATGATATTTTAGGGTATTTCCACAGCCATTTCTTACATTATAATCAATCTTAAATTTTTCAGAAAAATGATTAAATATTTCTTTCTTTCGCGGCTTAAGCAATGGATTCGAGGTGACTCCATCATCCAATTTCAATTTCAACAATTTTGAGTCTGAAGATTTGTTTATGAATGATGTAACATGGAAAAATGACAAATTTTCGTACGAGTGCAAAGAATTCGCTTTTATTTTACTTCTGAACTTGTTCAAACGAATCTGTTCCAGGTTCATCAATTTAGATTTCGCTAATTTCAATTCTTCTGAAACATCTATGTTTAAATCTTGATATTTTGCAACATCATTAAAGCATTTGTAGTAAAAACTTTTTTTTACGAGATAATTGCTGGTTCATCTTAAACGATTCACCCTCACAAAAAAATTTAATCCCTTTTTTTAAATCATTATACCACCAAAAGCTGATGTTATGAAACGAATTTCTGGTTTTCAACTTAAATTTTTCTTTTATACCTTCATCCGCAAACAGTCTAGAATTTATCTTCCAATACGTTCTACCATGAAAATTCTTTGTTCACTGTTAATTACTTCCAACGTCACATCAACACTGTGGTAGTCGGAAAATGGAACTGCAGGTGCGATGCGATGCAAATTTTTTGAAAGTTCTTCATCTAAAAGATCGAGTTCACTAACCAACTTTTTCAGGCCGTTACAAATATTTTTCACTGCACCCGTCGAGTCCCCTTTATCAATTATACAATTAAAGTCTCCGAGAACGACGTTCTCTTTGAATTCGCCTAAGTGCACTAATATTTTATCAGTGAAGAAATTATCTCTCTCTCGCTTGTACTTCGAACCGGAATGCGCGTAAACGTTGATGAAATTTATACCGTCTATTACAAGTGATTCGACCGTTAGTGTTCATTACAAGATTTGTGTAACTGATGTTGTTGCGTAACAAAATCCCAGTACCTTTGACAATGTTTAGCTACAGGTTCACAAAGTTGTATTAAACGCTGATTTTAATGATGTTTATAATGATTTTAAAGTACCGTAAAACGGGGTAACTTTGATAGTTTTTTCGAAGAAAACTTGTATATTTATGCATACTGTTTCAAAGAATTTTAATTTATATTTTTAAAACAAGTACTGGCATCCTAGCTATCGATTGCACTCGATAGATTGCCAAAAGATTAATTTTGACTAGAGATATAATTTTTCATATAATCGAAAGTTGGTTTTCTGTTTTGGGGTAACTATAATAATGGAATATGAATCGAACAAAATTGAATGAATAATGAACATTTGTAGGGCATTGCATACCTCTTGGCGTTTAACGTTATATGGAAATTTCTGACTTAAATTACAAAAATGGTCCCAGTTTGTGAAAACGGTTTTCGCTAAGAGATTTCAGACCGTATTCCAGTTCTAAGATAGCTAGGCTGTCAAATATAAATGACGAACTATTCAAAACTACATCAAATAGTGATCGTAGAATATATTGTTTGGAAGCGTTTCTAAAATGCTAAAATTGTGTCAATTTTTGATATTCGTATAAAGAGCCTCAAATGTTCTTGATTCAAATAAAAGCCGCTCTTACATGAAGTGTCATACTAATATTTTTTAGTTTTGCATTAGTTTTGCTTAACTGATTAACATAAATTATGATATTTCGTTTAGTTTGTGGTGGGTTACGCACTACCAAAGTTACCCGCATTATCAAAGATACCCCGTTTTACGGTACAATTTATCAAACTTTTTTTTGTAATCTAATCCATTAAACATTCAATATAGGACTTAAACTTTTATTTTAAATGTAATTTGGTTCAAATTGTACGATTAAATTTCAATTAAACCGATTTTTCAACATGCTTGCAGTTTCCATACAGAATTCTTCGTTTCTCTTATATGGAAAAATACAATACTTTTTTAAATCATAAAAAAAGCTTTTCCGCATCAAAAGTATAATAAAATTTACGGATAAGTATTGTTATACACATAATGTTTGAATTATGTGGCAAATTAGTCAAATAAATTACTTTACAAGCTGGCAAACTTGCATGCAAGTTGGCTAAAATAGTCATTTTTTCATTTTCCACAGCCAATATATCAAAAACTGGACTTGCTATGGTATTTTAAAAAACGGTAACGGACTCATTTTTATATTCTATTTTGTTATGGCTATATCGGTCATGCGACTCAAAGGTAAAGGGAGTCTATAGAAGATTATTGCAAATGATTGGGGTGTTGGTGGCCTGTGTTGGTAGCAAACTTCAAAGCTTTGAGCCAACCCTTCTCCAGTAGAGAAGCTAGGTAGAATACAGCACGCTTCGATGCTTACTGACTTTAAAATGACTTGCTCAATTTTCACCACCTATTGAAATTTAAATCTTGTCGCTCCCTTGCGACGCCTATCCACCTATTCATTTCTATCATTTGCAAAAATCTTCTATACACTACCTTTACCTTTGAGTCGCATAACCGATACAGCCATTACAAAATAGAAAATAAAAAACAAACACGATCGATACCTTTTCCTTTGTATGCAAAAAAAAGGTAATGGACTCAGCAACCATTTATTGACTAAATAGTTTGGGACCAAATGTCTAAAGACAAAACGTCGACACCTAAAACGTCGAATGCCAATTCCAAAACGTCGAAAGGTACAAAACGTCGAATGGACAAAACGTCGAAAACAATAATTTTTCAAGCGAAGGTTTTGGAATGAAAGATAACTATAACGTTGCCAAGAAAAATATGGTTGCGATGCGAACGGCACTGGATACTGCAAAATTTGCAATGTTCATCAAAGTAAGCATGCAACAAATTTTCAGAAAAATGTCAATCACCAAAAAATGTCAGCAGCACGTTACAAGGAACACTGAAAATGAAGCCTGAGGTACCGTTTTGATTCATATTACGGACACTTAAGGCCTGAGTGTAGTAAAACCGATCGAAAAGCATATAAATTGCAACATAATATACGATACATCTGCGTAATCATGCTTTCAAAACACTAATCTTTCGAATGGCGACCGAAGAGTCGGATTTTCCAGCTTGAATTACCTGAAATGAATAGAAATTAGTGAACTTTCCATGATTCTTATTCCAGCCACAACCTCACTTTTGTTTCATATTGCGGACACTTTGTTTTGAATTCCGGACAGCTCACGAAAAGCAAAACTAAAATGGTTAAATTAAAAATTAAACTTTCTCATCCGTTAGAGCAACGTCAAAACTAATCGCGCATCATAAAATTTCATGGATTACTATGGTAAATTCATATTAAAAGTGCCTGAAAGTTGTGAACTTTTGAACTGGAAATTTTGAAACATTTCAAGTGAAACCTTTCCCATACAAAGTAGAGTGTCCGGAATTTGAAGCTGACCGGAATTCGAATCAGAACGGTAGGTCTCTTTCATACTTTTATCATTGTTACATACAAGTATGAAGAAGACCAAGCCATTAAGAATTTTTTCACCGCACTTCTAGACTGAAATGAATCTTGAAAGCAGTTCACCATTTTTTTTTTCTATTCTACGTGGGCAAACAAAATCTTCTTTTCCATCAGATGCATCAGAATGTGGGAACTCCAACAATTTTCTATATAAAAAGCGTAAGCAATTAGCCTAAGTTTAATTGGTTTCTAATCCTAATAAGCTTTAATGTTTTTTTTTATATTATTTTTGTGGATATTTTTCAGGTAAATAAATTCCATAAAATCGTTGCAGCACCTCTTAAGTGAATTGGATTTCTGGTTAAGCTATCTGTTGATAAATAGTGTATTATTTATTCTTTTAAAATACACTTATTCTTTCAACAAATTAGTGACATAAACTTCCTTAATTTATCGACTGGATTTTTAGAAATTAGTAATTTTTTTATTCTTCAAGAATTTGCTCGTTCTTCTCTCGAAAAGAAATATTTTTTTTTATTTCACACAATTTTTTATTTCACTTTTCGGAAACATAAATCCTTCATCAGGATAGCCAGTAAGTTTTTAAATATGTTCTATTGGAATATATTAGTATGTATTTATTTAAAAAACTAAAAGAATTCCGAGCCAAATTTTCAATTTATGATTTATTGTCGCTTCCGACACCAGATTCAAATTACAATTTCACGATGTTAACATTGAAAAAAAATATACAATAGTGGACGCAATAAAGTACAGTACACATTGGCCAATATTCCATACAAAACGGTCAAGTTTGGAGACATAAATCTCGGCTTCTATAATATTCAAAGCTTTTATAATTAAATTTTTGAGTAATCGTAAGGCTGCAATTTTAACTAAAACGATAAAAGTCTTGAATTCAAAATGATTTGTAAAATGGAGATACTTGGAGCTTTACGCCCTTCTGCAAAAAAAAAATATTTGTTGAACCACACAAGTTTGTAGAATAAGATTTTTAAGAATAACTGATTGTTTTCTATATGGGAGATTTCAAAAAAAAAAAAAAAAATAAGTAGATGAAAAAACCGAATTTAGTACTATACCATTTAATTCCACTAGAGTTTGTATCCTTTGACAAGTCGAGTCTAGTACACGACACTGAAGACGGCCTTACAGTTGAGGTCGAAATACGCGTATCTGTCAAAGGATACAAACTCTAGTGGAATTAAATGGTGTAGTACTAAATTCGTTTTTTCATCTACTTATAGGTATTCTACTAAACAGCTCAAAGATTTATTATCATAAAAATTTTGATTTTTTTCTGTGATTTTTTAATACAGTGAAACACATGTTATTTCCGAAATGAGGTGAAAATTTCATGTCAATTAGAAGCCGAAATATATCCATTTTGTATGAAAAATGGCCAATTATTACTTAAATTCATTCAATACTGTTTCAACTGCTCAAAACATTCTTAAGTATTTGGATTTTACGTTACATTTTTATAGTTCACCGTTTTCTTTATTAATCGAATAAGTCGACATTTTGTTAGACATTACTCATATTTTTTTCGACGTTTTGGCATTCGACATTTTGTCCTTTGACGTTTTGTCACCCAACCGAGACCAGCCAGAACAGCGAGGGACCACGGTGAGAGCAGAGGCAGGGCAGCAAGCGCTTCTGCAAGCTTTCCTCTCGATAAATCTGCCCGCCATCATAACCGGTTGTAACGAACGGCTTGCTATACCATCCGCACTCGCAGATCGCCTGCCACAACAGGTGCCTATTCATGAATACTTCCATCTTTCTATTTCGGATCTTTTCCGGAACCTCCATGCGGGACATACCGACATAAAACTCGAGGCCGGAGATTTGTTTGGTGTCCGCCTCGTCCATGACGAGACAGCCTGGCTTGATCAGTCACTCGCGGTACAGCTTCCACGCACGCAATTTGGCCTCCCTGTTTTGCTTGTCAGTCCGGTTTGGCGCCTTCCTAACCTGAAAAACGCGTAGCCAAGCCCGCTTCAGGGTCTGCAGAACCACTTAGACGAATTGACCTTTTTGGTCAGTTCTCGGGTGGAAATGTTCGGGTTATTCTTAAAGTACTGCCTTATCTTCCGCGCCTTCTCTGGGTGTTCCGTTTTCGGCCGCATCACTGGATGGCCTTCGTCTCCTGGAACATCTTCACAACGCGGGACAGGGTGGAATGATGGATTCCAAACCTTTTGCCGATCCATCTGTGCGATTGACCAGGATTATCGATCACCATGCCCAAGATTTGCTGGCGTAGCTCTTCTTGTTTCAAATGCATCTTGAAAACTGTTTGACAGATAAAATTTTGCTCACATAAACATAACACTCTAAACTAGTATTACTCAAAATTTCGTTAATGTTTACTTACGCGATAAAAAGTTACACCCAAAACAAAGTGTTGCATATTTTCCGAGTCCAATCTTTATTAACAGAATTGGAATTACAGTCGCCTCTCCACATCTCGATATCGAAGGGACCATCGAGATAGGGAGAGATCGAGACAAAGAACAAATTTTTGATGAATACTAGATTGAAAAACACTCCGTTGCCAAGAAATTAATACACAATCAGACGTCATTTAGCGCTCCTAATTTGTTTTGAATCCCACAACTTTGGTCTAGTAACCTTCGATATTGATCATATCGACATACGGAGAGAAAATTGAGAACGAAAAATCATCAGAAATACATCGAGATATGGAGGTATCGAGATAAGGAGGATATTGAGATATGGAGAGTGAAAATGTATGCAGACTGAAGGGACTTATGAAATCATCGACATAGGGAGAGATATCGAGATGTAGAACATCGAGATGTGGAGAGTCGACTGTAGAAGTTAATGCGGTCTATTGCAAAATATTTTGAAACACTAAAAATTGTTAAAGATTATAGGAAATAACAAGATTTTTTCTCAATTCATTAATGGTTAGGTTTTTGTTCGGAGAATGTTTGGACAAAATGTGCAATAAGACAACACAGCTCAAGATTAGTATACATAAAATGCAATTATTTTCCTAACCAACACTTACTGGAAAACACATCAAATCACGTAGTCGACCATGCAATTTATATACTTGGGATAAAAATAAAACTGTTTCAAATTTTCATCAATTTTGATCAGCATTTGAAGGTGGCCCGAATACGATGAAGGTTTATATTGAAATTCATATGACAATAAAACTAAAAATATACCTCTTATGCCCGTAGAACTAGTATATCCAGGATGATGCTTGTATAGTTTATTGAACTTTATTCTTCAAACCTCAAAGAAGATTATTGCTGTGACATCCAGTTTTGAGTTATTTTATGGAAGGTTTTTGCAGAAGTCAGCTTGTCACGTCAACCCCACATGGGGCTAAATGAGAGCATGATACAATTCTCGCGAAACATTACTAATGGACCTATGTACAAATGAGAGGCTCTCTTTGTTTACTTTCTCTTTGATCAATAACTGAGTCACATTAACCTCTTCTGTTGCGTTTTTTGTATGAAAAGCTAGTCAAGGAAATTGCCTTTCAATCTGTAGTGAAGAACTTCCAAAAAGCTTTAGTATTCCACTGCACTATGGTCCAGGAATCAGTTTTACGCGGAAAGATGCATTTTGAGCTTTAGAATGAAACATTAGACAAAAACGGTTTTCTACAAAGTTGTTTGTATTAGTAAGGTCCTTTGTTTGGTGTTATTGAAAATTAGGGTGGACCACATTTTCATAGAAATTGTGTAACTATCTTTCTTATTTGTAGAAATTATACTATACATGCTTCAGCAAAGTTGTAGACCATTCAATTTCAAGCAACTTTGCCAAAAAAGTTTTTTTGTATCTCTTAAATTGACCGATTTAGAGCTATTTTCCTACGGTGACATAGGGTGGTCCGAACAAAACTGGTTTTATGGCGCTAGAGTTTTCAATTCAAATTTCTCATCAAAGTAGTCTATGAAACACTTTTAGAGCTTTGAAAAATGCGTAATTTGGGAGTTATTGTTGTTTTTCTCTCAAAAACATGCCTATTTTGATTGAGAATATCTCTGATTGGGGCAAACATAAAAAATATCTTTTGACGGCATTCAAAAGAAAAAAAAAATTGTATATTATATCAAAAATTTCTTCTTCTTCTTTCTGGCGTTACGTCCCCACTGGGACAGAGCCTGCTTCTCAGCTCAGTGTTCTTATGAGCACTTCCACAGTTATTAACTGAGAGCTTACTATGCCAATGACCATGTTTGCATGCATATATCGTGTGGCAGGTACGATGATACTTTATGCCCTGGGAAGTCGAGAACATTTCCAACCCGAAAAGATCCTCGACCGGTGGGATTCGAACCCACGACCCTCAGCATGGTCTTGCTGAATAGCTGCGCGTTTACCGCTACGGCTATCTGGGCCCCAAAAATTTACAGATGTGTTATTTTTGTAACTCAAATAAAACGTCTTAAAAAAAAAATTTATCACAAAAACTTTAACAACTTTTGAACTAAAATAGATATGAACAATCTTTTTGCATGAAAATTTGCGTTTTGTTTAGTTCTAAAAGTCGTTCATAGACGACTTTGACGAGAAACTAATAATAACAAAAAACTACAGCTGAAAAACTTATTTTTGTTGGACCACCCTGCGATGATTAGGAAAAAATGCTCTAGATTGGTCAAATTTTGAGCTACAGAAAATCTTTTTTTGGCAAAGTTGATCAAAATTTCAAGTTCTACTGCTTTGCCTAAGAGTATATACCAGTATTTTTGCAAATAAAGAAGTTGATTGTATGATTTGTGTAATATTGTGGACCACCCTAGTTTTAAATGACACATTATGAAAGCTTACATTTTGAGAAACAATTTTGTAGAAAATCATTTTTGTCTAAAATTTTATTTTCATGCTCAAAATGCAAAATAATAAAGAAATACATACTATTAAAATCTTCAAAACAGTTTTAGAGCCCTCTCTTTCTTATTTCTGATTGCTCGTCAAAGCTCGTCAAATTTTAATGCAAAAAGATTGATGGTAACTATTTTAGTTCAAAAGTTGTTAAAGTTTTTGTGATAAAAAAATATTTATTTTTCAAGACATTTTATTAGAGTTACAAAAATAACACATCTTTAAATTTTTTATATAATATACAATTTTATTTTGTCTTTTGAATGCCGTCAAAAGATATTTTTTATGTTTGCCCCAATCAGAGATATTCTCAATCTAAATATGCATGTTTTTGAGAAAAAAAACAACAATAACTCCCAAACGGAAGAAGATAGCGAGTTCCTTCACGATCCAAACTACGCATTTTTCAAAGCTCTTAAAGTGTTTCATAGACTACTTTGATGAGAAAATTGAATTGAAAACTCTAGAGTCAGAAAACAAATTTTGTTCGGACCACCCTATGTCATCGTAGGAAAATAGCTCTAATTTGGTCAATTTAAGAGATACAAAAAAACTTTTTTTGACAAAGTTGCTTGAAATTGAATGGTCTACAATTTTGCTGAAGCATGTATAATATGATTTCTACAAATAAGAATGTTAGTTACACAATTTCTATGAAAATGTGGTCCACCCTAATTTTCAATAACACCAAATAAAGGGCTTAACTAATACAAACAACTTTGTAGAAGACCGTTTTCGTCTAATGTTTCATTCTAAAGCTCAAAATGCATCTTTCCGCGTAAAACTGATTCCTGGACCACTGTGCACTGTTATAATCGAAAGAGAGCGAGAGAGGAGAGAATCTCTCATTTGTACATAGGTCCTTTAGTAATGTTTCGCGAGAATTGTTTTCCCCAAACCATCTGAATGAGTTGCTCTCTTGAACAACTTATTTTATCATGGATTGAAGAACAAATTTTCATTTAGAAATGATAAGTGTGCATTTACATTAACGTCAATTCACGCAGCATCTATGTTATTTAATTTATGTGAGGAAACAAAGGGTCTCAATCGTAGTCAATATTTCCGAATTTGGTGGACTTAAGCAGGAAATCTTGAACTCCATTAAGGGAATCATGGATTCCTCTAAAATCGCAAAGAAAGGTGACTGCCGCGTTTTGCTGAAACATTGGAGCAAATGTTAAACACAATTATCAAGTATTTAATCGTAATAACATCATACATCTTTGTAATCTTCTGAATCGACTGAAGTTCTCAAACACCAAGCAGGATCTGCCTGAGCAACCAACTCCATCATTTTCCATTTGCAATCATCTAGAACCTCCAAGGTCGTTACGGGAAACTGCTCAACATTTCACAAACCCACTTCACCAGCGAAATATTGAAGTAGAAGATAAATTTCACTTTTCCCGAACTTTCCAAGCCAATGGGGTACCCAGCGCACGAGATACAATCACAACTCAACTCGAGGCGAAACAGCCAAAAGCTTGTGCCACGCTCATCACCCACTCCTCCAGCCAGCCAAGAATATTGTACCCGAAAAATAATTAATAACACTAAATTTCCTTGAAATGGAGCGAAGCCGTCAACGACGACAACGAGTACACAGTAAAAAAGTAAATCAGACACAATTTTCAATTTTTGATCTTTGAAATCGGACGTAAGTGGATTCGATCACATCTATCCTCATAACGTAATTGAATACAGTTGACGAAAATACCAAAAAATATCCGAGTAGTAACACAAAACTTGTAGCCAACTTAACTTACTTCCATCAGCGTGGTGAGGTGTACAAAAGGCAATATACTTAACTAGAAAAGTGTTCAAATTTATTTTTAACTGTGCACTTTGAAGCGAACATCCCTAGAGCAAGATCAAACCAGCTGGTATCATTTGTCTTTCCGGTAGCCTTTGTGCGAGACGCTGTCGGGCGAAGGAAACGCTCCTTCCATTAGTTGTTTATCTTTACGAGTGTTTCGAAAACTCTCAACCTCGTTACTTCATTGCGTTCGGTTTTTGTTGACTGCGGGGACGTGGGGAAAACTTTGACCGTTATCTACTGGGGACGCGGACAGGGTGAGGATGGGTCCGGTTTACGCACCAGATGATATCTAAGAGAAAGTCTTGTAATACAAAAGGACGCAATGCTGTTGGAAGCTTAATTTTTTATACAATTTATTACAGATGTGAATCACGTTTTGGTTTTGTTTGATCCAAAAAGCTTTGGTAAATAGCTTCACGTATTTACTCAATCGTTTTACCTTTACCCCTTACTCTCTCTACCGGTAGCACCTTTCTCCACGACAAAAAAAAATTGATACGTGATAATATGTTGCTTCGACCGGCATTTTGTTTTTTGTCAAATTATCAACAAAATAATATGTGTACGATGCTTTAAAAGGACGTCTCGACAAAACCTGTGAATAATGCGTAGAAACATGCTATGACTTATGAAAGCGGGCAAGGTTTTTATTAGGGTGTCAGGGGCTATCCATAATTTTAAAATGATATTTTTTTTTTGAATGAAAATATAATAATACTTATTAATTGAGAAAAAAAAAGATTTACTTTAAAACAGATCTAGAGGATTAAATTCTTCTCAATTGATTGTTTCCCAACTGTGTGAAAGTTACTTACGTCGATTTGAAGAAGTAATCGAGAATTGGTGCACACGAAGCCGTCATACAAGTCTGCATGACGTGACTATTTTGTACGAATATAAGTCGGTATTTTAAGAGAATACCATTAGAAATTAAAGATACATCTTTTCTCTCAACTTTCTGGTCTATTAAATAAGAAACCATTGATTATATTTCACAGAGAAAGTAGCTTTCCCAAAGCAAACCTTGTTCATATTTACATTTCCAACTAGAACAGATTTTCGGTCAAAACAATGTTTGTACAGAAATCCAATTTCTTTTCGCATTAACTGCAGCCGGATCTTGATCCACTTTCTATTTAAGTTTGCCTGGTGTTTCTGTTTACTCGGAGTACGGAAGCTGGCAGCCCCACAAAAGCAGCTCACACATCAACGATTGGTATCTTCGTTCTAACGACACAACAACAACGACGACATCTGCACACTGGAGCAGAAGGATAATCTTGATTTCTACTCTGGAACGAACTGAAATCACAATGCAATGCAGATACGGGGTCGGTAACAACGTACTTCGCGGAATAATATGGCATACAGTACACTATTCTCTATTTACCACAATCAGGAAAAGCTTCGCACATTTACTCAATTCATATGCCTCCAGCATGATGCTTGAACGCTCGGCAGAGATTTTCACTTTATTTTCCCATTTTGGTTTTACCCAATCAAGAGTTTTTACAGTTCCCCTTTTCACCTTGAATCAATCGTCGAAAAATAGCCCAATTTTCAAGTGCACTCCATCAGAACGAACATGGAATTAAGCATACAGTTATACCTTGATATAACGTAACTTTTATCTCGTTGCAATGTAACTTTTTGTGGCTCCCATTTGTTGTAATTAAAATTACAAACGAGATTTATTAACTAAAACTTATATTCAATTTTCAACAATCAATCAATACAAAATCAGAACAATGGCAACGCTTACTTTAAGCGATACAAGTTATCAAGAGCAGTGGTTCTCAACAACGGAGCCACGACTCCCTTTGAAGCTTTACAAACGTTTCGCGGATCCCTAAACATAGATATTCTTGAAATGTTTATGGAAACACACCGAATCTTTCGAATTATTTAATCTTGTGTTGTCACATGGTTGACTACCGCCAGGAGCACTCACTAATGCTGTGTACGAAAAGCTAAATCTTTTCACCTGTGTTGTACAAAATACCACAGCGTGGCTATTGAAATGTAAACTGATGTACTGGGTCCTCCTTTGCCGAGTGGTTACAGTCCAAAAATGGCAACTTTGGCAAAGAAAGCTCTCAGTTAATAACTGTGGAAATGCTCATAAGAACACTAAGCTGAGAAGCAGGCTCTGTCCCAGTGAGGGCGTAATGCCAAGAAGAAAAAGGATTTTTTTCGTATATCGTTAGGACTCAATCCAAATTAAAAATTCATAGTTTTCTAAGAAATCTAATATTTTTGCAAATTTTCGTAAGAATCTTATTCTTTTACGCAATATTTTATAACACTAGTAAATCACTCAGCTTGCCACATCCCATTCCTCCCAATTTATCTCGAAAAATCTTTAAATTTTCTAGAGTTTCTTCAAATGCTTTCTCTCGAAAGATTTCTAAAGCCATGTTTCCTACTGTTCTTTTAATCGTTGCTACTGTTCTTTTAATGCATTGTTGATCCAGGTTGTCAACGAAGTTATGAAGAAAATTTCCTTAAAACACTTATCATAAATTTTTAAAAGTATTATTTCTGATTCTAAAAATAATGCTTTCTTTACTCCTCCACATACCCGAATAAATCTACTTTTGTTTTCTGAAAACCTTTCAGGAATTCTTTCACCACTTTCTTAACAAATTTTTCTACACAATGCTTGAATATTTTTATATAGTTTCTCGAGAATCCTCAAACCAAAAAAAAGGATTTTTTGAATGCCTAGATGAACAAATTTGAATTTGCTGGAAGCATTCTAGGAAGGACATAATAAATTTATGGAGTAATCCTCGTAGATTTTTTTTGAGAAAAAACAGGGGAGAACTTCTTTTAGAATTCCTGAAACAACTCTTGGATGAACAAAAAATTAGGAAAAAAGTCCTGGTGGGATTAGTAGTTAACTACCTGGAAAATTTCCAGCAACCTTCAGGATTGTTTAAACTTTTTTTTGTTTTCCTTAATTGTTCTCAATTTTGAGTTAATTACTAGCAAAACCCGAGAAACAAACTCTGAATAGGGTCTTGCAGTAATACTGGAAAATAGTCCTTGAGAAATTTTGAGAAATTTCCGTAAAAATATTTTTCCTAAAAATCTTTCTAAGAAGGAATATTAAAAGCATTTTTGAAGGACGCCTGTATTTGCATCCTGTAAATATTCCTATTTATTTTTATTTTTATGTGAACGAATTATATAGTCAACTAATGGAACAGTCCATAATTATTAATCAAACTGAACCAGTTAAATTAAAATTTGAATGTTGAAGATTCTCAAGTTCTATGGCTTTTTCTATCGAACGTTTTCGTTAAAAATATCTTCGGGTTGTTTCAAACATTCCTATGGTTTCCTCTACAAATACCGTCAAATTTTGATTGGAGTACTTCAACAAAAATTAAAACGACAAAATTCTTTCAGAAATTGTTTATAAAATTCATTCAGTGCCCCCCATGGCACCTAAAAGTTATTTCAGAAGGAACTGGTACATATCATTTTGAAAAATTCATAGACAATGATACGATCAAATTTCATGATTTTTATTCAAATGAACGGGAGAATCAAGGCCATACTGTAAGATTTAGCTGAAATATTCCGTGACTGATTCCAGTAGAGTGTGTCCATTTTCAAACCATCTTATACTAAAATAAAACAATTGTATAAAATCATAATTTTTATCTAGATCTAAATAGACGACATGGCAAATATCACACAAACAGTTTTTATATCAGTATACCTGGAATTGTTTTCGAAACAAATTTTTATAATAAATCAATCATTCCATGAATCAAAATTAATAATTTTTATCTAAAAGTAAAGAAATATGTTATCTCTAATTATTTCGCAAACTCAACCGCAACCATAATTATGGAAACAGGTCAGATAGGGGGAAGCCTTCTGGGATTCTTCTTGAAATGCCTTCAAGAAATACTTTATGATTTATCCCACTGACTCCTTCAGGACTCCCTCCTGTAATTTATCTTGATTGCTCAGAGATTTCTGCAGTAATGTCTCAAGTGATAACTCCACTAATTCCTCCAGAGATTGGTTATTGATTTCTCCAGGGATCCCTCCGAGGCTATTATAAGGAATTTCTACAACAATTTTTCTAGAAACTCTTTTGGAAAACTTTAGATGGCAATCGTATTTTAATATCAGTTCCGATAGGGCTCCATTCCTTTACTCCAGAGATTATTTCAGAGATGCCTACAGAGTTTCTTTCAGCAATTTATTGTTATTCCTACAGAAATATTTCCAGAGACCCCACCAAGAATTTCTCCAGAGATAATTTCAGAAAAATCCCTGCAAAGAATCCTCCAAAAACTGTTCAAAGAATTTTTTTCAGGAGTCCCTCCAGAGAATCCTGTGATTGATTTCCTCAATGAAAGCTTACGTATCGTGATTTTGTATTTTTTCTGGAAAAAATCCTTGAAAAAAAAATAAAAGTAATTCCTGTAGCGATTTCCCTGGAGGTTTCTCTGGGACAATTCCTGGAGGAAACTCTTGGGGAATCCTTTGATGAATTTGTAAAGTAATTTTAGTAGGATCCCTAGCGGTGGGAAGTGTCCTTGGAGTAGGCTTACCAGATGAAAGTTTTGGAAAGGAGGACATTTCGTGTGACTGGCTTTGAAAAAGGAGGACATTTATTTTGTTTTCAAAATCTTGAAATGCTCTGGCCACGTCCTTATTGCAGATTGACTTTGCACGGAAATTTGGGGCATTAGTACTCTTGGGACTATATAATTTCGAGGTAATAGGCGAGATGATAGGTGTGCTGGAGTTTTTAGTAAGATGGTATAATCATACCTAAAGTACTCCAAAAACAATTTTAAAATATTGTTATCACACAAAAATCACAAAAAAACAGCGGGAAACATATTGACATTTTTTATGAAGAACAGCGGTTTAAACAAAATATTGATTACTAGCGGTCCCGGCAAACTTCGTCTTGCCATCAACTTGGCGTTTTGACCATGAAATGTCCCATACAAAATGGTAGTTCCGTTCAGTCTTTTTTTCAGTTTTCTTGTGAGTATACTCAGCTTATTATACACGCAAACACATCGGAACTCTTGATGAACAAAACGTAGAAAGAATCATTTAAATCCAATGACCCGTTTTCAAACCGACTCGTGACATACAAACACAATTCCATTTTTATTTATATAGATAGATAGAAGATACACAGAAAAAAATCCGTTCTTGTTTCCGTGAACAGCAAACGTGAACTCGTTAACAAGCAAAAATACACTATGAACTAGATCATGTTTATGTGAACGTTGGTGGTAGTTCATGGTGTAGTTTAGACAGATCACGTTTTCCAGAACTCTTTTTTGAGCGTGTAGATAAATAGATAGATTGTTGACTACACATGCGTTCAAAAAACCTGATGAACTCTCGTTCATCTTAATTCTAACAGCTTGAATCTTTAAGAGTTCAAGACAGAAATGTTTGAACAAATAAGGAAAGAAGTTATGTGAATTCATTTCAAAAGTTATATTTGCTCACTTTGAAGAAAGGAGGACATTTTCACGCCAAGGGAGGACGGGAGGACATATGATCAAAAAGGAGGACATGTCCTCCCAAGGGATACCATCTGGTAAGCCTACCTTGGAGGAATACATAAAAAAATTTCAGGAGAAAATCCTGGAGGAATTCTTCAAATAGAATTGGGCAAAAATCATTTTAAATCTTAGTAAAAGTTTAAGAAGGAATATTTGAAAATTTTTGAAGGAATCTTATTAAAGAATTATTATTAAATTTATCACAGTTCCTGGAAAAAGTCAAGTTTTTTTATTTTCACAAGAAAAAAAAAAGTAGCCAACTTATAAGGCAGCTTATCTTAATTTACCAAACATAACCAAATAATTTTAATTTTAATAATTGTAGGAACGTTTTTCAATAATAATATTGGATAGAGATAGGATATGGCTTTTTTCGAGAATGCTTCATGGGTTTTATTTGGGAACGTTCTTAACTTAACTTAAAATATTTTTCAGAACACTCCTTTAAAAACTTTAACAAAGATCCATTGAGATTTTATTCAAGAAATGTCTTCAGTGATTTCTCTACGAATTCCTCCAAATTGTCATTCCTTTCATAGTCATGAAATTTGTTAGGGACCGATTCTTCAGATGCTCATCAAATTTTGCATTGTTCAGTAATTCTCCCAAATTATCACTTGATGATTCAGGAACTCTTGCAGATCTCTTCAAATGTTTCTTCAGAAATTTATTGAGGACTTCAACAAGAAAAAAAACTCCCGGAATTTCATTTTTGACTAGTTGGCTAACGTTGTATTGCCTTCCAGTGGGTCGTTTTATTATTCATAATATTCTCCAAATCTCTACAGTATCTATTTCTCCAGGGATTCAAAGAATGTAGCAATAAAACTCTCCAAAAAAAATCTTTAAGGATTTCCCAAGGAAGAACTTTCAATCACAATTATATTTTCTAGACTAGTTTCGATAGAGCTCCATTCCATTACTCCTGGGATTTCTATAGATAGTTATTCCAGAGACTCTTCTGATAATTCCACTAGAGAAAAATTCCAGAGATTATTCCAGGTATTGCTCCATAAGTTTGGCAATACGTCTAAGTATTTTTCCAGAAAAATATAGACATGAATTTCTCCAGCAATATCTCTACAATAATTCATTCAAAAATTGTTCCAAGGATACACCACGCATTTCTCCAGGGATTTCTCCAAAGATGACTCTAGATATGTCTCCAATATGTGTCCTTCAGCAATTTATCCAGGTAATCCTTCTGAAATGTTTCCAGCAGTTTCTTCAGGAATTTCTCCAGAGATTTCTCCAGAAAACTCTAGCAGTTGTGCTAGGTTTTTTTTTTTTTTGATCAGGAATTCCTCCAGAGATGTTTCCGAGTATTCCTTCAAAAACTCCAGAAAAAATTTCTCCAGGGATATCTTCAGAGATTTCACCAGAGATTCCTCCAATAATTCGCCAAGAATTAGAGATTCCTCCATTAAATCCTTTAGGGATTTCGTAATATTTTTTCTTTAGTTCCTTTCGGGTTTACTCCTGGAATCTTTCCAAGTTTTGCTTATGAATTCTCTGCAAAAATTTTTAAAGGGATCTCTGGAAGTATTCTTGGGATTATTACTGATGAAATTCCTGAAGGAATTCATAGTGGTATTTCTGGAAGAATTTCTAGAGGAATTGTTGGAAAGATTTCCGAGGATATTTTTCGAGGTCCAGAACAATTCTCTAGATAAACTTCTAGGTAAATCCCTGGAAGATTTTTAAAAATAGCTGTGTTTGTAGTTGTAAAAATCTTTAAAGTATTTCCTGTAGCGATTTTGCTGAAACTATCTCTAGGAGAATTGCTGGAGAAAACTCTTGAGGAATTCGTGAAGTAATTACCTGTAGAATCCCAGGAAAAATTCCTAATGGAATGAAGGAATATTTGTAGAAATTCTTGTAGACATCTCTGCAGGAATCCCTCTAGAAATTGTTCTGGAGGAATTCTTGGAGAAGTATCTGGACGCATTTCTGGAGGAATCTCTGAAGAAATATCATGAGAACTCGGAACAATCTCTCGAGGAACCCCTGGACAAATTCCTGAAAAAGTTCATGGAGTAATTTCTGAAAATATTCCAGGAGGGATCTTATTGTAAATATTACCGAAGGATTCTATAGCGAAATCACTGGAGCTATTCCTTTTGGTACTCTTTAAGAAACTCGTTGCGAAAACTTTAGAGGAATCCCTGTAGAGATTTATCTGGAGGAATCCCTGGAATATCCCTGAGTGAAATCCCTGGAAGAATTTCTGGAGGGATTGCTGAGGCAACTCCTGGAGCCCTATCTGATCCGTTCTAAAAAAAATGGTTGCGATCAAAACTTCTTCGTGAAAGAATATCTGGCGAAATAGTTGGATGGATCAATGTAGGGATTATCTTGGATAAATTTGTGGTAAATTCCAACACCAATGTTTTCAATATCATCAAGACCAAGATACAGCCAAACCTCTTTTTACGCTCACTTTTTTACGCTCCCTCTTTTTGCGCCCCCTCCATTTACGCTCCAAATTCCAACTTACACTCCCTCTTTTTACGCTCTAAATTCCAACTTACGCTCCCTCTTTTTACGCTCCAAAAATTCCAACTTACGCTCCTGCTTGATAATAACCCACGTGAACCAATGTAGTACTGCGTATTTCTGGAACGGGACAGAAGAGTAGATGCCGGAAATCGATGTCTAAAACCATTTTGGAATCCAAGATGGCGACTTCCGGTTTGTGAAAATCACTTGAAACCAATGCAATATAGATATTTTTGGAACGGGACC
Source organism: Aedes aegypti (assembly GCF_002204515.2). Lineage (NCBI taxonomy): Eukaryota > Metazoa > Arthropoda > Insecta > Diptera > Culicidae > Aedes > Aedes aegypti. The sequence continues at coordinate 258,038,931 of NC_035107.1, read as the reverse complement.
GATGAATAGATGGCGGAAATCGATGTCAGACGCCATTTTGGAATCCAAAATGCCGACTTCCGGGGTTTCCCCGTTACAAAACCAAACTGGAAGTCACCATCGGACATCGATTTCCGTCATCTACTCATCTGTCTCGTTCCAAACCTACCTATATTGGATCGGTTTAAAGAGATTTTCACAAACCGGAAGTCGCCATCTTGGATTTCTAAATGGCGTCAGACTATGGTTTACGCCATCCCTATTGATACCCTTGAGAAGTACCACGGATAAACCCCAACTCTTCGCAAAACTTCTCGAGGAAAAATGAAAAGATTTATTGCTTCCAGAGTTGCTCGCTGTCACTATCAACGCTTCAAATTTGCTGATTTCGCAAATTTGCTTCAATTCGGATCAATCTATATCACATCAACATCATGCTGTCTACTCCATCACAAGTGCATTGATGGCGATAGACTATGGATATCACTGATGGGTTAAGTTCAGCCTTAAATTAGGCAGTTTAATTGCAAGTTATCACTACGATATTTTTGACACATGGTCACTGAAAAACAGTAATAGCATGAATAATTACCACGTGGTCACTCATTCCGCAGTGATTATGATCTAGAGTGCGATGTCGCATCACTGCTGTTGGTTGTTAAATCAAAGTGATATTGATAGCTCGCAAGTGATAGTGATAGTTTTAGACCATCAGCCATCAGCTGATATGATTGATATTAAGCAACTCTGGTTTGCTTCTAATTCTTTTTACCCCCAAAATTCTCATTACACTCCCTCTTTTTACGCTCTGAATTCCAACTTACGCTCCCTCCTTTGGCGCTCCTATTTTTTTTTGCGCTCCCTCAGTTAGGGGCGTAAAAAGAGGTTTGGCTGTAATTTGCTTTCCTTTCATACTACACAACTTTCAACGGTTGCTATGCAACGCAAGTGCGACCAACATGTTTGAATAGTTTGCTAGTAGTTCGTGCACATATAACACAGTTCGCGCAAACATTCATGCAACTTGCACAAATCAAAGCTAATAAACAAAGCAACGGACTGATGTTCCGTAACCGGTCGTTTGAGAAATCGCGACCCATTGGAAGTCCGCACTATAGAAATCTCAGGCAGCACGTCGTCGTTCGTGAGTAGTGTGCACAGTGGTCCAGGAATCAGTTTTACGCGGAAAGATGCATTTTGAGCTTTAGAATGAAACATTAGAAAAAAACGGTCTTCTACAAAGTTGTTTTTATTAATAAGGCCCTTTTTTTGGTGTTATTGAAAATTAGGGTGGACCACATTTTCATAGAAATTGTGTAACTAATTTTCTTATTTGTAGAAATTCTATTATGCATGCTTCATCAAAGTTGTAGACCATTCAATTTCAAGCAACTTTGCCAAAAAAAGTTTTTTTGTATCTCTTAAATTGACCAATTTAGAGCTTTTTTCCTACGGTGACATAGGGTGGTCCGAACAAAACTGGTTTTCTGGCTCTAGAGTTTTCAATTCAAACTTCTCATCAAAGTAGTCTATGAAACACTTTTAGAGCTTTGAAAAATGCGTAATTTGGTGAGTGAAGAAACTCTCGATCTCCTTCCGTTTGGCAGTTATTGTTGTTTTACTCTCAAAAACATGCCTACTTTGATTGAGAATATCTCTGATTGGGGCAAACATAAAAAATATCTTTTGACGGCATTCAGAAGACAAAATAAAACTGTATATAATATCAAAAAATTACAGATGTGTTATTTTTGTAACTCTAATAAAACGCCCTGAAAAACGAAGGATTTTAAGCAGAAAAACTTTAATAACTTTTGAACTAAAATAGATATCATCAATATTTTTGCATAAAAATTGCTTTTTGTTAAGTTCTTAAAGTCGTTCATAGACCGCTGTGACGAAAAATCTGAAATAAGAAAAATAGGGCTCCAAAACTATTTTGAAGATGTTCATAATATGCATTTTTTTATTATTTTGCATTTTGAGCAAGAAAATAAAATTTTAGACGAAAATGATCTGCTACAAAATTGTTTTCAAAAATGTAAGCTTCCATACTGTGTCATATCAAACTAGGGTGGTCCACAATATCACACAAATCATATAATCAACTTTTTTATTTGTAAAAATACTGGTATACACTCTAAAGCAAAGCGGTAGAACATGAAATTTTGATCAACTTTACCGAAAAAAAGTTTTTCTGTAGCTCTAAATTTGACCAATCTAGAGCATTTTTTCCTAATCATCGCAGGGTAGTCCAACAAAAATAAGCTTTTTTAATCCAGTTTTTATAATACTAGTTTCTCGTCAAAGTCTTCTATGAACGACTTTTAGAACTTAACAAAACGCAAATTTTCATACAAAAAGATTGTTGATATCTATTTTAGTTCCAAAGTTATTAAAGTTTTTGTGATAAAAAATATTAGTTTTTCAAGACAATTTATTAGAGTTACAAAAATAACACATTTGTAATTTTTTGATATAGGGGGAGATCCCCCAGTGCCGGACAGCACCCAATACCGGACAAAGTCGAAACATTGAGAAATCATGGTCCAATCAAGATGGTGTATTAGTAGAAAAGAAAGCTATTATGAAGACTAATGTTTGCGCAGAATAACACATCCTTGAAATATGCATGCCTTTTTTAAAAATTAGAAAAGTTTGAAAATCTTAAAAAAATTGACGTTTCCTTTTAATTTTGAGCCTATTTAATAAATATTTTGAATACGAACAAATACTTTGGATCCCACAAGCATGATCGAACATAATCCTAATTTGATAGAATGAATGTATTTTGTACCATAATTGAACAAAATATGGACAAATTACAATTTTGGTTAAGCACCTCCTGTCTCTCAGTTTCGGACAGCTTGATTTGTTATATGTTATCTTTGTAATTATTGCATCAGTGTCTCAAAATACTTTCATTTTTTATGGGTTCCGTCGATCATGGTATCAAACATGCAATAAAACTAAAAAGAATGAACATTCAGAACAACATCGTAAAATGTGCTATTTTTCATCAAATATGAAAGAGGATTTTGATAGGCATCTTGCAAACTAAGGAAAACTCAAATTATTCTTGTAAATGTTGCAAATGCATTGAATTGGTAATTATAAACTATTCCTATGGTGTACATATTCAATGATGTTCAAATTTACAGAATTAGAGGCATTTCCATAACGTGTCCGGTATTGGGTGCCTCCTTTCAAGATCAATTAATTTGGTACTAAAATTCGTTATCAAAATGCATTGTCAAAATTCATATTTATAATTTCAAATTTATTTTTGTACACTATAAAAATGATAATATTTATCGTGAATGAGTATCACGAGCCCATAAAATCAATATTTTTCGAATTATGAATTTAGTGACTTAAGTGTCCGGTACTGGGGGATCTCCCCCTAATATACAATTTTATTTTATCTTTCGAATGCCGCCAAAAGATATGTTTTATGTTTGCCTCAATCAGAGATATTCTCAATCAAAGTAGGCATGTTTTGAGAGTAAAACAACAATAACTGCCAAACGGAAGGAGATCGAGAGTTTCTTCACTCACCAAATTACGCATTTTTCAAAGCTCTAAAAGTGTTTCATAGACTACTTTGATGAGAAATTTGAATTGAAAACTCTAGAGCCAGAAAACCAGTTTTGTTCGGACCATCCTATGTAACCGTAGGAAAATAGTTTTAAATCGGTCAATTTAAGAGATACAAAAAAACTTTTTTTGGCAAAGTTGCTTGAAATTAAATGGTCTACAACTTTGCTGAAGCATGTATAATATAATTTCTACAAATAAGAAAGTTAGTTACACAATTTCCTTGAAAATGTGGTCCACCCTAATTTTCAATAACACCAAACAAAGGGCCTTACTAATACAAACAACTTTGTAGAAGACCGTTTTTTTCTAATGTTTCATTCTAAAGCTCAAAATGCATCTTTCCGCGTAAAACTGATTTCTGGACCATAGTGGTGTGTGGTATTTCAATACCTAATAAATAATGCGCTTTCCGGCTAGACTTATAAATAGAAAGCGTTGTGTTTGGATGGGCATCTAATTCATCCGAAAGAAGTGCCCTTTGCGAAAGAGGGCCACGTGATTATTGAGCTGAATTCGAATTCAGGTTAACTTCTGCGTCCAATATTCCTCTCGTGGCGTAGGGGTTACGCGCCCTATCTAGAGAACAGGGAGTCGTGAGTGCGATTCTCACCGAGAAGACGTGTAATTTTTTCGCAAATTTCACATCAATTTGTCCATTTAATCCAATTGCAAAGTATATGGATTGTTTAATTTTTCGGTAGTTGTCAAACTTCCACTCGGCTGGTTAGCCGTAAACCACGATCATAATTAAGTATAACAAGTAAAAAAATGAGATTTTTACAGCAGCTTGTAAATACTTTATATTCACTCAGAGGCAGATTAAACATCATTTGTGATTCATACTTTTCAGTAAAAATATGACGTCTTGAAAAAGCGACAATATTTTGAAATGTATCAACTTGAGAACAAAAAAAGTTACGGGAAAAAGTCGTTTTACCATGCCCACACAGTTACGGATCACCCACAGTGACGGATCACTTTGGCGTTCAACATCGGATAACTCGCTCAAAACATAAACTTTGACGTAAAACATATTTTCCCATGTTTTACTATTTGTCTTCTACCATTTGTAATGTTAAGCACAACATTCAACCGCTAAACAACGGTGTATTTGACAAATGTTTAGTTGGTACCACACAGCTATTATTATATGGTCGTTTTCTGTAAGAAGTGCCGTCAGCATTCATAAGCTCCCACAGGTGGTAAAACTCAAATGTTATAGGATAAAACATGCTCGTTTACTTCAATTTAGTATGAATTTATCTTCGGAAAACATTTTTCTTGATTGTTGATTCTAAATACCGAACATTAGCACTTCTAACTAGTGATCCATAATATGGATCACGAAATGATTGTTTACCACGGTTATGGATAATTTCCAAAGAATGTAGATTTCTGCCATTTTAAGCACTGGATTCGACATTTTCAGACAATAGCACTTAGGATAAAACTAATAATACATCAAAGTTTGTAAATTTATTTTTTCAGCAGACAAAAATGGGTGGAAACAGTTCATTTCTCAGTTACTACAACGCAGTCTCACAAAATAAGGGGCCTTGTTTTACCCTTGTTTTCAGCATTAACACTGCAATTTTTGCAGTAATATATGACACATTGTTAACTTTCTCCAAATTATGCAGCACAGATGCATTGAGTTGAAAATTTCTTGATTTTGCGCACTGATCCGTAATATGTCACAATTTGATCCATAATATGAAAATTGATCCATAATATGGTTTTCAGAAACCGATACAATTTTTGATTTTTATGAAATCCTATGTAAATATAACACTCAAAACAGTTTACTAACCGAAGTTCCAATTTGAAACAATTCAATTCGTGCTTTTAAATTACAATTTCACGTTTTCCATGTCGTTTTATTGAATTTTATAGGTTGGACTCATTTGGACACTATTTGATCCATAACTGTGGGGTCATGGTACAAATGTATTCATCTTCTGTGAATGCGAAATATTTTCTTTTTTGCTAAAATGTGTGATTCGCCGTGATATTAAATTATGGTTCCTTAAGGTTAAACTGTAAATGTCAGATCATTTGGTACATTAGAAGCGTGATCCAAATCGCCAAGACCATTTTGTGCGAAAAACACTTGTAATGTAAAAAAATAAATAAAAAAGGATACCTCTTCACTCTTAATTTTCAAGCTTACTTTGTAAGGTTACACTATATTAGAATAGCTTTCGCAAGCATCCCTTCATGTTAACTTTTTCAACTAGAACAGCTTATTTTTCAAAACATTGTGTGTACCTACAGATATAAAAAAAGAAAAACAGCTTACATCGTCCCATTTCCTTTCGCATTAGCTGCAGCCGGATCCTGATCCTGAAGTTTCCATTCGAATGGTACTTTCTATTTGAGTTTGCTCCGTGTTGTTTACTTGAAGTACAAAAGCAGCTCACACATCAGCGATTGGTATCTTCGTCCTAACGACACAACAACAACAACATCTGCACACTGGAGCACATGGATAATCTTGATTTCTACACTGGAATGAACTGAAATCACAATACAATGCAGACACAGGATCGGTAACTACGTACTTCGTGGAATAACACAGCATACAGTACACTATTCTCCATTTACCACAATCAGGATATGTTTCGCGTATTTACTCATATGTGCACACGTGGAGCTCGGTTCTGTATGCCTCCAGCATTATGCTAAACTCTCGACGGGGATTTTCACTTTATTTTCCCTAATCAAGAGACACAATTCGGGTCCCACTCGCAGCAGAACCGAGCACAAATCCGTTTTCACTGAATTTCTCTTTTTACCTCGAATCCGGCCTCGAGAAGGAGCCCAATTTTCAAGAGCACCTTATCCGAACGAGCATGGAATTCAGCATATTTGGAAAGCTTTTATCGATTGTACTCCACATATACATGTACATACCCTCGGATCACTGCACCCGACTAATGGGTCGATTGTTCGCCAATTTTCGACCTTAAACCCGTGATTGAGCGCTTTTCACTTTAAACTTCTGCCCTGCTTTCGAAAACACATGCCAGCAGGTCAGGTCTCCGTTTCTTCGTCCCCTGCTCCCAAAGGACTCACAACATGTGAGTTTGTGTGTGCTCCACTTTCCCCGTCCACTGCCATCCTCTTCTTGCCCCCACAACGCACACACAGAGTATCCACCTTGCAATGTTCTGACAGAACACGCGCGCGGTCTGAATTCTACCCCGAAAGCCAGAAAAGGACAACGTGCAAGGATGACCTACTGCTAGACACTGCCTGGCAGCTGGTTCCCCGTTGGCTCAGAAAACACAGCCGCCGACCCAGAATCACCACCGGCAGGATACAGCAGGGAGGGTGGCTAAACTGCTGAACCGCAGCAGCAATCCAAAAATCCTCTGGTAATCACTCCCGCGGCTAAGGACGAGTTTTGGCTTCTGCTCGGGACGCGCTCGGAATGCTGACTGATTGGACTCTCGGCATCCCTGCAGTACCAGAGCCACCAGCTGAGGCCCATTCGGAAAATCCTGGCACTCTAACTGCTGGATCGGAAGCATGGGCGTAGCCAGGGTTTTCATCATGCGGGGTGCTGAGCGACCTCCAAAGTTTATTCACGAACTTCACAGAAAAAAATGATCATTGTAAAAAACCTATAGTTAATTTTTGCAAGAATCCTGCTTTAGAGCATTGCGAGTCGATAACCTATTCAAATGGTTTCTGTGAAGAACTGTGGCAGGAATCGGATCGTTTGTAGAAACCCAAAATTTGTCAAGGAATCTATCATGACACAATCATTTGAAGCTGGAGTTAATCTTCGAAAAAATAGTGTAGTATCATTTCCGTTACTAATTGTTTCTCAAAGCTCAATTGGAGGGGCAACTTAGAAATCTCTGTACGATTCCTGGGACGGTCTTTTGCAGGGGTTTCGCCCCTGGCTACGCCCATGATCAGAAGCGAATGAACTCAGCTTCGGTCCCCGCGACTGGGACCACACGAGTTCGGTTTCATTGAAGCGAGCGAGAGGCGAAAGCTTGCTCCGGGGGGCAACTAGTAAAATTCACTCGGCTGTGGTGGGTGGTGGCGGGTCCTGAAGATATCAGGAAATGAATGTAATACACACGCTTTCTCGGAATGTGAGCGTCTGCGCGTAGCACGAGGTGGCCCAAGAGCGGAGGATGGATGGAAATTATCCTTTGAGAGAAGTGTTCCAGCTAAGCCCCGAAGGCGCCGGCAATTTCGACAATGGGGGAAAATAGATGAAAACAGAGAACGTAAAAATTGAAGGAAATGAACTTTCGCTCAGACGGGAGCTTCCGGGCAAAAGCTGTCCTAAGCTTGCACTGGAGATATGTGTGTGTGGATGAGTGAATTTAACCATGAATTTGTTATGATTTATACTTTGTTCCCAGTTATGCTGCACAATGCAAAGAAGCAGTGGGCACATAAGTTGCCAATCAGCATTAACGTAATGAACACGGGATACTACATGTACAGGATTTTTAATATGATGCGATTCAAAATTACTATAACTAGGCCCATTGTGATTAGTACGAGTTGTAATTTCTAAACACCCTTTTCTTCTATGGATTGATTCGAAAATTCCACAATTTAGAATTTCTTGTTCGTTGATTATCAAATTGATCCCAGAACTCTTCCAGAGTATACTCGAAAAATTTCTTTAGGAATTGTTCAATTACACTCAACAAGGATTGCACAAAGATTTTGCATCATTCATCAGAATTTATTCAGCTAAACGTGCTGTACTTATTTTTCATTAGTGTACTGCCGTTAATCGCAAGTTAGTTCCAACTCTGTTTTCGTCGAAATTGAGTTGATACCAGTTTTCAATATACAGTCGCCTCTTCACATCTCGATATCGAAGGGACCATCGAGATAGGGAGAGATCGAGACATGGAACAAATTTTTGATGAGTACTAGATTGAAAATCACTCCGTTACTAGGAAAATTTAAAACAAACAGATTGAATCCGTAAAATCTAGTCTAGTAACCTATGATAATGGGTATATCGACATACGGAGAGAAAATCGGGAATAAAAAACACCTCGAGATAGGGAGATATTGAGGTAAGGAGGATATCGATATATGGAGAGTGAAAATGTATTGAGAATCAAGGGAGCGAACAAATGATCAACATAAGGAGAGATATCGAGATGTAGAACATCGAGATGTGGAGAGTCAACTATATTTTCTATTGATCTTACACAGATTAAAATATTGAAATTTCAATGTAGCGTAAACAGAAGAAGATAGTAAAAGTAAACTAAAATCATCTATTGTTACAGCATCACGTTTAATTTTCAACTAAAGATGCTTGAATGTTCTTCTTCGGTCGGGTGTGAGATCACTGCATCCATTTTTTATAACTATTGTGATATACCCTTTTGCTTTTACAAAGACCCTCAATGGCGAGAACGCCACCGGAATACTTTGCGCGGTGACTGAACTTTAAGCCATATGCCATTGATGGGCAGAAGTCCTAAGTTGCAGCATTGTTAATCTTCCAATCTGGTAGGATCAGCCTTATAAAGCCGACCACTTCCCTGGGGGATGCGTTCCAAACATCGGCCGGCTCCAAAAAGGGCTTGCCAAATATTTTGGACCTTCGTTGTATATGTGCATTGCAGGAGCAGAGAAGGTGTTGAGAGGTTTCGCACGTTTCACTACAGAAACGGCAATTTGGGTTTTGGATGGCTCCGATCTTTTGTAAATGTGAGCAGTTTGATATGCCAAAGAATGGCTCAGGACCAATGAATACATTGGCCGATCCATTCCTGGCTAGCTCATCGGCAATTTCATTACCCTCTAGACCCTTATGCCCCGGGATCCAATATAGTTTAACTCGATTGCGGATGGCTACGGTTTTTAGAGCAAGAACACATTCCCACACTAATTTTGAGTTGAAAGTGTAAGCTTTCAGAGCATGAAGAGCTGCTTGGCTGTCGGAGAAAATACAGCATTTCTTAATTCCTATTTACGCTGAGCTGCGCACATTCAATGATAGCATACACTTCAGCCTGAAAAACTGTAGGCTACTGTTCGAGAGGGACAGAGATTTTATTTCTTGGTCCGTGCACTCCAGATCCAGAACGATTGTTCATTCTCGATCCATCAGTGTAGAATTTGATTGAGCCTGGAGGAATACTGCCAGGATGGCTATTTCCTTTGCATGAAAAGTTTTCTCGATCTTGTTGACTAGCATGTGTAGTGCTGAGATCGTACATTTTTCACTTTGGTAAGCGAATCGGTATTTGGAAAGAGGCATTGCTTTCATAAATTTTAAATTAATGAACTCTCCTAAGACCTTTTCCATTATATTATGCGTTACTGACGACAGACTTATCGTTCTGTAAGCTTTGGGATTGGTTTTGTCTTTTTTTTCCGCCTTCGGGATAAAGACAACTCGAACTTGACGCCAGTCATCTGGAATATGTCCTGAGACTAAACTGGCTTTTAAAATCTCTATCATGGGAGGAATAAACGTTTGCTCCTCTTTCTGGATAATTCCATCCATGACAGCAGAATAAACGGCTCAAAGGATCTCACTGCCCTTTCCACCCTTGCTCGCGTAAAGGCTTCTTTGGCAACCTTCAATGCGTTTCTTTTGGTACTTGTGTCCCATGACAGGAGCTCTTGTTGACCAGAGACGCCATTAGCGTTCACGCTCGCTTCAGGGATTGAATCAGGGAAGTGAGTCCTCAACATTTCACTCAGTGTTTCTGTGGGATCCACTGTGAGTGAACCGTCAGTCTTTCGGAGAGTTCCCAGACCATTGGAGTGGTATTTCGATAGAGTTTTTTTTTTTTTGAAGTCTGGCAGCTACGGGAGCCTTCTCAATGCTTTCACACATGAGGACCCATGACTTCCACTTAGCTAGCCTTATTTCCTTGTTGTAGTCTGTCAGAGCCTTTCGGTATAGGCTCCAATGAGTAGAGCGTTTGGCACGGTTGAACACCCTCCGTGCAGTTTTCCTAAGCTTTTCAAGATGGTTGTTCCACCAAGGAACATCTCTGCTCGACCTAACAGTTCTAGTCAGACAGCTTTCTTGATATGCTTTAAGAGTTTTGGTTTTTATGGAGTCAGAAGCAATTCCTAACTCTAGTACTGTTTTGATATTAGGATTTTTGATGTAGTCTTCGGATCGGAGAGTGGCTGGATAGGTTTCCCAATCAGTCTTCTTAGGATCTTTGAACGATTTTGCAATAGTTAGACCCCTTCCCATTCAAAGGCTATGTGTTTGTGGTCTGACATAGATATTTCATCAGAAACATGCCAGTTTGTTATTTTGTGGGAGACTCACTTGAATGATCTTAGTCATTTTTAAGTGTGCCGCAGTTTCCAGGATGGCCTTTGGATGCTGCGGATCATCTTGTATTTGTTTTGGATGATGTTTCGGGTGTTCGTGTTCTTCAATCTTCTTTCCTAGGCCAGCCTTTTTTGTCTCTGTAGTCGAATTCAATCTTTTTACCAGTTCCACTGCTCTTAGATGGCACCAATCTGCCACCGCTAGAGCTAGGAGTTTGGATGGAGCTTAAATCTTTAGAGACAGGCAGACTGGCCTTTTTATTGGGGTTTGATTGTGGGTTTTTTGCTAGAGGCTACCTTAGATTTCTTTTGGGGCAGCCTGTTAGTTGAATTTTTGTTCCACTGAGTAGTTTTGCCCTTTATTTTTCTCAGCTGTATTTCGCCAAAGCGATAGTTGAGGATAAAGTTAGATTTTGTTAGGTTCTCCATAGACGGCCCATCAACTGTAAATATTCACTCGACATGGATATCGTTTGGAGTGCTTCTTTGGAGAATACGTCAACTAGAGGTTGTGATCTTGTTTTGACTCTCGATGAGCGTTTTTATGCGCTCATCACAGTATTTCGCACTTTGGGGAAAGAACGCACGAATTGGTTCTGGACGCTGAATTTTCACCTCGTCCATTGCTTCCAACTCGACACCTTCCCAAGGGATGAGTGAAGGAGTTATTTCTTTCACCCAGTCTGCAGTCTCGAGATTCGTGCAGACAAGGACCATGTATCCAGACTTGTAGAGCAGGATGCAGACTTTTGGTTTCATCGGCTCATTACGCTGTTTCTCCACTTTTAGCAGCAGGGCCTCCTGAAAAGCATCAAGCTGAGTCGTGGAAAGATGGGATGTGGGAAAGTTCCTACGATTGGTCATGTCACTGTAGCTATGACCAGCCGATTGGTTTTCTCCGCCATTTTGGTGACCGTCACTTGACTGCTGAGCCATTGGGCCACCGTGGTTGGATTGCTCAGCTCGATCTCTGGGATCCAGACGTTGCTTGGTTCGTTTCTGCTTGGGGACGTCCTCACTGTTTGCCGAGTTGTCTAGGTCCGTCCTGCCACGTTTAGAGGAAGCTAGATCATCTTCGCGCTTCCCGAGTTGAATGAGGGCTTCAGATCGACTCACGCCGCTCTGCATCAGTGCTTTGAACTTCTTCCCTTGTCCTCTCGTGCAGGAGTATAAATCGAACGAAATTGAATGAATTACAGGGGATAAGCAAAATGATTGAGATAGGCAAAATTTTGCCCAAATTCAAATGCTTTTAACTTTATGCAAAATTGATGAAATTGGATGCATTCGGAAGCAGTCGACGGTAAATTTGGTCTTAATTCAGGTACTTGCTTGGCCATGCATATTGGCCACTGGACACCAGAGATGTTCCGGATTTTCCGAGGTCATGTCCAAATGTCTTGCTTTTTTGTCGCTTGTATTTTTGTGCGGTGTAAAGTAGGATAGATCTTTACAATTTTTCTAGAAACAAGAACTAATAGAAAGTTGAATGCCGCCGGATGCATTTAGATTAGTTGGAAATCTTCAGAAATACGACCATTTCCGTAAAACTGGTTCAGGAAAACATGGTCAGTCATGTTTGTATTTCCAATCATGTAAATATGATCCGGAGCTACATCTAAGTGGGCATCAAACTTAAAAATTATGTCTCCACCAGCATATTCATAACCATTACATGCACAGACCACTCTATAGAAGATTCCGGGTGCCCTGAGGGAAGTGGCCAATTAGGAACATGTCTGGAACCATATCAATATGGGCATCCAACTTCATGATTATCAAAGGTTATGCTTTCCGAAGCATTTCCAGCACCACCGGCTGCCATGACCACTCTAAAGTAGGTTCCAGAGCATCTGGAACCTACTATAGAGTAGTCTGTGCATGTAATGGTTATGATTATGCTGCAGGAAACTTCATTTTGAAGGTTGATGCCCACTTGGATATAGCTCCGGATAATGTTTACATGATTGGAAATACAAACATGACTGATCATGTTTTCCGGAACCAGTTTTACGGAAAAGGTCATGTTTCTGAAGATCTCCAACCAATCTTAATGCGGTGGCATTCAACTTTCTATTAGTTCTAGTTTCTATAAAACTGTAAACATCTATCCAACTTTACACCGCACAAAAATACAAGCGACGGAAAAAATGGCATTTGGACATGACCTCGGAAAACCCGGAACACCTCCGGTATCCAGTGGCCAATATGCGTGGCCAAGCAAGTTCTTGAAATAAGACTAAATTTGACGTCGGCTGCTTCCAGATACATCAAATTTCATTAAATTTTCATAAAGTTATAAGCATTTGAATTTAGGCAAAATTTTGCCTATCCCATGTACGTAACATTTGTAGGTCATTGCATACCTCCAGGCGCTTAACACTATATGGAAATTTCTGACTTAGATTACAAAAATGATCCCAGTTTGTGGAAATGCTTTTCGCAAACAAAATTGAAAACAAAGTTCTATTATAACTAAGCTGTCAAAGATAAATGACCAACTATTCAAAACTACATCAAATAGTGATCGTAGAACACATTGTTAATAAGCGTTTCGGAAGTGCTAAAATCGTATCAATTTTTAATATTCGTATATAAAGCCTCAAATGTTCTCGATTCAAATGAAAACAGCTTTTACATGAAGTGTCAAACTAATATTATTTAGTTTGCATTCGTTTTACTTAATCGATTGACAGAAATTATGATATTTCGTTTAGTATGTGGTGGGTAACGCACTATCAAAGTTTCCCAGATTTTGCTTCCCATCCCAAAGTATAAAATCATATTTCCTCACTTCTCCACATGTGGCTCCGTTTGGCTTATGTCACTTGAGCCTTCATTAAGCGCCTCAACAGAGTCTTGAAGATAAACATCCCCTATATTTGGTTCTATACATACGAAAAACGGTCTTCAGTACGCTTAGCACATAATAGTTCACTACTCTCTGTGAGACTGTTTTGCGTAGAAATTCACCCAAAACCCCGTATTTTTTAGCATAACAGTCCCTTTTTGAATTTCGTAGCAAAATTTTCTATTTCCCATCGCACAAACTCTTGACACTAGTGCACACGCTATACGCTATATTATGTCAACAATTACATTTAGAATTATTACAAATCTGACCAATACGATACATGAATGTGCTAAAATAGTCAAACGCGTATTTCTCGGTTGCATATTTTGGAACATGGGACAACTATGCGTATAATGACAGTATACTTTCCAAGTCATATGAAGCTTTATGGATAGGAATAAGAATGTTTCACGAGAATTAGGTGAGCATAGACTGTAGTAGATTTGTGTAGATCTTAAGGACTTGAACTCCACGACGATTTGGATGACTTTCAATATAAAATATCTTGTCAAAATTTGTGGACAGGTCTGTTCAGGCTACATGAGTGCTGTAAACCACTAAACGTAAACATCACTCGCTTAAAAAATATATGATCTTTTGTAGATTATGGTTAAAACTTCAGAATGTTCTGGAGGTCTAAGCATTATTTTAGGTTAATTATACATTTCTAAATCTCCTAGTGCATCGTAACTTATTACAAATAACTGGTATGTATACTTTTTTTTATGAAAACATTTTATTTCCAAATGATAAATGAGTTCTAAGATGACGAAAATCGATGGCCGACGCCATTTTGATATCCAATATGGCGAATTCCGGTTTGTAAATATCACTTCAAACCTATGTAATATGTACAGATAAACATATATCCAATGTAGTGTAAATTGAGGCATATAGTAAAAATAAACCAAATTCATCTATTGTTACGACATTTCGTTTAATTTTCAACTAAAGATATTTGAATGCTACATGATCGTGTAAATATCAAAATGGCGTCGGGTATCGATTTCCGTCATCTACTTAACGGTCTCGTTCCAAAAATACCCATGTTGCATGGTTTTAAATTGATTTTCGCAATCTGGAAATCATCATAATGGAATCCAAGATGGCGTCGAACATCGATTTCCGGCATCTCATCATTGTTTCCGTTCCAGAAATATTCATATTACATTGGTTCTCGTTGGTCGACACCAGGCAGGAGCGTAAGTTGAAATTTTTGGAGCGTAAAAAGAGGGAGCGTAAGTTGGAATTTGGAGCTTAAAAAGAGAGGACGTAAAAATAGGGAGCGTAAAAAAGTGAGCGTGAAAAGAGGTTTGGCTGTATAAAGACTGGAACGCGCAAAAATTGATCAAAAATTGATGTGTTGTAAAAATGCGTGAAAAAACCTTAAATGCTGCAGTTGAAAGTTGATAATATATTTGCGCATTTCTTTCACCACTGGACTATCGCAGACGTTTTTACAAATGCGGAAACGCTAATCAAAGTGCGCAATTGCATCAAATCGGGTAGGTCTTCGGAAGACTTATTCTTCGTAAATCAAAGAATAAGTGCTCTGAATACACCAACAGGATTCAATGCAATCCCGCACTTTTATTCACATTGTCGCACTTATGAGGCAGCACTTCGCAGTCCAGTAGTGAAAGAAATACACAATACAATTGTTGTTATGATAAGTTTCCACCTTTTTCTCCACGTTGTACTATATTAAGAAGGTGATATATTCCGAAAACTTGACGACCTCATTCCTATCCACCTCGAACAAATTTGCTAAAAAAAAAATGATCTAGTGGTCCGGACGGTATATGGTACGATAAGAGTGACGTCACATGCTTACAATCAAACTTGATATTTACATCAGTGTAAAGCCTGTCTTGTTAATTTTTATGCCGTGCTTTTGCTCTACACGGAAAAAAATTCTGTGGTAAAAATAACTATTGTAGCTGACTACGCCCATTCTTAAAACTACCATGGAAATTCAGACCTATTTACTACACGCAAACACATTTTGTTGTATAATTTACCGAATCCATGGTAGAATTAAGAACTACACCAACGATCCATAGTAGCATCCACTACAAAGCATTGTATTTCAATCTGTGACACCAACCGTACAACACAGTGTGGTCAAAAGTATGATGCTAAACTTCTCAAATCAAGAATGTTTCTAGTCAAAAATACTACAACTCTGTTTAACAGAAGAAATTTTCTTGTATAGTGATGTTGACTATGTTTTGGTAGATTTACCATGGATTCAGTAGATTCTACAATAAAATTCATTTCAGTGTATGATACACGGTACACCCCACCGCATTACTGGTACATTTGACAGAAATAATTTACAACAATCTGATTCCAACTACAGACATGGAAAAATCAAGCGCATTTCTGGTCTGCTGAAAATTGCCGGTGCGAGCGCTTAAGTAAAAGTAAAATTGTAGTTTTTACTGCACAATTTTTTTGCGTGTACAGTTTTCAAAATGACGTCCAAGTGAGAGAAACTGCGTGTCAAAATTTTGCTCGCGCAGCAAGGAAATCTGACGTTCTCCCGTGAAACTTATGTAAAGTCGGATTTCAAGCAGCTTCCAGGACAAGAGTATTATTCCGCATCAGGAAAAGGGAAGGTATCCGAAGTTTTCAAAACCATCAAACTAGCAAAATTCACGAAAAAAAAACCACGTCCGGCATGTCATACACACGAGTGATCTAAAAAGTGACAATTTCATCACTGTGGGAACCATCAATCAAGAGATCTACCTAGGAGTGCCACGCAAAACGGTTGCTACCATTCCTGAAGCAATATAATGGGCCTGTGCTATTTTTGTCAGACTTGGCGAGCTTCCACTATGGGAAAAAGGCAATTGAGTGGTACAAAGTGGTATCGATCAATATTGGGCAAAGGTCAGATGGAATTAAAAAAATTTCCACAAATTAATAATCCAAAAATTAATAAAAAAAAAAACGAGCAGCAGTATAAATCAAACTGGCGTTCGGCGGCGAATAAGGCCGATGAGATCACTGTGAAAAATTTTATGGAAGGAGTCAACCACCTCAAGAACTTGTTCCGCGTGATAAGTACCAGAGTTTTTGAAAACTGCTGCCAAGATCATTTCTTCTTATTAAAAAAATGAAATTTTATGTGGTGCATCCAAAGAATTCTGAATGTTTAACAACAAAAACGAGCCAAGATCATTTTTAAAGGATGAAAAGTACTAAAATAAAACCTAGAAGAATATGCAAATCAATAATAAAACTATTATTAACTCAAACAAAGTCACTTAGAATCTAAATTGTTACTTGGGATTAGCGTTGGGCGATTTTGAATCGATGTTCCGAAAATCGATGTTTGCTTTCCGATTAATCGATTTTTTGAATCGATGTTTAGAGCCTCTAAAATCTGGTGAATCGATTCTTTTCTTTCGATTCTTTGATTCGATCCATTTGATTGAAATTGTTAAGCATTTCTTAACGAGTTTGTGGAAAAGAAACCATATTTTGAACTAATCTTGAAGTAATAAATTTGTTCGATGGATTTTCGAAACTGATTTGATTAAAAGATGTTGAAATCAAAAACAAATGCATTTGGTCTCTTATTAAGCTTTATAAATGTCAATTTTCATCCGATTCGAATCGATTCGAAAACATCGATTCAAAGGATTCGATTAAATCGATGAATCGATTCGGCAGTTCAAATGAATCGATTCAGTAACATCGATGTTCGGAACAAATTTGCCCAACGCTACTTGGGATGCTATGCTCATGTATGTAGGCTAAGTGTGTATTGAAAAAACACTCAATCTTCTTCATTAAAAGAAGTGTGTAGTCTCCATTGGACAAGCGAGTTACATGTACTTGTTTGCTGGGAAAGCTGAAGCTCCTAGAAACATTCAAAGATTATTGATTCAATCTAGATTCAATGTTTGAAGAAATGGCCTCGAGTCTTCACCAAGTCATCACCTGACTTCTTTCCGGTGTTGGTTGAAGCGAATCTAATCATCAAGCAACAACGCCTACAACTTCGACGGTTAAATTTTTTATCACAGCGTAAACTGTACATTGAACGATTTATGGCTCTGATTATATCATTCCAATTTGGACCAATGACAGAATGTATCCTTTTCTATTTATTTTTGAGTGGGATTTATCAAGATACAAGATGAGTAACGTTGATGAGTGCAGAGAAGTAATTTATCTACGGCAACAGTGGTTAAAGGCTGGATCGCAATGAACGGCAACGGAATCAATTCAATATGAACTTTCATTTCAGAAGCGAATAAAAAGTGCCAAGAATTAGAACTGGCACTCTATGCGATTCGCCTTACATTATACCATTTGGTAATTCAACAAGACGCGATACACTCCGCAGCATGCATGATTTCCAATATGAATTTGCTGCCTGATCCAAAAATAAAATCAAGTTACAACTGTTGTTCCATTCCCGTATTATGTCTCCGATCAAAATATGTCATGTGCTGTGTCGTCGGCAAAGCAGTTTTGGCGGTAGGCCATCTTGTGGAAATCAAATCCACATATTCAACCACGTGAGTTACCAAGAAGCGAAAAAAGCTAACGCGGGGTGAAAACAAACAACCAAAAACACGCAAAGCGAGAGCACCGCAACCACATGCTTCTCTTCTCTCGAAATTAGCGCGAAACCGATCCGACGACGGCAAGCTACCAGACCCGAACCCACTGCTCTTTGGTTTCCTCGTACATATTCTCCCGCTCTCGGCACGATTGGGTCATTCGTGTCCAAGCAACCGTACGCATCAGATCGCATCGTGCTGTTTTGTTCCGTTTCTCGCGCGCGCCAACTCACAAACATACGCACGCACACATCCATACGCTTGCGTAGCCTTTTCCTCGAGGTTGTTTTGTGTTGTTTTTCTGCCAAGAAAGTGTGCGGCCGCCTTTTCTCCGTTCGTTCATCGAATCGCGGGTTCGCGCACTGCTGCGAGATATAAATAAGAACAGTTAGAAGAAAGACATTTCGCGCGCGCACATTTCGGCCCGAAAAAGAGAGTGTGTACTCCTTCGGTGTGTTTTCGCGTTTTCTTCGTCGTTTTGGTGGCAACTGTGTTTGTGCGCTTTTTTCCGCTCGCTACTCAACCGCTGGGATCGAGCGTTGTGTAACCACTTGGTACTTTGGAGCAGTGGAAGCGAACAGCAAGTGTGGAAAGTGCTTTGATTGTTGTCTGTTTGATTGTACGGATTTTTGTTGATTGTTATTTGTCAAACGGGTGCTATCGGACAAATTGTCGAGATTTTCGAGTGACCCACGTCCAGAAGAGGCAGATCCACTCGAGACAGTCATGGGGAGCTGATTGAGTGTAAATATTTGTGCCAACAACTACACTAGTGTGAAAGCCACTTTGCAGGAGTTTATTGCAAGGAGCTGGCTAAACCTGAGTGGATGTTTGCTGAAAGTGTTAAGTGAAGAAGTACAGTACTCGAACGAAACCTAAGGCTGTGAAAAAAGTGCCTGCTAAGAAACACGTAACTAGATATATTATGTGCTTAAGTTTTATTTGGTGAAAGAGTTTAATAGAATATAAAAAAGGAATACAATGACAGCGAGTAAGATATCCCGCCCGAACAGCTTCCTGGGGAGTTCAGCAGCGACTCCACGGAACAGTTCGTTCGATAACTACCGGAGCCAGGTGCCACAGAACGTCAATCGGACGAAGCGGTGCCTCTTCGGAATGCCAGACTCAAACGAAACAAAAAGACTGTACAATGAAAGTGTACAACAGGATCGTCAGCGATTCATCCAGCGGTATAACTTTGATACCGTGGCAGGTCAGCCTGTCAGAAGCTCGTCAATGATCTCATCATCGTCGTCATCGTCATCTTCATCATCACGCAGTAGCCCTTCCAGGGAGTACTGCAGGCCGAACGAAGCGAAGGGGCTAGGCAAAGATGACTCCAAGAAGCCTTACACGAGACAACAGCAGAAATAGTCGATAGGTGAGTTTCCCGCCAAAAATTTCCCACCGAAGAACGGGTCTCCGGTTGTGGGTTGTCGCCTACAAAAACAACTATCCGAAGGGGTGGACAGAAGAAAGGGGCGCGGAACATGCGCATTGCCATAAAAATAACAAGAAGTAAATCTGGCGCGATCGATCGAGAGCCGAAAATTCAGCAACGCAAAAGAGAGAGCCCGAGACGATGAAGACAGACAACGGCGAAGTTTCTGCTTTTTTGCCTGCGCTTGGTTGACCTGCTTCTCAATACATATTCAAACCGTTCCGTTGCAGAGGTGTGCCATGTCGTGCAAAGGTGTACGAATGTGGAGAAGACAGAGATCCGGAGAGTGCGCGCGTAAAATTCTAAAATATAACTCCTGTAGTCTGTCTGTCTGGGATGAAGAAATGGCGCGAAATTTCAGCCGCTTGCAAAAACGACCTGCACTTCGCAGTTCGGACGATGGCTTGGTGATCAGCAACGGCTGCTTGACCCTTAAGCCTTAAGCTCTCATCAGAGGCCGCGGTTTTTGACATTGATCCTCCGAACGTTTCCTGGTTCGTTTTTGGCGAATGCAAATAAACTCTAGTTGAGTTGCATTCGGAACCGGTTCTTTGACCATCAAAAAACCTTCAACCGTCGAGCAAACCCATAGCAAATTGACCATTTGCATAATGCCCGATTTGAAATACGCTTGACGGGACTTGACTTAGCAACTCCGCTTGCGTAACCCCTCGGCTGTCATTCCGCGCACATTGACGCACCCTTCCCAGCGAAAACTGCCTTGCCCTGTCGTCGTCGTCTAATAAAAATCATGACACTCAATTTGTCTCAATCGTCGCCTGCGAGTGCAGCGCGCATTGGCCATAAAAGCATTTAGCCAGAATACTGCAAATCTCATAAAGGTTTATTGAAGAAATCCATTCCGTGCATTCGGTCGCGTCGTAGCAATTCGGCCAATGCGCATGCACGATTCGCCGTTAATTTATGCGCTCTTCGAGCTCCATAAATGTGCGAAATAGCGACCGGACTTGGCGTCGTCGCTGCATTGCTATGAGTTGCACCCGAGTGCTGTGCGCAATTTAAAATGCATCGAACGTATGGGCAACGAAGATTGCTTCATCGCGCGGCGTAGAACGGATTGGTTGGAGGACCGAGCAGCGGAGAGCGACAAAATAATAGCGAAATTCGAGTACAGTCAACTCGCCCTTACTCAATATTCGGTATCTCGATATCGGATAAGAGAACCATAGTAAACGTTAGTTTTTATGGCTACCTCGATGGTCCCTTGGATCGCACCTGAACTGGTTTTGTGCTCTAAAACTCAATACCTCCCAACCCTCAAGCGAAAATAGCTCTGTAGAACAAGTAGTTATACGAAATAATAACTGATTCAGAGGAATATCGCTGACTCTTAAGACTCCAATGTTAGAAAGGCTACCAAAGTAGAGAAAGGTGAATATAAAACACATAATCAATCATAATATAACGAAGAGCCCAAATAGCCTTGGCGGTAAACGCGATGCTTTCCAGCTAGACCAAACAAGTTCATATCCCAAAACGGACGACTTTTTTTTTCGATTGGTAATTTTCGTGAATTTACAGGTAAAGTATCTTCGTGCTTGCCACTTGATGTAAACATGCAAAACTGATCAATTGACAAAGAATGCTCTTAGTTAATAACTGCCAAAGCGCTGGTAGAACATTTGTGAGCTTTTTCGTAACGCCAGGAAGAAGAAGCTATAATTTAATTGTCAAAAAATATTCCTGTTTCGATACGAAGCCAAACATTAAAT
This sequence comes from Aedes aegypti, assembly GCF_002204515.2. Taxonomy (NCBI): domain Eukaryota; kingdom Metazoa; phylum Arthropoda; class Insecta; order Diptera; family Culicidae; genus Aedes; species Aedes aegypti. The sequence goes on along the minus strand of NC_035107.1, from coordinate 258,017,442 downwards.
GTTCTTCTAAATATTTTTCTTCGTTTGTACGTTTGACAGTACTTCATAAAGAAGAATTGAAATTTTCAAATAAGGTACCGCGGGGCAAGTGGGTAAATGGGGTAAGTGAAAACAATTGATATATTTTACTGAATATGTGAATTAACGTTTTAAACTCATGCGTAAACCTTTGAGGCCATTGAGAACATTACGATAGGTAAGAGATTTCTGAGATTTTTCAGCCATTATTGCATAATAGAGCGCAAAATTGTTAACCTGTCAACTGTTCCTCCGTAACAAGTTGGCGGCGTACAATCTTATTTTAATATTTTCACTGGAAAAAAGTTGCGGAAAATAATTTCCTGTACCACTTTTTAGTTGTCCTCTGTGACAGTTTCAAACTGCAATAAAAAAAGTTTTAGAATTAATTCGACGTAGACCTAAAAATAACTAAATTTAAACACCGTCAATTTTCTTATTAGGTGGGGCAAGTGAAAAGTTTATCATTAGAGATTGAATTTGTGTTTTCTCTTTAAGTAGCCATAAGTAAACATGGTTCGCAATTATCATAGAAAAACATAACGTGCTGATAATTCAAGAAACACTATACTCAAGCGTTAAAAGCTATTAGAAATCATGGAACTTCTCTAAACGATGTTGCCAAACATTGCAATATTAATATGTCTACTTCGGGCAGCCAATTAAAAGGAAGACATTGACTGAAAAGTTGCAATATTAGAGAACACACGGAAATCTCGTGGAATGTCTATGTAAAGCTAGTTCAAAACATAAAAATGGGGTATAGGTTTATCCACATAAAAAATATTCTAAATACGTTATTGAAGGATTCCATTTGATTTCTCCCAAAGAGTTATCCGACGTCATATCCGACTTTCTCGAAAACAAATAACGAGCGATGGAAATTCTACAGAGCAGAAATGCATTTGCTGTCCTATAATGTAAGAACTAACATTGGAAATGTTGCAGTTATAATGTTGTCGAATCATTTCAACTAACATAGCTGAACAGAAGCAAATTCAAGTGAAAAGAATAACATTTTCTTTGTTTACATGTTATTGTTCATTGGGAAGCCTTAACAAATGTTTAAGCTAATAGAAATCGTGAATATAACTGTTTGTTTTTGAATTTATTGTTTAAAACGGTAAACTTTTCACTTGCCCCACATTTGGGGCAAGTGAATAGTAAGGAGACATTTTTCAAAAACTTTTTCTGTATTTTTTTCTTCAATTTTTCATAAAAATCAATTTCACCATGCTGCTCATATTTGGTGGGAGTCAAGCTAAAAAATATACACGACCTCATTTGTTTCAATTTAAAGTCTCTAGAATTTGAAGAATCTCAACTATGCGAATTTCATTACCCACTTGCCCCACGGTACCTTACTGTCATCTTCCACCACTCGGGCGGTGCCAGATCAATAAATGGTTAGACGGCTAATTACGTTCTTCCATTCGTGGAGTGCAACACTTTCCTGTCCGGCCGTGGTCCGTCGTCCATCTCGATGATTCGGACGTTCAGTTCAACAACGGCTGAAAAAAAAATTTGATTTGTTTATTGTTTACTTTTGATGCAGCCGTCGAGCAGTGCGAGAGGGGAACGGAGGGTGCCCATTAGACTGGTGAGCTCTTTTTATGGTCCCTGCTTTATTGGTTTGCAGAAGACGTTGCGCTGCGCGAACTTGGCTGCTTGCCTGCATCATCGTTGTGATATTGACATTTATGTGCCTATTTAGGGTTATGTTTTGGAGTGTGTTTTTTTTTCGTCGCGATTCGTTCGTACCAACCGTTTCTATGTTATTGTTATTGCTTTTGATTCGAGAATTGAATCTCTTGCGCTAAGTGGGAAGTGGGTCGAATGAATTGCTTTGCAATGAGCGGTTGAAGTTTATTGTTATTTATATGAATTTAAAACACTCATTACAGCGCAATACGCGAATGTCAGCTTGAAGTGGGGAGAATAAGTGTTTGCAATGCAAATTTTTGAGTTTTTATTTGTTACTTTAAGGGCAGACCCGGAAGTATAACATGAACGTTTTATCGGAATTCCATCCATAAGGAATGTTTTTGAAATGGACAGTTTGTGACAGATTTGACACTGAGCAGATTTTCAGTGAAATCTCCACTATTTTCCTCGTAAAATCTTTGACTAATTACGCAACCCTGGGCTCTATTGGAAATACTGATAAATTTCATGACGTATTCCTGACTAGATCCTTGCAGAATTTATCTTCCCCAGGCCATACAAAAAGCAACAGAAGAGGTCGATTTGACTTAGTTATTGAGTAAAGAGAAAGTAAACAAAAAGACTAATGGTAAATAGGTCCTTTTGAAAAGTTAAGCGAAATTTCTTTTGAATTCCCTGTCGTATTACTGGTCGCTTGGTATGTAGATTCTTAGGTAGTACTTCATAGCGAATTATTTGATAGTTTCCTGATAAAACATGAAAAATTTCCTAAGCAGTGGATATTTGTGGAGGGCTTTACAATAGTCCTTTCACTTCTCTACTGAACTTCTGACGAGATCTTTGATGAATTCACAGTGATGCTAATATGGCTCTGCGCTTGACGAATTTTAAAGGTGATCCTTGGTTGATATTTAACGTAACTGTTATTCGATTCCTGATGACATGCTCCGTAGTCTGTAACTTGGCAGATTGATGTTGTAATCTTCTCCGGATTTCTAATCTGAACCCATCCTTGGGAATCTATCTTTGACGTATCAGTTGAAGGATTGCTAGTAATGACACTAGTTTTAGTAATGAAATGCTGGTGATATCTTTGATAGACTCTTTTCTACTGGTTCTCTGGCAAGGACTCTGATTGATTTCAATGGAAGCTGCTTTGACCGTTCAATTGAGGACTTGTTTTTGTGATTAGTCTAATTTTTACATTTTCACTGAAATATTTCAAATATTCTTCAAGAAAATAAAGACATACTAATTGAGAGATCTGTTATTTCCATAGATTCTAGATTTCTAGAAAAAAAAATTCAGTAGCAATCGATTGTTTAATTTTTATTAGATTTCTTGCAGATCTTTCTTACCATCATTAATGCATTTCTAACAAGGTCCTTAGCAAATTATTGTTGGCAATTCATCCAAGTACCGGTCAGATTGTTTATGGATCCCTGGCTACATCTCTATTTACTAAATAGATAGATTCTTGGTAAAGTCGTTACAAATGTCCTTATTAGTGAAATTCTGGGGTTACTTCTCCTAAAAGTTGTGCCAAACAGCCTACACTCAAATTCTGCGAGCCAAATCGATTCACATTACAGCCTCTCTAAACCTAACTAAACATAATGACAAATGTGCCTATGATACAGGCATACTTAACGATAGAATGGTTAAGAACCTTATTCCGATTTCTTGATCACATCCAACTGAGATCCATAACCCTAAAATAGCATAACCACAGTCGAATTCATCAAGAATGTTCTGAAGAGATGTTTGGCAGATTCCTCCCTACTGGATCTGAGCCGAAATCTTTGGCGAATTCCGAATGATTTGACTCTACAGCTCTCTTGATGGATTCTTAGTAAGATGACTGACGTTGTCTTGTTGGACGACTGAACAGATCGTTTTTTATGATTTTCTCAGTCTTGTAAATTAAAAAGGATAGCTTGGCCAAGGCCGACGTTTCGGTCCCTTGAATTGGACCTTTTTCCAGGGATAAGTCAGTCAGCTCCAAGTCTTTTATCACCTTATGTTGAATGATTTTGGAGCGATGGAGCTTCTTGGAATGCCATTTAGCATTGGGTTAGTAAAATTCTACACCGACTGACTACACTAACATTATTATTCGATTCCTTGAGCAATCCTTTTAAGGATTTGCATCTATCTTCTTGCTGGGTTTTCTTCAAGGTAGATTTTAGGTTCGCTAGGCTAATTGGGAACCATTGGTGCTTGCTTACTAGATCTCTGACAAGATCTCTGGTGGATTTCTAGCGAATCGACTAACCTCTTCCGCTGGCTTCGTTGATTGTGATTTGCTTAGCTATTGTAAAATTAATTTTCAAAATTCCAATGTTACTAAAGATGCTCAAGAGGAAATTGCTGTGAATTTGAAGCTGCTTAAGAGACTGATAGCGAGCTTGTTCAAATTTTTGACCCAAGTTCACAGTGGAAACCTTATTAGACACTTGAGAGTGAGTCTAAATGGATGCAAAAGTCGCAATACAGTCACGCTATTCACATTCTGGCGAATAGAAAATCCCAAAAACGGGTAACGTGACTCGCAAGGTTGTCCGATCGTCTGGAAACACGTATTTTATCGTGGGAAACCACTAGATCTCTGACGATATCTCTTTTGGAAATACTGGCCGGATCTCTGGTAGATCACTTGAACAATTTTTGTTAGATTAATAGCTAAATTATTGGCGCAGATTTTCTGTGAGACTGCCTAACTTTTCGGGAAACCTTTGGTTGCTTGTGAATGAGATTTTGGTCGAATCAATTCTATAATCAACAGAAGCTTCAAGAATCTGATAAGATACTACATGGAAAATCATTTGAAAAATTGATATCATGGAAAAACTTTGTCGGCCTTCCGGCGTGATTCCTGCAGTTTCTTCAGAAGAGATCAATCAATAATGCTTTCAGTAATCCATCCAAAATATCTTCAGCAAATCACTGAAAGTCTCGCCCAGAGTAATGCGTAAAGTATTTCCCAAGGCTCATTTCTAGAATTTCAAAATTAGGCCAATAACAAAAAAAAAACTGATCAAGAGCAGTGACGATTCGTTACTTCACTTTTCACCTTTATTAACGATCCTAAAAATTGTGTCTGAGAATATATAAGACCAGCAGAAATATATCCGATTAGGGGATCGCCACTTGTCTAGAACTACAGTGACCAATGCAGCAACTAGTGTTGCGAAAAACTCAAATACTCATATTAAAGGCTTGAGATTATCACGCTTGAGTTGTAACTCAACAGTAAAAAAAATCACAGTGTTTCCACAGTTTTTTCACGCTAAACACTATTTTTTGTTTTTTTATGACAGTCATATAATTTTTTTTCTAGTGTAAAAACAACAGTGGATTCTGACCGATTTCCATTGGGTTTTATGATTGAATCATTTTTGACGGCATAATCGTGAGCAAGAAACTTTGCATCAAAATCTCATTCGTGAGTTTTGCGAAACAGATTTCAAACGAGTATACTCTCGCGAGATAACTCAATAATTGAGATATGAGTTATAGTCCGCCAGCACTGGCAGCAACAAAGTATTGAATGATCCGATTTGCGAAATACTTCAGTAATAGTTAAGCATAAATTATGAAGCGGATGTGCGATCACTTCTAGCAACTGTAGAACAAGCTGATGCTTGTTCTAATAAGCATTTGCTTACACAAGTACACGTCGGTTATTCAAATGAACAAGTGTATGTATATGGTTACAATTAGCTCTATGCAAAATGTAATCTATACGATGCTTAATTACATGCAATTGCAAATTACCTCTCGGTTTATTAGGTTGCTGAATTAATCAGCAAATGTTCAAATAACTCTTGCTCAAGATGCAAATGAACAACAGACGGATGCATGAGAACACTTTGTTGTTTGCTGGAGGTTACCGATCTCCAATGTCGATCATCTTAATTTTTAAGACATAGTTGCACCTTTAAAATGCATGGAAATTTCCATTACGAGAAGATCCTGAATTGACCTCAAGGCTAAGGAAAATCAGATGGATGAATCACAAATCCATTTTGATATTTGCCTTTGCACCTAAAATCTATCTTATTTGATAGATTAGGGCAGAAATTCAGCAACTGAGTTGATGAAAAGTCAATCCAAAAAAAATCGTATTCCATAATTTGTTAATCTCTAGTTAAGGTAGTACGGAATCAAATTGCGACACACACAAATATTTAGCAAAATTCGCTCCTTCAACCAATCATCTTCAAACTTTCAGGGAGCAAAATAAAACATGTTATGAATATTTTCCCATGTTTGTTTTATTCAATTTCAATTTCATAGTAAAATACATGAACTTTTCTCTTCACACTACTCATAAGGTCCTGTACTACACTCGGACCAACTTTTTTTGCGTAGCGGTCCATTTTTCTTCATATTTTCCTTTAATTTCACTTCCTTAGGATGCTTCCGAAGTACCTGCTTCATGATGGCCTAGTACTTTTCAATTGATCGCAATTCCGGAGCCTTTGGGGGGGTTGAGATGCTTTGACACGAAATTGACCTCCTTAGCCTTGTAGCACTCCAAAACCTCTTTCATGTAATGGCACGAAGCCAAATCCGGCCAGTAAATCTGGTCCTACAATTCATGTGCCCTCAGAAAAGAAAGTAGACACTTTTGAAGGCATTCCTTTAAGCACACCTTTCCATTGACCGTTCCAGTTGTCTCCTCTTTCCACACGAGCAAATTGCTTGCGATTATTTTTTTTTTTTTTTTTTTTTTTTTTTGAATCTTTGACATTGTCTGCTTTCTAACGTCCTCAGCGACACCGAATTCAAGATGAGCAGTGAAAATTGGAGCCTCGAAAGCTGCCGAAAGTCTGTTTTTACATACGTCTCATCATCCAGTTAATTCATGTATCTATTTTATGTATTTTAAATCTCCAACTATTCAACAAATTAACTCCAAAACTAATATCTATTTCCAACCATCTCCCTTCATTTCCAGATCTGCCCAGCATCGCCAGCCAACGCCTGTACTTCAAAGGATACGGCGCCGCTGCAACGGAAGTCTTCCATAGAGCAACCGTACGGAGAATCAGATTCTTCCACCAACCACCAACCCCTGACTTTTCCGCAGCCGAAACGCAGCCTGTTGCGATTTTGGACCAGCGCAACAGTTTTACCTGGAACCATTTTAACCAGTCTTAACCTAGCATCTTCAAATTAAGTTACATCCAGTGATCCTCCCGGAAGCTTTGCGAAATGCTCCTGCCCAAAAAGGGGGTAGCAAAGCACCGTCGAGAGGTTTACCCCTAACTTTTACCCCTGATACCGCATCACTTGGTATCCCAAAAACCCACTGTAACGAAGTCGACGAGCAAGCAACGCGAATTGGCACAAACATTCTTGTGATATACCTTCTAAACTTCAAAAAACGACAACCACTTGCGGTTTGTGCGATCAACAGCAACAACGTTGATTCGGGGCGCGAGAGGAGCACGCAAAATGAGAGAAAGAGATTATGAGTGTGTATGAGAGCGAGAAAGAAAGAGCGAGAGCGAACGCAAATCTTCCCACACGTGCGCGCACTCGGCGACGATTCGGTGAAGCGAACAATCCTTTATTGTTGTATTAATTTATAGCAAATTTTGTTGAATTAAGATCGAAAATTTAATTTCTATTTTGAATAGTCGTTAAGGACCTACAGAATAAACAAGTAAAATTTTTCTCATTGGGTAGAGTTTTATTCTAGGAGTTTCTCTTGAGTTTGTGACAGGGCATCGTTTGAACCTCTCTCCTCGTTTTGGATTAATCATCATCTAGGGAAAGCGTTCCAATGATTCATCCTAGTGCACCTATGTTCGAAAAAGAATAATTTCAAACTGTGCGAAAATCGCATGTCGTCCAAAAAGATGAATAAGGGATAGTGAGATGAGCTATGGAACAGTAACCCTCGATTCAAATCCATTGCGAGAAGATCGAAGTTCGAACGATGCACGGAATCACCCTCAAGCCTTTCGCTTTCATTAGATGTTTCTTTTCTTTTGTTTGTTTTAGCTACTCAATCAAAGAAAGAGAGAGAAAAATAAGGAAAATTCATAGTGATCTCATAATTTAATTGATAATTGTTTTCTATTACTATTATTATTATAGCGGAAACGCAGTTAGCAGAGTAACGAGTAGAATTTAGAATAATCAGAAATCAAAAGCGCACACACACAGACATCAGCCAATCGAAAGAAGATTTCTTAGGTACAAAGCTGCGAATGCTTAACCCCGATTAAATCCGTACTAAAAAATGTTAGGTCCACAACATTTTGCTTCGTTTAGGTCCACAAAATTTTGCTTTTTGAAAATTTTAGACTTAATTTCCCATCAATTGCTGATAATTACAACCCGACAGCAACTACTTGCTGTTGGGGTTTCATAGGTTAATTAAACTACCGCTGAAAAAGGAAAGAGAGATCTTCATTTGCCATCCGGCAAAAGTGAAACATGACTGGTTCATTTTTGTCATTCTTATTGGATTACGTAGCGAGTTAGAAGTGAATAGGATTGTGCAAACTTCATATGTTTTGAGATTAAGTATGCACGTGTTAGTGAACAGAGCCAGCTTAAGCTACAATTATGTACCATTATAATATGTTTTTTTGCTATCTTTATCACAATCAAAACAAAACGATAAAAACAACAATTTATCTTTTTGCAATAAATAGCAATAATTATGAATCATATCGTCTTTCATTTATGTATGTATCCGAAAATACACCCCCGCTGATGACGTCTATGACTAAAAAGGTGGCTTGATAAGCCAACAAAACACATAGCGGAACGAAAATCAAAGGTACGGCGTTCGGGACTATTTCCCATTGCAGTTTCGGTGAGTATTGTTCAGTTTAGTGCTCGTGCCAATGGATGCAGCTTTTTTTTACGAGGCCTAGTAATAGCAAGAATGGTAAGAGTGAATTCTGGTGTCCGAGATGTATCCGTTGCAGTGATCCAATAATTTCCATCGAAGAATGCTTCTAAGAATTCTTCCATGAAATCCTTGATCAGTTAATACTTAATTCTTTCTTAGTCTTTACAATTAACAGTTATTGTTAAAGATAATTCTTGCAATTATTTAATATTTTATTTTTCATTTTATTTTTACAATTTTTTGAAGCCCCTGCAGGAATACCTCTTCTTTATCATAAAGCTCCTGCTTAGATTTCTCATTTTTTCCATATCCAACAAATCTTCAAAGAATTATGTCAACATTTTTCACAAAAAAATTTAATTCCTACAAAAATGTTTTAATTATTTTATTAATAAACCTGTATTTTTACCAAAAAATGTTCTTCAAGAATTTTAACCGGAGAATTTTACAGGATTTGTAAAGAATATCTTTCAAAAATGCTCCCGTAACTTTTCAAAAGGACCTGTGTGACAATACGATATTCTCTCCTCTCTCGCTCTCTTTAGATTATAACAGTGCAATACTAAAGCATTTGGAAGTTTTTCACTATAGATCGAAAGACAATGTCCTTTGCTACCGTTTTACAGATAGGTCCATTTGAAAAGTTACGCGATAATTGTCCAAATGTTTTATTTTCTAAAAATGTTTTGAGGGAAGTTGAGAGAAGTGTCATTAATTAAACTTATTGGAGCCATATTTGAGAAGAATTTTGCAAGTGCTGAGTTGGTTAGAGTATCGATAAAGTTGGATCGTAATCAATTCGATGTAGAGTTCTCAGTTCGTTGACCAGAGATTCCTAAACGCAAAGTGTACGAAGCAACATTCATGTGTTCAAAGTAGATGTAGCGGTATTCGGATAAAGTTTTCGTGTCTAACACATGTCAATTCATCAACTCGAGATTGATTCTGTTGGAGCAGGGCGTTCTTCCTAAGAATAAAGTCCAAGATTTGTACACCTTAAAGCCCTAGTAAAAGTGTACCTTGAAAATGTTGAGTGCTATCAAGGTGAAAAACTCATTCTACTACCGTCAAGCCACTATTCACCGTGCATTTAACAAAAATTTGTATCTCAAAAATATATATTTTTTTTTCAAATCATTTGAAGTGAGCTAGAGTACTACTATGAAGCGTGCAATTATACCATGATTCAGGGAAAAATCTAAAATCAGTGATACATAACAAAAAATTACTTAAAAATTATGTTTACAAATATCATGTTAAGGTTCCCTCGTACCGTTATAGGTCACCATTCACCGTGCACGCTGGTGCACCATTCACCGTGCGCATAGTTTTCATCATGATTTAATTTTGTATCTTGAAGAAACGTTGTTGGTGGAGCAAATATGTTGCTAGTACTGTGCGCATAAATGTTTAAGGGTATTGAAATCTTATTTAACAATAAAAGCCATAGAAAGTTGAAAAAATGGCTAAATAATTATTTTTTCATCAAAATCGTTATAGGAGGTTTGACTGTATTATCCAAACCATTTCATATTTGCTCAAAAACTAAATATGAAGAAGTTAAATCACGACATAACAATAAATCCAATATTATCAAATAATTTCAAGCCTTTTATACTAAAGCACGGTAATAGGAACCATAAATATTGAAAAGGGTCCATTCACCGTGCATTTGTGTTTCGACTGAATCACAATAGCAAAATCTTATTTGCGTAAAATCTCATAGTTCATACGATGAATTACATCCTACTAGAAGTATCTACAGCAAAAACTGGTTGAAATTATGAAAAATTTGATACCCCTACGTTACAATGAAAAATGTGAATTTTTGCCGTTTTTACTAAGAGTGTCAAAAAATCCCATTATTAAACAGAATTCACATGATTTTGACTACATTAACTAAGTTTTTCAAAATGTTTTGTGACAAGAACTACTTCATTTTATCAGTTTTATCTTATTTTGCCAACAAAAAGAATAATTTGTGAAAATTGTATGAATATTCTGTAAGAATTTGTATATGTGCACGGTGAATGGAGGCCGCACGGTGACTGGTGACTTAACGGTATTTAAAATCAACATGGCGTCAAAAACCAAGATGGCCGCAAGAATTTTCACTTAAATTATTACTCTCATTCTTCACTCGACTGCAAGCAAACACCAACGATCAAAAACTTGATTCTCCGTTGCTCAAAAAATGATGTTCATCACAGAACATGGTTTAGAAAACCGTTCATTTAATAGGCTAAATACCATTGCTTACCTAGTTATTGTAGTCTTTCTTATTCAGTCTTTCCCCAGCTTTCTGATGGTGATCTCCAGGGTATTCGGTAGGACATGTTTACGCACAATTACACATGGGTAGGACAGTCAAAGGATTGTCCGACAAACGATTCAACAAAAAAAAATAAGATCAGCAGAAAGCTGAAATTATTTTTACCATCTGTTCAATACATATACCAGCCTGTCCTACATAATCTTATGGAAGATGGAAGACACGATAAGTTTTTCCATGGTATATGCCTAGTTAGCCGTACCATGGTTTGTACATGACCCTCAAAAGCTCTGGCTCGTGAGAAGAATGATTGACAATATCTTTAGTGAAAATCTTGGGAAACTAACTGCAATAGTTACTACAAGAAACTTCTATAACCGTTAGAAAAACAAACGTAGTTAATCCTCAATTCATGCAACAAGACGAAACAAGACATAACACTTATCGTTCTTACAATCGTCAAAAAAGTTTTGAAAATTTTACCTTTTGTCGACCGGTTTCGGGCGCGATGTAGCCCACGTACAGGACAATGTCTGACTGACTGCGATGATTTCGTACGTTGATCGTATACGTCCAAAACGAAGAGATGTTTCAATGTATTGCGATGTCTGCTATGTTGAAGAGACACGACGTGATCGGAGGGTCGTCTTCATTCATCATTGGCTCTTCAGACTTATTGATGAACATGGACTCCCATGCATTTAGGTGCGAAACTTTCCGTACTACTTTTATTAACTTCGCACCTTGCCAGTTTACGCTATGGTTACAGTTTGATGCATGAACGGCTACGCTGGATTCACTTGTTCTATTGGAAACCACAGCATTCCTGTGTTCTCTTAATCTTAATTTTATCTTTGACAACAAAAGTTTATCCAATGAATGCTCGTAAAGACAGGACTGGTAGCAAGTTTAATTCAGACGCTTGGTCTCTATTTTAGTGCAAGCCTTTAAAAAGTCTCTATTTCAAAAGGAAGGTCTTTAAAGTATCTATTGTAACAAAAATTGTCTTCAAAGCCTCTTCTTCCCTTATTCTGCTTGATTGAAACCTGATAAAAAATTGTACAGGCTTTTAATAAACCTTCACAGACTATAACGGGTTCAACAGACTCTTCTCTCAATTTCATCGGGGAAAAGCATCAGAAATCATCATCCTGATTTTGTCAAGATACTTTCAGAATCTCCTACAAAAATCTCTCCCGCATTTCTTCTCCAGATTTCTCTACGCATTCTACCAAAAATACTTCCAGCGATTTTTCAAAGCATTCACAGAAGAATTTCTTCAGAAGAAGAAATCCTTGAGAATTCCAAAGCTACTACCTCATAAAATTTCCTTTGGTATTACTTTGATTTTATAATTTCCTCAAATATTTTTCAACCGAATTTTGCAGTTTTTACTCCAGGAGATCTTTTAAAGATTTTAACAGATTTTGTTCCGAGGAAAGCCACAAACGTTCGTTTCAGAATTCTGAAGAAAAAAAAATAGCTTAAGTGTTTTCTCAAGAAACCATGCAAGGATTCCTCCGTCTGCATTTTTGGATTTCATCAAGATTTCATGCACGTTTTCTCCCTGAAATCCAAAATTCTTTGAGGGGTTCTTCGCAAAAACAAAAACCAAAATTTCTATAGAAAAAAATGAATGAATGAAACCTATAGGTTTCAATTTCAATTCAAAGCTACGGAAGACCCGCATATGGATCAGTGTAGGAATTCATCCAGCATTTCATCCAAGCATTATTCCTGCAGTTTTTCCATTTTTTTTAAAAACATCTCAAAAAAATTTCATGCAGTCCTCCAAATTGTATTTAAGCTTTCGCATCAGTTAAAAATACAGCATTTTTTTAATAATTCCTCTGATCAATACTCCAAAAATTTCTGTACAGATTCTGTCCAATGTTTTCAAGAAATTTATTTGCAAATATCTGCTGTATATAAACCCAGGTTGAATTGTTGAGGTATCCTAAACAATCCTTGGTGAAATTCCCTAGGAAAATTCGTGAAGAAGTATCTTGAGAAATAGTTGCTTAGTAAGCTCATTTGGAAAGTTTTGGTGTAATATCTGTACATTTGGGCACATACCTCAATAAATTTGTAATGTAACTCTTAGAGAAAATCATGATAAAACACATACAGTAATATTACGACAAATATCACAAGAAATTCTCAAAAAGAGTCTTAGATTTTAGGGAAATGTCTGCACTGATGCTATGAAGAATCAAACTCCTAACTCTTAATAGGTTTCGTTTTGTTTTCTTCCTGTTTGGTCTCTTTTCGGCCTCTGTCTGGTCACTTTTTCAGGCAAGAGGTGTTTTATTTCCTTTTTTTTAAGGCACTCAGTCGCTACCAGCCTTGTAAAGATGAAAATATTTCTTATCATCTTATCATAAGTGTAGCAAAAATTTATCAAATTATCAAATTTACTTGTGGAGTTCTTTATATGCAATTAAAATGTAGATCATTATCAATTTCAAAGCATATATCAGGTAACAGAAGGGTGGCTCCAAAGGCATGTTCCCCACCAGTTGGGAGATTTGTGCCATGAAACAAACTGGACGAGGGGATATTTTGGCTACGTAATGGGATGCCCATAGACTCCATTATTTCTGATCTATTTAATGCAGATGTTGGATCAAATAGGTAAGCTCAAATACTATACAAAGTAATGCAAATATCTTGGTTTTGTGTACGCTTAGAATACGTTCTCCGGAAATCACTGTCACCTTGCATATCCATTAAAGTATCATGGAATAAATATCATCTTCAGTAAATGTCCAGTATCAAAAGTTCTTTCGTTTTGTTTAATTTCTATCACAACAAAACTTCCCGACATATCTCAACAAATAACGATAATCGATAATTATTGGAATGATCAAAAGGTTAGTAATCTATTATTACAAACTAGAGTTACTGTGCACGTGCTGTAGCCTTAGGTGCAGGAGCCTCATTGCTTCCCGAGCAGAAGAAAATAACTACTGAATACCAAATTGAGGTATTCCATACCAGATAATTTCCAATACTTACAACCTGAATGAGGTATGAATGAGCCCTGCATAAGAGGTAAAATACCTCAAATAATACCTTCTGCATGTTCTACAAATACCAAGCTGATAACTAGATCAGGTATTGTAATACCTAAATAATACTTGATGGATTTTCATATAAAAGTGAAATTTTTCAATACTAGTTCAATACCTCCAGCAGACCTCAATAGCTGTCGAATACCAAAATGAAGTATTTTTAATTGTTTTAAACATGTTTTTCAAATACCATTATAATACCAAAATGAGGTATTGATAACTGAACAATACCTATCTGTGGTATGATACCAAAATATGGTATGCATAAGTTATTGGCGAGTTATTCTTTCCTCCTCGGGTTGTAAGCGCACGGGAGCGCTGTACATCGTGAGACCTTTTTTGGTGCGCCTCATTTTTCTTGAAATGTGTCTTACTGCGGTCTCATGCGCTCCGTCACATGTGCTGTTTAAAATTCAGCGCAATAATTGAAGTGATTACAAAAGTTTTCAACGAGGATCGTAATTGTAACTTTTGAATCGCGAGTCTTCGATCATATCATGTATTCCATCTAGACACCTGCATGATGAGGCGAAAATGGCTGTAGAGGCTCTTCGTTACTAAGCAGTTGTTTTACAGCTTGGATACCGATGGCGAGCCATAGCGCCGAGCAGCGCATGTGACGAGTCTCCCCGAGAGCACATCACCTAGCGCGCGCTTTTAGAATTTTCGTGAGCCTCCATCTAGCGCAGCACACTAGGATTCCGATGAGCTGAGAGACGGTTTGGTTGGAGGCTCGTCAGTACATTTATGTGCTCCTGAGAAATATGTAACTCTATTACAAACTAGTGGTCCCGGCAAACTTCGTCTTGCCATCAAGTAGGCTGTTGAAAACCGCTATGAATCGTCCCATACAAAATGACAGTTCCGTTCAGTCCCGTTTTTCCTACTTTCCCGGTGAACATCTTGGAACTTTTATACACACAAACACGTCGGAACCCTTGACGAACAAAATGGAAAAAGAATCATCCAAATCCGTTGCCCCGTTCGTGAGCCATTTCGTGACATACAAACACCATTCCATTTTTATTTATATAGATAGATAAGATTATCTTGCGTTCATTATAACTCGTACGGCATCAAAGTCATTTTGATAAATAATGCTTGTTTTCCTATGAACTCCATTGCAAATCTGATTCTTGATGAATATATTGCAGCGCTTATTTAAATCCACAATCGGCGGCGGCGGTAACACGCAGATATTAGACGCGCTTCAAACGCATCGTCAAAATTCAAGTAGAAGCTGGATTTTTTCCTTCATCAAGGACGCGAAAGTTCCAAAATTGCTTATTACTAAACATTTGATGATTTTTATTATCATTGCGACGTTATATCGACATTTTCAAATAATCGCATTCTGTAAAATTTCACTGCAGAGAACAGTAATACTCATAAAAAACCGTTTCCTCTGAAACAAGCTCCCAAATAGCTTACAGTAAATTATTCAGTAGTTAAACCATGTTTGTTTTTATGAATCATCATTAAGTGTACGCTGATTATTGAAAATAACCATTGATTTCAGGTATAAAGACCGAAGTTAAATGCAATGCGGATACGTTTTGAATAATTTGTTCTTTATTTTCCTTTGCGGACGCTTTTCATATAATATTGGGTTTTCAATTGATTCAATAATTCGACTTTAGCCCATTTTTTCCAGGTGATATATGTGCCACATGCAGGTTTGTTGTGGTTGAGCTTAATGGTACTCCCCATATCTTGATATTCTATATCCCGTTTGATTCCCATGGCTCTTCCGATGATTCTTTAAACTTTTACCACTACGATCATGATCAGATTGACTTCTTTCTATTATTTCTAAATTGAATGTTTCATATCAGACTTTTTCTATGGTTTTACTTATTTTCCTAGTTAGGTTTAAAACAGATAAAATCACGATAATGCACCTTATTGTACGTATAATTTTATATAAATATTAGGAACGCATTTTTTTATTCATTTATATATTAATAAACTTTTTAATGGTCTTAACTTCTAGGAGCATCATGGAGCCTGCATATCGTAGATTCTAACTTAATTATTGCTTTTCATATTTCAGCTAGTCATTCGTCTGATAGCATCAGGGCAGCATTGAAGTTACAATAGGAGAAAAATGTTTATTGTTCGTGACGTTATTAAATGGTACATTTATAATCAACAATTATATTACTTATAATATCTTTCTTCAGGATAAGCTCATGGGCTAATAGGTTACCAAACGAATACCATTTCTTTTTTTTTTTTTTAAGTTTATGAAAAATGGACCATGTTAAATTTAAAAGTTGTCTATGATAAACATTCAACCGCAGGACGCTGGTTAGATGGACACCCATGATACTGGAGTTTCTACAATGTAACACGTTGATTAATGTTACATTTTATTGTGATTATATCATATAATATTGTGTTATATTATATTCTACTGTGTTATATCATATTGTTGTATAATCAACTCTCCTTTAGTCGATATCCCCTAACTTAATTTGGCGAATCAATCAAGCATACTTTCAACTCATAATAAGTCGATACTTCCTAATTTCAGTATTAATCGAGTGAGGGAGAACTGATTATATTGTATTACATTTTATTACATTATTTAATATCGTGCTATATTATATTGTATTATAATTTATTACTCTTTATTCTTCATTTTATTATATCATGTTGTATCATATTACATCATATTGTTATAAATGAACCATATATTGGGAAGGGAGGGAGCATCAGAGCATCATTGAAGTTACAACTGGACAATGAAGTGGAGTGCCAATCGGAGTCAGGAGGAAAAATGTTAATCGTTCGCGACTAATACTTTTCTCTCCAACAGTTGTAAAAGATTTGACGCGCCCTTCTTCTAACAAACCATCCCGTGGAAAGCTCGACAAGTAATGCAAACTTCAATATTCAATCTGTAGGATCATACTGTTGGTAGGAGATTCTCTTCTTCCCGCGGGTTTCGCGTAAGTGTCTCTGCTTACGGGTCCGCCACCCCCCTTTTGGCCCTTCATACAATGGTATGTTGAATTCAGATCGGTAATGAAATTTGACTTTACTGTTGAGTGGAGCCGCAAGCAGAGCTAGACTCAAGCAAGGATGGTGGCTACCCAGACAACCAGAATGTACGTATAACTCAATCACCTTTTGCGTTATGCGATGCTTACATTTGCAAAGATTCCGTATAAGATGTCGTCAAACTGCCTTATATGTACAAAAGTGGAGGCGATATATGTGCATATATTATATGATGAAAATTGACATGCAATGCGAGTGTATAGATTTTATTGCGAACTAATCTGTAATCTTATGCGACTTTATTTATGATAACAAAATTAATTTGACAGCTGCTACGGATTGGTTCGACTAGTTTTTGTACGTTTATGCGGAACGAAACAAAATACACTGATGAACTCAGAATTTAGCGTTTTATGCGAGGAAACTTGTCAATGAAATGATTGTATCTACTGTGTTGTGCGAATGTGATGTAACTTGTACAGGTAAACGACTTTTGACGTAAATTGTTATGCGACTTCTGGTTGTCTGGGTATCTACATACATACATACATACATACATACATACATAAGATTATCTTGCGTTCATTATGGCTCCTTAACTAGATTTCACTAAACTGCGACCATCGATACATTGTTTGGCCTACTTGCTGCTTTTCAAAACTAATATTATTCGATAATTTTCCGTTTTGTATCATTTCTGAAATCTTTAAAACAAGTTTTTCATCCATTTCAAAACTATTTGCCATAAAAGAATCATCAAATCATTTATTTTTCGATTTCGAAATATTTGTTTTTGTTTCGCATACCTATTGTTTTAACTTTGGTAAACAATATCTTTAACAACAAATTATTTAGATTTGCGTCATCGTTTAGGGTACTTTCAATTACTGATCCATGTTTTAATATTCACATAAGGTACAGGATAATTGAATGCATTACCCTAATATTATGTTTTTGAAAATCGTAAAGTTTTACCTAACATGATTTGAAAATGAGCATGCTAAGAGGTATAATAAATGAAAGATCAATAATAAGGAATCAATAACTCTCCAAATGCGTAGAAGTAAAATCTCCCATGAAAATGAGTCTCTTCCACAAATGATATGCGTCGATCTTTTCAATGACTCTCATACTATCACTTTCGCACTTATTCTGGATTTTCCGCCCCCCCAAATTGAAAATCGTCGCAGGGGATTTACCCACTTTGGGAACCACTGCTTTATACGATGCCACTATGTTTTCTATATGTTCCAAGGGAAATATTAGACATCACGTGAAGAAATACACCTTCTTCTTCTTCTCGGTATTACGTCGTCACTGAGACAAAGCCTACTTCTCAGCTTAGTGTTCAATGAGCATTTCCACAGTTATTAACTGAGAGCTTGTTGCCAAAGTTGCCATTTTCGCATCCGTATATCGTGTGGCAGGTACGATGATATACTCTATACCCAGGGTAGTCAAGGAAATGTTCATTACGAAAAGATGCAGGACCGACCGGGAATCGAATCCAGACACCTTTAGCATGGCTTTGCGAACTCTAACTACTCGACTAAGGAGGCCCCTGAAAAATGCATAAGAAGAAATTCTTAAGATTTGAGACTGGACTTTTTCGCTATTTGTTTAGCTAGCTGGCCTACGAGGGGTCTTCCGATTTGAGAAGACTCGATTTCCCGTTCCGTGCTTTTTCCATGCATACCGAAATATTCAGCAGAAAATCAGGTAATCAGGTGCAACACTTGCGCCCTATATTTTTGCTCACTTTCATATACTCTTTCTTGAAATACTTGTCATATATGACGATCTTCCCTATTTGCCGTAGCTTGCGCTTCATAATCACTTAGAATTGTTTTATTGGGCGAAATACTGGTGAGTTTAGTGGACTACTCTCCTATGTTACACAAACAACAACGTTTGCTTCGTACCACTCCATCACAGTTTTGCCTAATAACACGATTCCAGAATCAGCCGAAACAGAGTGTCGCCTTCGTGGACAGTAGTGTGGGACAAAATTTAGATTCTCGCTCCAGTCCACTTTTTGGATTTAGGTCCCATAACAACTGTGCAAAATTTCAGTTCGATCGGAGAAACTATATTTTAGCGCCAGCCGTTCAAAGTTTGTATGGAATTTACAATGGGAAAACTTACTTTTGCAAAGAAAAATCGCCAGAGGACGCCCATTGAGCTCTATAAAAATCCTGAACACAGACCTCGATGCAGCATGGTACGCGGCAAAACGTGGAACGATACAGACTGAAGCGGAAACAGCAAAGCCGCCTATTCCGGGACAAAAAGCGCCGCCTGGAAGAGGTGGAATGCCAAGAGATAGAGTTGCTGTACCGTTCTCAAGAAACGCGGAAGTTCTATCAGAAGCTCAACACATCCCGCAAAGGCTTCGTGCCGGGATAAGGATGGGAGCATCTTGACGGACGGACGCGAGGTGATCGAAAGGTGGAAGCAGCACTACGCTGAACACCTGAATGGCGCAGAGAACACAGGCACAGAAGGTCAGGACAGCGAAGGCGATGGCTACGTCAGCACAGCGGACAGCGGAAACCAACCAGCTCCCACGATGGGGGAAGTTAAGGATGCCATTCAACAGCTCAAGAACAACAAGGCCGCTGGCAAGGATGGTATCGAAGCCGAACTCATCAAGATGGGCCCGGACAGGTTGGCCGCTTGTCTGCATCGGCTGATAGTCAGAATCTGGGAAACGGAACAGCTACCGGAGGAGTGGAAGCAAGGCATTATATGCCCTATCTATAAAAAGGGCGACAAACTGGAGTGTGAAAATTATCGTGCAATCACCATCCTAAACGCCGCCTATAAAGTGCTATCCCAGATTCTCTTCCGTCGTCTATCACCTATAGCAAACGAGTTCGTGGGAAGTTATCAAGCAGGTTTCATCGACGGCCGCTCGACAACGGACCAGATCTTTTCCGTGCGGCAAATCCTCCAGAAATGCCGTGAGTACCAGGTCCCTACGCACCATTTGTTCATCGATTTCAAGGCGGCATACGATAGTATCGACCGCATAGAGCTATGGAAACTCATGGACGAGAACAGCTTTCCCGGGAAGCTCACAAGATTGATCAGAGCAACGATGGACGGTGTGCAAAACTGCGTGAAGATCTCGGGCGAACACTCCAGTTCGTTCGAGTCTCGGCGGGGACTACGACAGGGCGACGGACTTTCGTGCCTGTTGTTCAATATTGCGCTTGAAGGTGTCATGCGGAGAGCCGGACTAAACAGTCGAGGCACGATTTTCACGAGATCCGGACAATTTGTTATTATTGGGAGAGAATTTGAAACGGTGGCAGATTTGTTCACCCGCCTGAAACGCGAAGCAACAAGAGTCGGGCTAATGGTGAATGCGTCGAAAACAAAGTACATGCTGGTTGGCGGAACTGAGCGCGACAGGGCCCGCCTAGGAAGCAGTGTTACGATAGACGGGGATACCTTCGAGGTGGTGGACGAGTTCGTCTACCTCGGATCCTTGTTGACGGCTGACAATAATGTTAGTCGGGAAATACGAAGGCGCATCATCAGCGGAAGTCGTGCCTACTATGGGCTCCAGAAGAAACTGCGGTCAAGAAAGATTCACCCCCGCACCAAATGCACGATGTACAAAACGCTCATAAGACCGGTAGTCCTCTATGGGCATGAGGCGTGGACTATGCTCGAGGAGGACTTGCAAGCTCTTGGGGTTTTCGAACGCCGAGTGCTAAGGACGATCTTCGGCGGCGTGCAGGAGAACGGCGTGTGGCGGCGAAGGATGAACCACGAGCTCGCTCAACTCTACGGCGAACCCAGTATCGTGAAGGTAGCTAAAGCTGGAAGGATACGCTGGGCAGGGCATGTTGCAAGAATGCCGGACAACAACCCTGTAAAGATGGTGTTCGCCACGAATCCGGTCGGAACAAGAAGGCGTGGGGCGCAGCGAGCTAGGTGGATAGACCAGGTACACCAGGACCTGGAGAGCGTGGGTCACAGTCGAAGATGGAGAGAAGCGGCCATAAACCGAGGGAATTGGCGAAATATTGTTGGCGAGGCTTTATCAAGATAATTGAAGTAAGGCCAAATAAGTATGTAAGTAAGTACAGACCTCGATAGGTATTTTTGCGATGAAGAATATTGCCGAAGACCGCGAAACAATCCGACACTTGTGAAAAAAGTTATTCAATGAAAACCTATTGGCAAGGCGACGTTGATTAACACGTAATTTAAAAGGAATAACAATAATAACAAAATCGGGCAAAATTTCCGAATAGTCTATGCTTAATAACTTTTTTTACAAGCATCGGATTGCTTTGCGGTCTTCGGCAATGTTGTTCATCGTAGAAATACCTATCGAGCTCTGTGTTCAGAATTTTTATAGAGGCCAATGGGCGACTTCTGACAATTTTTGTTTGCAAAAGTATGTTTTCCCATAGTAAATCCCATACAAACTTTGAACGACTGGCGCTAAAATATAGTTTCTCCGATCGAGCTGAAATTTTGCACAGTTGTTATGGGACCTAAAAGTAGACTGGAGCGAGAATCTAAATTTTTCATATAATTGTGTGTCAGGCTTGGACAGCAGACGCTTCTGGAGGCATTATTCCTTATAGAATTGGCCTTTGATGTTGACGGTTTTTATAAACGCACCCACAGACCGCTGGGCACAATAAGCACTTCTTAGCAAATTTGTCGACCTTCTTCTTCCGGGAGCATCAACCACTCACGGTACAGCTTCCTAGCGCGTGATTTGGTCACCTTATCATGTTTATCGGTTCGGTTAAGCACCTTCCTTACCTTTGAGACATGATGTCCGGCCCGGTTCATTGTTTGCCTGACAAACCAGACGGAATAATTTATCATTTTGAACATTACTGAAAGAAATGATTTTGACTATTGGTATGTTTTTATTTTATGAAAATACACCATGGCTTGGTCTCATGAATCAGTAAGCCTTAACGCAACCCAAGCTTTATGTTCAAGTAGCCGATTGCTCGGAATTATGTATCAAATACTCGAAATAAGGACTCGTGCATCTATGTATGATCTATTCATAGTTCTGTCAGCAAACCCGACAAAATGAAAACAAAAAAAAGCGAGGTCGAGGTGTTTAGTATCTTTACATAACCAAGAACCTTCTGATTTATAGCCACGTATTCTACCACACTTATCGACTTCTCAATGTTTCAGTTTTATGTCCATTTTTGCCCACTGTGCATCCCAAGCAGCACATATTGTTACAAGTAGCTTACAGCAACGGCTACTTCACATATTCAATAGTTACAATATGATACATTTGCAACATGAAAAAATACTGCTATGTAACCGAAAAAGCGCAAAAAGTCGAGCCTTATGTAACTTGTTTGTTCGTTACACAAAAAGTTTACAAGCGACTGCTATGTAATTTGTTGATTACGCATGGGTTTTCCTGCGACAAAATAAATGAAACGGCGTTGAAGTTGTTGTTACTTTCTGACAGTTTTGAAACCGAACAACCATTTAAGAATTGAATGTCAATAAAAGTAATACGTATGATTTTCGAACGCGTAATTATACACGTACAAGTACATAATAGATTTAACATGCCGATTTGAATTTGTGGTGAAATCAATGATTTTACTTGCTCAAAATTGACGCGCTCATAAAATAGATAATAATTTTATATTGAATAACACATGATACCTGGATTGTTGAGATATTATTCCTTTAGAACTGACACAAAAAATGGAAATTGACACTGTTACTCAAATCACCTGTGTTTTTGATTTTAATTTAATTGTTTGTGAAGATTGTGATTCCAAAATCACGTTGTTCCGTGTCCCACAGTTGGATTTTCTGGGTTGCATATCATAAATCGCCATTTAATTTCATCTTGCTGCAGATACACTTCCGAATAACTGTTTGAGGACAGCCAATCTAACATGATGACAACTATTAAAAAGCTGTTAGAGAGGCTGCAAATTGTAAATTCAACAATTTTAATTAATCACTGGAAAAATTTCTATGAAAAACAATAACTAGTCCTAAAATAGTAAAGTT
Source organism: Aedes aegypti (assembly GCF_002204515.2). Lineage (NCBI taxonomy): Eukaryota > Metazoa > Arthropoda > Insecta > Diptera > Culicidae > Aedes > Aedes aegypti. The sequence continues at coordinate 257,994,497 of NC_035107.1, read as the reverse complement.
CTTATATCAAAATTAACAATACATATGAAAACTTTTGACATGTAGTGTTAACCACTGTCAGCAAGTTACTCGTTTGTTACACATTAGTTACCCAGAAATCTTAGGTTATTTTGAAACTGATGTGTAACTATACTGAAACTGCCAATAAATTACACTGCTGTCAATAGGGGAAGGGGTATTAAAATGAACACCTAAACGATATCGTCTTGCTCTTAATGGGAAAAACGATGATTATTTGCGATAAATCATCAAATAATGTGCCAAAATCCCCTAAGCCAATTGACTGGAACCTTACAAAAGTATGAAAATTAAATGCTCCGTCCAAGAAAGCACATGGTTTGTGACGTGCTCAAATGGCTCAAATAGCTCGAAAGAAGGCAAATTCAAGCGTGTGCTATAATAAGGGCGCAAGTCGCATGATCGATTTCTCTTCATCGATCCTCTCTTCTGTGAATAAAGGTGACAAAATGCGGGTTTGTTAACATGTTTTTCACTAAAATACGCTAGGAAGTAATGCAATTTTGCGTCCTGAGGTGAAACAACGAATTGAATTTAGAAATTAATCAATTCTCGCATAACCTGTTATCTCGCCCTAAAAGCCATTGGTAACCGAGTGTGTAGCTCCTTGTTTCTAAGCAAATTAATGGCCCAATAATGAAACTATCACCACTGGGAGATAGAGGAGGATCTTCTTTTCATTATAGCATTGTTGAATAACGTGTAAATCCATTCGTTTGCTCGGTAACAACAAGCTACACACTCGGTTACCAATGGCTTTTAGGGCGAGATCTCAGGTTATGCGAGAATTTATGCCAATATTAGGGACTGAGGGTAATATGGCCATGATAAGGAAAATAGCGATTTAGATATGAAAAACATGCTTCTTATTATAATCGGATATGAAAATATGTTCTCTATCAAATAGTAGAAACAACATCCATCCATTTGAGTATTTCTAGAGTTAATAAATCAATCAAAAAATGCGTGCTTATCGGTCATCCATAAACCACGTAGTCATTTATTGGGGGAAGGGAGAAATTCTGCCCAATGACCACGGTCCATACAAATTGTAAATTTTGTGTATGGACAAATGACTACTAGGGGGAAGGCGGGTCTAAAATTGGGAAAAAACAACCGCGTTACTAATGGTAACCCCTTGTGCATTTCTGTGCTGTCACTTCGATAGGGCCTAACTAACATGAGTGATTTCTTTTCATCGATTCTGCATATATAATGCATACCTACAGGCGTTTGTTCTGATGTTATTGTTCAATAATAGATACATGCTGATGCGAAATATTTACATTTGTAAGGTTCTAATTTGCGCGTTACTTCAGCGTGGCATTACATTTGGTAGAATTTGAATTTAACAGCTATTTTGGTGTTATGGGGGGGGTGGGGGTTTTGCCCCCCCGAGTTGATTAAAGTTTAGGTCCTTCGATAAGTTATTCAAGGACAAATTTAACATATTTATTGCACGTAATACAAACTATGACAGTGCATAAGTGGACCCTGTGGGAGTTGGAATCCCAGAACAAATTTCAACAAAGAAGACAGCCACTGACTGATTTCGTCTTAATGTAATTAAGCTTAACAAAACACAATAATTTACGGGATTGACTGTTTAACGAGAAACTTGCAACGATCGACGCGCCACAATAATTCGTGGACGGAGGGTATTAGAACTAAGTTGGAGATGTTGATTTCGATATTTTGTAGTAAACAACACCTCCAAACACTAGCGATTTTCCGGTGAAATGTTGACGTTTGATTACGAATTGTCTAGAGGATCCAAACACTTTAACGTTCAAGGATCCATCATCGTAATCATCGAAACTTCAACAGCAATTTTCTGTTCAAACTGACTTTCGAAAATGTGTTCACTGTGTTTCGGTTGGAGAATAAAATACAGTGAACACATGAATATATTCATGATTTTGAACGAAAAAACTGCTTTTGAAAATTATCGAGTTGATGACGGATCCTGACCCCTTAAACGAATTCTCGTCATTCCGTGTCAGCTCAAAGATTGCCGTTCCCCACAAAAGTAGTAAAGAGAACATTACAAATGTAACTCGATGTTTTGTGATATGTCTACTCGCAGAAATTGTTCTTCATTTATCAATTTGTTTATTAATTATAACTAGTTCTATCGCACAACATCAAAAATAGAGATGTTAATTAACACAGCGATACGAATTAAGACTAAGACAGCTAAATTTTCACATACTTTTATCGTTGTTATATTATGGAAATGTTCATTTTATGTTGGTGGTAAAACACACGAGCAAAACAAACATTTTTGATATTTATATCATAGTCCTAAAAAAACATCTATGAGTGATTATAATCCCTTCGAAAACAGTTCTAAAGGTTTCTGCTTCGACATCATATCATTACGATATTCACCTCATTGAAAAACCTCAACATCTCTGTGCCTAAAATTATATTAGTTTTAATTTCTGAACGTGGTTCTGACTTCAATTTATCTCTGTTTCAACAAAAACACTCTTATTTGTGTTCTAAATCATCCGTGCGTAATAAAAATCATTGAAATTTGTTGTTCATGTGTAACAAGTTCGGTGTTCATTTTACCATCCTGTTCATTTTTTCACCCCTTCCCCTATGACAAATGGTAAACAAACTTCATGCTGTTACACACATGTGACTTAGCAATCTGTATGTAACCTAGCGTGTTATTTGTTTCATTGCAACCACAGATTCAATTCCAATGTAACTTATTCATTTTGACAGCTCTAGGTTAAGTTACATGCAAGTAAAAATGCAACACCTATGTAATGTAAACAAAGCGTAAGTTACAATGTAATAGTTTAGTAACCAAAATTGAAATTCATCAATAAGATATGCTACAAATTATCTGAAATGCAACGGCAATGTAATTTGTTTTATTTTTCTAAAATATTGCATTTGTTACCAGTGCTACTTGGGATTGGTTTAAAAAACGTATGTTATTCAAAATTCATTATTTTGCAATTTCGGTAAAAAGATACATGATAGGTAACATCATTCAGCAATGAAATCATACTCTTGTTTTGCTGTTCTGCCTCACCCATGATTCCCAGAGTTTGCTCATAATTACAAAACTCTAACCGCGCCACTCCTCACATCACATCAAGCTCCGTATGTGATTTCATAGAAGTAATATCCTACCTTCAAGCCGCTACCGGATCGTTGAATCAACAGCCGAAAATTCCCATGACAAGCAGCACACGCTCTATCGTTGCGCTCGTAGCTACCGGTGTTGAATCTATGTTCCAAGTATTCCATGTCTAAAATCAACAAAGCTCCGACTCGGGCGCACACACTCAAAGCGCTAAATAAACAAACAGCGCACTAGAAAACCACGGCTCCGACGATCACCGGCGAACAAATTTGATTCCACCGTGAAAAAACACACCACTCTCCACGATCCATGCCCATGATGTTTATGATATTTTACGAACCTTCAAACCTGAAACCACCATCAGTTTTCTTCTTGCTTCTGCCACCGCGCTCTTGTCTTCTTCATCGCCGCGCTGTCGCCGTCTGTCTTGGCGAGCTCCATTAGCTTCTTCTGTCTCCGAATCAATCCGATTAAAGCTCAGCACGCTTTCCGATCCGCATCCAACTCATTAGAATCTTTATCATTATCGCGCACGAGCTCGCGTCTCGCGCGTTTTCCCGCCATCGAAATCCGTTCCGAGCGTTTATGGCCGTAACGTCGCGACTTGTCTGGCCGCAGTCAAATCTCGATCGCGCGCGCGTTTCTTCTCTGACGGACAAGAAGACGGACGATGATGATGCTCTTCTTCTAGCGATGAAAGAGCAGATCGATCGGGCGATCGATTGGTTGCGACTTCGCGCCGTTTTCCCGCCACTGGTCGGTGCTGCGTACGTGTTTATAGTTGCGAACTCTTTTCCCGGCTTCGGTGCGCGCTCCTCCGGTGAGCTTATCGATAAGAAGTTCCGATCCAGACGATCGAGCTCTAACAACAACAATAAGCCAAAGAACGGTGCTCTCGGTAATTGTTGTTGTTGTTCTACGCGGGACAGGCCCAAATACAGACAATGATTCTCGGTTGATCGCGTCATCATCTGCGGTGGTTGTTTGCGTCGTCGCACAGAGGAATAACTTTGAACAAATTGATGAACATAATTTCAAATTTAAAAAAATCTGGAATACTTATTCAAGTTAGGAATAAGGTTTTAATTCTTTCAATTATTTTTCTTCAAATCTTGTGAAAGTTCTTCTTCTTCTTCTTATTCTTCTTGGCACTACGTCCCCACTGGGACAGAGCCTACTTCTCAAATTCTTATAAGCACTTCCACAGATATTAACTGAGAGTTTTCTTTGCCAAAGTTTCTATTTTCGCATTCGTATATCGTGTGGCAGGTATGATGAAACTCTATGCCCAGGGAAGTCAAGGAAATTTCCATTACGAAAAGATCTTGGACCGACCAGAAATTGAACCCAGACACCTTCAGCATGGCTTTGCTTTGTAGCCGCGAGCTCTAACCACTCGGCAACGGAAGCATGAAACGAGCTCACCAATTGATATTCCATCCTCGACTGTTCTACAAGAAGCTTTCCAGCAAAACGCGAACATAAAACCAAACTTTTACACCAGCAAAGTAAAAAACGAACCCGCTTGCTTGGAATTTACCAAGGGAACTCTAGGTCATAAGAAGACTACTCATAAAAAAGTATTATTTATAGTAAAACTATGAACACAAAAATTACACTACAATAAATATCTTGATTTTTTTGAAATGGAATGGTTAACAAAAATTGATTGATTATTATGTTGATATGCTTTACTTTACAGTTACCTACACGGGTAGAAATCAGAATCCAAAAACCATATTATGACTCATGATATCATGATTCCAGTGTGTGTTCATCTTATGAAAATACAACATGATTTGGACTCATGATATCATTAGTCAGATTGCAGTAACGCGACACACGATTTTTGTTACTGATTGCTCGGAATCATGATTCAAATGCCACAAAATGCTGAGACGCGCATCCGTTTATGATCGACAAAAAAACAAAACAAAGTAAAATAATAGCATACACTGAGATTCGAGCCAAACACCTTCCGATTGATAGCCACGTATCCTACCACTCAACCACTTCGTAATCCCATAGGAGACTCATACTTTCTAAAGTATAATCTGTTTTAGTCTATATATTAGGGCATAAGAAAATGAATGGCAAAAAATAATTTTGGCCATGTATAACACAAATTGCTCCAGTATGCGTCGCGGCGTCGTATTTGCTTGCATAACAATTTATTCCAATCCGTGTTCTTCTTTTTGCTCTCCTCCAATTGACTTAAGCATAAGTCCTTGAAATTATTTTCAAACGACCACGACAAAAAACTTCAACGAGTAGCGGGATGGGTGTTGTTTTTTTTGTTTTTGCTCCGCCTTCGCCCCTATCACCTTTAGTGGAGTGATTTGTGTGAATTAGAAGCGCGCTCGCGCCAACATTTTTGGCGCGAAATCGCATGGTCGGTAGAGTCCGCTTGAATGGTGATTTTTTTTATTCCTAGTTAGCGCGTGTCACACGGACCCAACAGCAACGGGGGCACAACGCAGCATATTTAGTAGGGGCCATGATTCGTTGATAACCGGATCCTTGAATGCGTGTTAAGAGTTGTTTTTGGGGAATTTGCGCAGTTACGAAGAATTCGGTTGACTCAATAGGGTTGAAGGTTTGTGCGGTGTGCCACGTAATCTGGTAGCCAGTGTTAGATATGAAATTATTTTGAAACGGAAGCTCACGACGTTTAATTAGAAAGTCAAATCTCAGAATCTTATCTTGAAAGATAGTACTTTTTTAATTTCTTCATAAGTATCATTCCAAATATTACATTCATTTCTTATATCTAGGTGTTCTGTGTTAGACAACACTATCATCCTAATTTGGTATTGCAAAATTGAGCTTTCATTAACATTTTGTTAACAACATAGTACATTTCATTTGCCGTTGCAGTTACGAATGTTTACAGGTGAGTTGATTTCACCTGCTCATAAGAGAAAAAAGCGAAACTTTTTCAATTTACTGAACCTAATTATATAACGCATTAATCGTGGCAATAAAGATTGCAACGATTTTTGTCTGATTTATTTTTTTTTTTTTTTTTTGAAGTTTGTTCCAATATTTCAACATTGAATATTCTATGTAACTCATTAGTATACCAGAGAGGAAGCTCCAGAATCATTTTCAAAATTTTATTTTGAATCCTCTGAAGAGCTTTATTCCTGAAATTACAACAGTTAGTCCATACTGGTACAGCATACAACATGGCTGGCCTGAAAATCTGTTTGAAGATCAAAAGCTTATTCTTAAGACAAAGTTTTGATTTTCTGTTAAAAAGTGGATACAGACATTTTATATATATTTTTACATATGGCTTGAATGCCCTCAATGTGATTTTTATCTAGCATGAGTCATAGATACTTAAATTCATCTGACCAATTTATTGGAACTTCTCTCATCGTAAAAACATGTCTACTTGAAGGTTTCAAATTGGAGCTTTTGTTTTATGTGGGAATATTATTAGTTGAGTTTTGGAAGCATTAGGATAAATCTTCCATTTTTGAAAGTATGAAGAAAAAATATTGTTTGCAATCTACTACAGATGACATGGAGACTTCGTTCGATGGCGGAGAGGCCTGTGTCATCAACAAACAAAGATTTTTGACATCCCTGAGCTAACTCAGGTAAGTCAGATGTAAAAATATTGTATAAAATTGTTCCCAAAATGCTGCCTTGAGGCACACCAGCTCGTACAGCAACACATAAGGAAAAATCCATGTAAATATCAGCGTGAAATCATGCACATGAAGGGAATGCTAGATATGTCACAAATTTACACGTCGCATCGTGTAAAATTACAATAACATCATGTAAGTTTCCACTAAACATCGTGTAATCTAGCATGGACTAACCGCTTACGCGACAATTCGCATAAATTTACATGATGTTGATATAATTTTACACGATGTGTCATGTAAATTTGCGACATATCTGGCATTCCCTTTATGTGCATGATTTTTCGCTGAAATTTACATGTATTTTTCTTTCTGTGAAGTCTTTCAGACTTAGAGTTCTGATAATAAACCTGAAGTGTACGATTTGACAGATAACTTTGGATCATTCTAATAATGTATGTCGGAATATTGAAGTTTTTTTATTTTACAAATAAGCCTTCATGCCAAACACTGTGGAATGCTTTTTCTATGTCTAGAAAAGCAAGACCAGTAGAATAGCCTTCAGATTTGTTGGAACCTATTAAATTTGTTACACGTAAAAGTTGGTGAGTGGTCGAATAGCCATGTCGGAATTCGAACTGTTCATTAGCAAAAACTGAATTTTCGTTTATGTGGACCATCATTCTATTCAAAATGACCTTTTCAACAAAATTACTGATGGAAAAAAACAAGCAGTTTGGACGAAGCTGAAAGTGTCTATAGGATTTATGTCCAATTTTGGAATTGGTACAGTTTTTGCATTTTTGAAATGATTTGTTAAATATATCAACCAAGGATGATGAGCTACTCTCTGGAAGTTTATTGATAAGGATGTAGGAAATCATCGCCAGGGGCTTTCGTGTAATTAATTAAAAATTATAGTTCTCACTTCTTCCAAATCTGCTTTCTAGGAATTTTTGAAAACGTTCTCTTGATTAACATTGGCGTAGCTAGGGTTTTTTCTGGAGGGGGCCAAAGGGAGGCCGAGCAAATTCTGGTTTTATAGAAGTAATATTGGTCATTACCTTATATTTGAGGTAATCATGATTTGAAAAAAATTCGCAGTTTGCATAGATCTGTATTGATTTTCTTTTTGCTTGCGACTTTGTCTCATATTGCTACACATCAGTGAAATTTGTATATTTCAATTTTCACTTCGATTTCCACTGATTAGAAAAACATCCAGTAAAAAATTGTTCAATATTTTTTCCAAAGAAATTTTTAGACATTCAAGCATGTGCTTTTAAAAGATTCCTTTGAGGGTTTCTTAATGAATTATTTCCGTACTTTTTCAGTGCTTTTTCCAAGAACTATTTTATCATAATTTACTGAGTTTCTCCTGGGACTCACACGGAAAATCATTCCCGGGATTAGTAATAATTATTCAGAAGTTTTTTTTTCCTGATGTTTGAGGTTTCTTCCAAAGACCAGTTTGAAATATTTTCCGATTGTTCATTAATAGTTTGTAAACGATTTTCTGGAATTACTGAGGATTTTTTCAAGAACAAGTACAAAAAATCTAGCAACCTCATAGAAATTTACTTCAAGATCACCGAGCAAAGATTCTTTCCACAAATTCTTATGAGAGCTCACCATTTTTTTGTCAACTTTACCTTTAAGATTATTTCTAGAGTTTCTCTTCAGATTCCTTCAACGAATGTTTCACAAAATCCCTCCGAAATTCTTCAAGGACTGCTTGAAAAGTTCGCTGCAAATATTATCTACGACTTATTTAAAAACATTAAATTGTTTTACGAGGCGTTACTTCAAGAAGTTACACCTAATATTTCACAATTTTTTTTATAAGCAATTAAACAGAATTCAAGTCGAAAAATGTTCTATACGATTTCTCAGGGAAGTTCTCCGCAGCTCTATCTGCATTTTTTCACAGATAGTTCACTATGTGTTTCTTTATATTGCTCTACAAATCAATTTGACCTGTATTCCTTCGAAGCTATCTCGGAAAATATTTAAAAAAAATTCTTCAAGAAAATTTTAGGAAATACAATAGTTCTAAGCCACTTGTATCAGATTTCCAAAGCAATATACACAAAAACAATTTTGAAAGAATTTCCAAAGAAATTCGTTGGATAATTTCAGCTTAAATTGAATTCGGAAAAATGCTTAATTCCTGCCTGAAAATTTTAGAATTCACCGTAAAATTTCTGAAACTTTTCAAAGAAATTTCTGTCAATAAAGCTCACAAAAAAGCTTGCGTGGATTTTGTACGATACACTACAAAAAATCTTGTTCTTTTTTCTTCGTTTTTAATAATGAACAATGACGGGAGTGATGGAATTTTTACTGAAGGTCTAACATCTAAGTAAATGTTTTGCATGAACCCCGAAATTTCATGATACCATGGCAAACAGATTGATGAAAAAATTATTTTTTCTTCATAACTTCTAAACAAACTTTTTAAAAGGGCTATTTTTTAATTATTGTGGTATACCTGTAAAAGTTTAACTTGAATATATTGGCGATAGTTGTTGAGAATATAGCCAAAGATGTCAAGTGGTTGAATTCGTAATGTAATTTTTTTAAATTATATTTTGGAGAAAATTTGTATTACTTAAAAATCGTTCAGGATTTTTTTGATTGGCTTTAAAAAATCAGGAACAATACGTATAAGAATACCGTAATCAGGACTGTCAAGTATCATGACAGACTAACGACATTGACAAAACGAGTATTCTCACTGTCACTAGATGAAACTATATTTCTTGTGCTGACTTCGCCACGTCGCAATGACGAAGCTCTCACGATTTTAATTTTGTTTTGCTATTGAAAATTCTATCATATTTTGGAGAATTTCAGGAAGTAAATTTTTTGATATGATAAGTGAATATCCTTCCATGGTTTCAGCGAATTAATCAATAATCATACCAGATAATGAACTAAAAAATATCAAGTTTACAAATCCGTCATAAGCCGTAGCAACGGAAATATGAAAGAGAAGATGAAAAAAATCTCAGTCTTTGTTTCGCCCTCCGATGACAGTGAGAGAAGCATCTATGTAAAATTCGCACGACGCTTTTTTTTTAAATGACGCTTTTCAGCCCTGTCCGCAATTTTGATTCTTCTAAAATTTACTTAGTTTTAGATTCGTTATGGTTTTTTTTTTTTTTTTTTACTAGTTCGTTTATTTGGGGCTCAAATGCGTGTAACGCTTTACGGAGCCGAAGTTCATTTTTGTACTATTTACAATTTATTTACATTTTCATTACCAAAGTTAGTATGGGATGGAGCCAGGGTACTCGTGGCAACTCGAGGTTAATGGTCACAATTTTGAAAGGGAAGGACATGGTAAGGATTGGTTTTAGGGTTCTCTGCAGCTCATCCGGGAGGTATAGCGTGGTAGCTCTATTATCGTGTCATGGCGTTGGTACCAATTTCTTGCCGGTATTCGTCTGCCGGATGGCCAGGATCCTCAATCCAACACAAAAGGGACAACACAGAGAAAAAAAAAAAAACTGGAGAAGAGAACACAAGAGAATTAAACTTTTATACAAGACAAGCGAAGGAAATCGTAAATTGCGACCATATAAGTGAAATCGCGGGTGCCCAACACATCTCTAACTGGAACATAGGGTTGTCTACCTCGGGCCGCAAGGGTATCCAAAAGTTGCGCTCTGGAGGCGTCCATATCCGGGCACTGCCAAACTACGTGATCGATGTCATCATAACCGGAACCACACCTACTACAAATATTGCTCAGCGCGAGGTTAATCCTATGTAGATGTGCATCTAGCGAGTAATGGTTGGCCATAAGTCTTGACATCACGCGAATGAAATCTCGACTTATGTCCAAACCTTTCCACCAGGCTCGCAAGGAAACTCTAGGAATTATGGAATGTAACCACCGTCCCAGTTGGTCATTTAGCCAATCGCTTTGCCAACCGTGAAGAGAATTTTGACGTACTAAATGAAAAAATTCATCGTGTGAAATTCGTCTATCATAAATCTCACCTTCCTCAGCGCCCACCTTTGCGAGAGAGTCCGCCTTCTCATTGCCATAAATTAAGCAATGTGAGGGGACCCATACAAAGGTAATCTTATATGATCTTTCGACCAGTGCACACATCTGCTCTCTTATTTTTGTAAGAAAGTAAGATGCATGCTTTACAGGTTTCATCGATCGGAGAGCCTCAATAGAACTGAGACTATCCGAGAAGATGAAGAAGTGGTCTGCGGGCATGTTTGAGATCATCCCCAAAGCGAAGTTGATTGCTGCCAGCTCAGCAACATAAACCGTGCAAGGTTCCTGAAGTTTTCGGAAGGCGGAAGAGTTTTCATTGAAGACACCGAAGCCAGTGGATCCATTTATACGGGACCCGTCAGTGAAATATCTCCTGTAGGAATCGACATTCTGGTACTTTGCGTTAAAAATACGTGGGATAGTAATACATCGAAGTTGATCTGGAATTCCATGAATAGCTTGTTTCATGGATAGATCATATTCAACAGAGGAACTGTCATTGGTGAAGCGTACACGTGGGGGGTTGTAACATGGAAGGCTAATGTCAGATGACATGTAGTAGAGATAAACTCTCATGAATTTTGACTGAGCATTCAGTTTGAGCAATTCTTCGAAATTTTCGATAACGAGTGTGTTGCTCACTCCACACTTAATCAGTATTCTTAGCGAGAGCTCCCAGAATCGGTTCTGTAGCGGTAAAACCCCTGCCAGAACCTCTAGGCTCGCATTATGTGTTGAGTGCATACACCCTAAGGCGATACGCAAACAACGATATTGAATTCGTTCCAATTTAATCAGGTGGCAGTTTGCTGCTGAGAGAAAACAGAAAGAGCCATACTCTAGAACAGAGAGAATGGTTGTTTTATAGAGTTTTATGAGGTCTTCCGGGTGAGCACCCCACCATGTTCCGGTAATTGTTCGTAGAAAATTGATCCTTTGTTGGCATTTTTCCGTTAAATGCCTAATATGGGTTCGCCAAGTGCCTTTTGAATCAAACCAGACCCCAAGGTATTTTGAAGTCAAAGACTGGTCGATGTCTGTTCCCAAAAGCTTAAGCTTCAGTTGGGCAGGATTCCGCTTCCTAGAAAATACAACCAGTTGAGTTTTTTGCGGAGCAAACTCGATCCCTAAGTTTCTAGCCCAAGTGGATAGATTATCAAGGGAATTTTGCAATGGTCTTTGCAGGATTTCCGCTCGTGGACCCTTCATAGAGACCACAGCATCATCTGCAAGTTGTCTAAGCGTGCATGGTTCTTCCAAACAGTTGTCAATATCTTTAACATAAAAATTATAAAGCAAGGGACTCAGTCATGAGCCTTGGGGAAGGCCCATATAGCTAATTCTGGAAGTTGTCAGTTGACCGAGAGTGAAGCTCATGTGTTTTTCTGACAACAGATTGTACAAGAAATTATTCAATATTCCAGGTAATCCACTATTGTGCAGGCTTTCTGACAATATTTCTATGGAAACTGAATCAAAAGCGCCCTTAATATCCAAGAAAACCGAAGCCAATTGCTCCTTGTCCGCAAAGGCTAGTTGAATATCTGATGAAAGCAACGCTAGACAATCGTTTGTTCCTTTGCCCTTGCGAAAGCCAAATTGTGTACTGGAAAGCATGTTGTTTGATTCGACCCAGTAATCGAGTCGGGATAGGATCATTTTTTCTAACAATTTCCTTAAACATGATAACATAGCGATCGGGCGGTACGAATTATGATCAGACGCTGGTTTCCCAGGCTTTTGAATAGCTATTACTTTGACCTGTCTCCATTCAGGTGGAACAATGTTGTGTTCCATGAATGAGTTGAACAGGTCAAGCAACCGTCTTTTAGCGATATCAGGGAGATTTTTAAGAAGATTGAACTTAATCATATCGCTTCCCGGAGAGGAGTTGTTTGATGAAAGAAGAGCCATAGAAAATTCCAGCATAGTGAATGGTCTATCCAAAGCATCGTCTCTTGGAGTTTCCCAAAAAGGCGGATGAGCTGGAACTGAGTCTGGACAGACCTTTTTTGCGAAGTTGAATATCCAACGATTGGAGTATTCGTCACTCTCATTTGAGGATGAGCGGTTTCGCATGTTGCGAGCCACTCTCCAAAGCGTCGTCATTGAAGTTTCTCGTGAGAGGCCATCGATGAAACGCCGCCAATAGCTACGCTTCTTCGCTTTAATAAGATTCTTCAGTCTTTTTTCGAGCTTCGAGTACTCTAAATAAAGTTCTGAGGTACCATATCTACGAAAAGCTTTAAAGGCATTAGATTTTTCTCGATACAACTGAGTGCATTCATCATCCCAACCAGGTGTGGCTGGTCGTCTTTTGAAGGATGCACTTGGAACTCGTTGCTTTTGGGATTCTAATGCACTTTTATAAATCAATTCTGTTAGGAATCGATACTCATCCAACGGTGGGAGAGTGTTGAATGATTCGATACCAAAAGTTACCGCTGATGCAAATTTTTGCCAATCGATATTCCTAGTGAGGTCAAAAGGAACCTGAATTGACTGTTCTGACCTTTCACAATTAGTTCTGATAGAGGTTATTATGGGCAAGTGATCACTACCATGGGGGTCATCGATCACCTTCCACATGCAATCGAATGATAGTGAACTTGATCCTAAAGACAGGTCAAGACGGCTTTCTTTGCCGTCGGATGAAATACGTGTCACTTCACCTGTGTTCAAAATGTTCAAGTTGAAATCGTCGCATAAGTCATAGAAAATAGCCGCTCTATAATCGTCATAAGATTCGCCCCATCCAGTACCATGTGAGTTCATATCACCCAGTATTAAAACTGGAGATGAAAGCATAGAGACTGCATTCCAAAGATGACGGCGGTTTATTGAAACTCTTGGAGGAATATAAACAGAAGCTACGCAAAGATCTTTACCCTTTACGTTTATTTGGCAAGCAACGATTTCTATGCCTGGATGAGTCGGGATGGGGATTCTGTAGAATGAATGGCACTTTTTGATCCCTAAAAGCACACCCCCGTAATTATCATCTCGATCCTGGCGTATAATGTTAAAATCGTAGAAGTTAAGATCATCTTCAGAAGAAAGCCATGTTTCACAAAGTGCAAATATATCACAATCTGAATTGTGAAGCAAAAACTTAAATGTGTCTAATTTAGGTTTTAGACTATGACAGTTCCACTGTAACACAGTGATCATATCTTGTACCTCACTCGATGAATTATCCATCGAAAGATATGATCGAAGCAAGGAGGGGCCACGAGATAGTCAATTCCCTGAGATACTCTTCTATTGCGGGGAGAAAAAGGTCGAGTATGCCTCTGAATGAGTCTGAAACTCCGAGGGCATCACATATGCGATCCACAAGGGCCGTAAAAGTTATCAGTCCTCGCTTGGCCCGGGGGGTTTTCGAGGAAGAGCGAGGAACTTCAGTAGCTTTTTTCTTGCTATCTTGTCTAGAGCATCTTTTCGAAGTATATTTAATCGGCGGAGGCGGGGGCGGCAGATCTTTGCTGCAACACGGAACGGAAGCATCAAAGACCTGTTTCTTCGGGATTTTCAAATTTGCCCCACCTCCTTTAGAATTCGGCAAACTTTTGAGGGAAGATTTCATTACCTTACGGCGCAGTCCCGGTGAAGATGGAGACTTTCGTTTTCCGGGTGCGTGTACCTCCGAAGAATCTCCCCCATCGGTTTCGTCGTCGTTCGCTTCGTCGGAAGACAACTCTTGAAAAGAGTTACCAACTGGGATGGCTGATGAAGACTCTTTTGCAGGCGGATTTAAAGCTTTCACCATTTCCGCATACGTCTTCTTGGAGCGCTTCACAATGGAGCGACTCTCATTTCGAATGCGCCTTTTGTATGCCGGGCACTTCTGCAAATCATGAAGATCCTCACGACAGTAGCTGCATTTTTCAGCTTCCTGTGTGCAATCATCTTCCAAGTGAGCTTGGTTGCATTTGCCACAACGGGGCTTGTTGTCGCAAAAGCTAGCACTATGACCAAGCTGTTTGCAGTTGGTACAATTGAATACCTTCGGCACGTAAAGGCGCACTGGGTAAAAAACACTATCAATGCAAACAAATTTCGGGAGAACGGAACCAGGAAAAGTTACACGAAACGAGGCTGACGGCGAAAACACTTTTTTATTTCCTTCCATGGAAACTGATTGTAATTGTTTACAATCCAGTATAGCCACATCAGGAATGGACCGGTTCTCAAAAACACCTTTGCCAGTCTTAATGTCTTCGCATGTCAGACTCGCGTCGATAATTTTCCCTTCCACCTCGACCTCTCTGGCAGGTATGTAGATAAAATACTCCACAGTAAAAGCCTCATGCTGAGCAATCTCATTCGCTGCTTTGTAACTAGGTGCAGTTACACGCAGCTTGGATTGCTTCACTTGGTGAATAACGGTCCCAGGATATTTACGCGTCAGCTCTCTAGAGATCGAGAGCACATTCAAAATCTTATTTTTGCGCCGGAAATAGACAACCCAAGGCCCAGCCGAAGACGGTTGATAAAACCGCGTTCGAGCAACGAGATCTTTAGGAGGCGTATCGCCTCCATCCGATTCGTCCATGCGGGATAAAAATCAACCGCAACCAAATAATTATAAAAAAAAAAAAACAATAAAGTAAAAAAAAAAAAAAAAAAGAAAAATAATAATAATAAAGTACAAAAAAAAAAAAACAAAAAATGCTTAAAGTTAACTTATCAGTGGGCTATTTTGTACACACCTCCCCTATACGGGCAAAAAAAAAAAAAAAAAATAATACCAAAAAAAAAAAAAAAAAAAAAATATATCGAGAAAAAAAAACTTAACCGATTAGGGCTGTTTTGTACAAGCCTCCCCTATTCGGGCAAAACTGGCACCGGGAGAGAGACAGAAGTGAACCGAAAAACAACCTTGAACTCAACCTTGTTTGTTCGGAGATGCGAAAGCAATTCAAAAGGATGTGGAGTAGGTATACAATTGATACTTATCCGTTCCCGTTCGATGACCGCAGCTGGTCTTCTACACCGTAGGTAGGCAGAAAAAACGTGTCGTCGTTTTGCTGCTGATGCAAACGGGGAATCCAATCACCAGGGGATGATGGTGACAATATCTTCTTGTGGCACGATACCAGTTGACCCTTGCCAATCTGGTTCGCTTCCTTCACGATGCGCGGTTTAAAGCACTACGGTACAATACTGCACTGGTAAAAACCACACGGGCGGTGGAAGAAAAAACCAAAAAACTACCGACTGCCAAAAACTGAACTGGCTTGTTCAAGCGCACAGCAAGGAATGACGTTATGGTTTTGTTTTTTGGACGGTTCTATAAGAAACTACTTAAGAAGTTATCCTTGAAATCTAACAGTATTCTGTCCTTAACTTCTAGATTCCCCAGAATTTTTAAAGAATTCCACCCTGCAAAAAATGCACAAAATTCCATTCCCAGAATATGGATTCTGCCAATGATTGATTACATTCTTTCTAAATAAATATTTTGAGGATGATTCTTACAAATTTCTATTTGAATATTTTTAATAATATTCCCTCACCATTTATTTTGCAAAATGTGTCTCCACAGATTATTTTTACCACTATGCCTATTTCCGCAGCAAAAGTATTCCTGGGGAGATTTCAGAAACATTCAAAGTATTCAAAGTTTTCTTTTATAATCCGGGGATTTGAGACAGAATTTCCAGGAATAAAAAACCACAGAAGAATTTATGAACCAATTTGTGAAGTATTGAGGAAATATTTCTGAAGGACTTTTGATGACCTTCATAAAACAATTTGTAATCATCGTTTGGGAAACTAACTGAAGAAATTAACAGAACAATTTCGAGTAGAACTTTCAACGAAATATTTCCGTAAATGATTTTAAAGAATAAATGATTTTTTGGAGGAATTTCGAGGAAAAATTCTGCAAAATTCTTATTTTAGTTGAATCCAGAAACATACAACGGATTTTATTTGTGGATAAAAAGTAAACATTGAAGGAATGGTTGTCCTTATGGAGAAAATCACGTTGAAATTATGAACAAATCTCACAATATTATTTGACTAATTTCCAAGAGATTCGTAGCAGAAGTTTTGAAGCTGCCCTTCAAGATTCCATTAGAAATTTGATAATACCAACATTCGTCAAGGAATATATAAGGGAGGCCTTAAACATTTTGCTTCAACTCGGTCAGAAATCAGACAAATAGTATTTGGAACTTCTTAAGAATTTAAAACATATTCTTGTAAAAAATAGTTAAGGATTTAAGTAATAAGTTTATTCATGTAAAATAACTTTGAAAATTGAAGCAAAATCGAAAAAATGAATTAATGCTAAGTTAAAAAACTATGATCGATTTTGTTGAAAATCTTCTCACTGGTTTAAATATCTGCCAACCATTTGAAGAAAACTTGGTCTGGTTGAAATTCCTTGAAGAGATTTGTTATTTTTCTCCAAAAATTCCTGCTATCTTTTGTCTATGAAATTCCTTCAGTATATTTGCCTACTTTTCAATTAGTTTTGTCAGACATTGTACGAGTTGTAGTTATTGCATGAATTTCTTTAGTGAATTTATATAAGGAAAATTATCATCACCGGTCATCTCAAGCAGGACATCGCCCATATACTTGGGAAATCATAGTGCTGCCAACCAAACCATGGAAATTCAATATACTGCATTATGCTTGAACATTTTAAACAGAAAAATGAATTTTGGGTACTGAATTTCCAGGATATTGGCGATTCTTTACACCACGGTATTTTTGGCGAATCTATGACATTTGGTCGAAAGACAGTTGGTCGAATGACATTTAGTCGAATGACGTTTGCTCGAAAGTACATTTGGTCGAACGGATATTTCGTCGAATGGACATTTGGTCGAAAAGGTTTAGTTGCAACAGAAAGCATATACCGTTTTGACTCATATTCCGAACACTTAAGGTGAACAGTGACTTCAAATGCATCTGTTAGGCATAAATTAGCTGATATTTGTGAAAATTTTTATTTTTTCACAAACCCTAACCGTTAACTGTTGGGTGTGTCGCAAAAAATTGTTATTCGTACTTGTTTAGTATTGTTTTTACATAAAAGTATGCAACAACATTTTGATTCAAATGCCGAACACTGTGTTCATTCTGTCTCATATTCCGAACACCTTGATTCAAATTCCGAACAGCACGAATAAATCGTATTCAAATGAATAATTTTGCAAACAAATTTATCTGAGCTAGTTCTAGTGGTTTCGAGCTAGAGAATCATAGCTACTGCCAAGGTATAACATATATTGCATTGCGTTAAAATTGAATGGCAATTGACTGCCATTTCCTGGTAATTTGATGGCATATTTCAGTGAAATATTTCAACCTAGTCGCCATACAAAAAACGAGGGTTCGGAATATGGGTCTGTTCGGAATTTGAGACAAAACGGTAATATTTGGTCGAATCAATATTTCGTGGAAAGGATAGTGGTTGAATCTAAATAGTATGGAAACATAGTACCTTTAGTCTGACTTTCATCGAGAGTAGCATTTTGTCGCTAATACAAGAGTGATTGAATAATTGATAAAGTATCAGCCATTTTACCAACAATCTATATGCGATTAGCAAAATTTTTCCAACATATTGATCAACCTCTTGCGTTTTTGACGTTTCATGCTTCTGCGATTCGAGATAAGCTGATCTAAAATGGAAGCAAGCCAACTTTTGTCGCCTCAGCCAACTCGTCATTCCTTACCCGATACAAAGAATTAGCACAACTTTCAGTTTTAATAATTCAGAGTTTCTACTGCGAACTCTTATAATCACCCGAGGTCATCAACACTGTCAGCAAATCCATATATTTGCTTAAGGAATGTTATAAACTGAAATTCACAATAAACCAATTGATCAAAAGTAGAGTAACCGACACCTAACATTCACTTCGCCATGGAGGTTTTCCTTAAAGCAAATGATTCCTGCCGTTTTAATCCTGATTTGTGCATTCAAAGATCTAACCCACGTCCATGAAATGTAAGACCCGGAATTCAAAGAATGATCTCAAGCACTCTCTCTCTCTCTGAATGATTCCAACAAATGAAAATCTGCAGTTCATAATGAAGAACGATGACATTTCAAAAGAATAATAAATAATAGAACATTATGTTCACATCGTTGAGTAATAAAATTACTTGTTAAGGTGAAGATGAATCGAAGCCAAACCTCAAATTTTCAAAAGCACGTATCTGGAAAACAAAACATCCGTTTAAGCTGAAAACTTAATCGATTGGTCACTCGCTGGTGGTGACCAATCGATTAAGCTTTCAGCTCAAACGTGTGTTCGGTACTCCAGATTTGTGCTCTTGAAAATTTAAAGTCTGGCTTCGATTTATCTTCACCTTAAGCAGTTTTCAAAGAAACATGATATTTTTAAGAATAATGAATTCACTAGAGCAAAATATTTCGGCAAATGTATAAAAAACTACTTCTAAAAAGTTCATTTGAATAATCATTGAAATCCTAGTGGCATAACTTCAAATTACAAATAAAAGATGCATATTTTTATTCACCAACAGTTAATGATACAGATTATTTAAAAGAATACGTTATCCTTACAATTTTGCAAAACTTAGAAAACAATAATCAATTTTACCAAATTATCTTTCAATAAAGCATTTGAAAATAAGCTTTCAACCCAATTTTCGTTCAACTAAACGTCATTCGACCAAAATAAGTGTTCCAAAGTAATTCGACCAAATTTCCATTCGACCAAATGTCCTTTCGACCAAATGTACTTTTGACAAAATATCATTCGACCAAACGTCATTCGACCAAATGTCATCCGACGAAATGTCCTAAAGCCATTTTTGGCAACCTCTATTGCAAAAAATATATCGTACAACTGCGCTAATCGCACACAACAACAAGCTAATTCTAGCGGGAACCAATTGAGCGACATCCGGACGATTAATCTTTCAATTTCTGCACATTAGTTCTGAAGCAACTAGCTGTCCAGTGCATTGAAAAGGCAAATAGGCAGCTATTAACGTATATTTACCAAACTACTTCAACAGAAACATCCAAAGTTTCAAAAACTTTGGTTTCAAATGACGAAAAAAGTTGGTTTTATACGCCTATGCATGATGATTGCAACTCCACCACATGCTTCATCCAGTCGATCATTACGATAAACAAAAAAGTTTGGATCTCTTTTGAGTTGACATCCAGGTTTCAAATATGTTTCAGTAATAGCTATGTTGTTAGCTGTAATAAAATTAAATAGCTTGTTCCATTAACCATTTGAAGAACGAGCATTTCAATTCAAAAGAATTTTAAATAAAATATTTGGATCCATTAGAGAAATGTATTCAGTCAAAGTGGTGGTTTTGAACATTGCATCAATTATTTGATTCAATTGTTCAGCTAAAAAATCAAATCAGAGGGAGACTTGTTACAGGAAGTAGGTACATTTTCTGATGATTTTTTGTTGGGATTTTCCATTGATGAAAAAGTTACCTGCGCATGAGCGTAGCCAGAGAGGCGCAGGGATCGACCGTTGCGCTCCCCTGGCTGACGGAAAAAAATACATCCGAAAACAAATGGTTTGCTACAAAGCTGAATTTCCAAAAGATGGTCTTCAGAATTCAAGTTTATGTAAAATTGCGTCGTGATAAACTTCTCGAATAATTCGTGGAGTTCAACTAATAATAAGATTTCTGTCAAAGAACTAAACCGACATCCAAATGTTTTTTTAAACGGTCTACAGGTGACTAATCTGCCAAATATCTGATAGGGAACACAAAAGATCTGTTAAGACATCTCTAAATATATTCATTCTGGAATTCTTTAAACATTTTGTCAAGGAATCCGATACGGCATAACTTTTCCATTATATATTTTGCGTAGAATTGCAATAGGAACTTCTATATTAACCATTCCAATAATTTATTCCAGAGATCATTCTTAGGAGTGGCTGAAATTATTCATCGAATCCCCAGCAAGATATTTCTCTGCTTTTGATTTTCTTTTCGGAAGTTTATTCCTAATTTCATTGAAGACTTTCCATGAATTTTTTACAAACATTTCACAGAACAAAGACACTTACACAATTCATTCATGGAGTTCTGACGAACCTTTTCTTTATAAGTTCAAGTACCGTTTTGACTCATATTCCGAACACTTAAAGCCAACAGTGACTTCAAATGCACCTGCTGGGCATAAATTGGCTGATATTCATGAAAATTTTAGTTTCTTTACAATGTCTTACTGTTAGCTATTGGGTGTACTGATGAAAATATTTATTTAAACTTGTTTAGTATTGTTTTTACATAAAAGTATGGAACAACATTTTGATTCAAATGCCGAACACTGTGATAATTTTGTCTCATATTCCGAACACCTTGATTCAAATTCCGAACAGCACAAATAAATCGTACTCAAATGAATAATTTCGCAAATAAATTTATCTGAGCTAGCTTTACTGGTCTCGAACTTGAGAATCATCACTACTCCAGAGGTATAAAACAGTTTGGAAGATGATTAAATAAAATTGTAATTGACTGCCATTTCCAGGTAATTTGATGATATATTTCAGTGAAACATTTCAACCTTATCGCCATACAAAAACCGAGTGTTCGGAATTTCAGACAAAACGGTAATTACGTCATGAATTGTTCCAGTAATTCTAGCAAAGAACATACTGGAAGGTTTGTAGGGATTCTTTTATGTTTTTATCTAAGAAGTCATCCTCGGGAATTGTTCTACATATTTTTAGAAAATTTCGCCATGCACTCTCTCTTAAACGTGGTCCAAAATTACAGTTATAATAACGCTTTAGAAATTTTAGTTTTTAGAATCACATCAAGGTAATTTTTTCTTTTGTTCCTCATACCGTCCATTTTAATTTTTTTCCAATATCTTCAGTAATCCTTCTGGATATTCTTTAAGAAATTGTTCCTTATAACTCTCACGGAAATTCGCATCAATGGTTCCATATAGTCCTTTGCAATAAATTCTCCTGCCATTTTTGTGGGATTCCATCAGAGTTTTTTTCCATGAAATATATCTAAAAATTCTCCCTAGAGTTATTATAAGTATTTCATGATAAGTTCTTAAAAATTCATGTAGAGAGTTCCGAATTTGGAAAATTTCAAGAATTCAACCAGAAGTACTGTAAGTTTTATGTTTTGATTTCCTGCAGGTGTTATAATTCAGTTTATCTATAACATCTCGCATTGGTTCCTCCAGGAGTTGATGCTGTGAGTAATCCAGATTTTTTTTTCAAATATTGAAACAGAAATTCTTTGATTGATTTTTCCATGACCTCGTGCAATGCATCATTTGGGTTTATTTTTATAATTATAATTTGTCTATGCAAAATCCAGAGGAAGTTGCTCAAGATAATATCTTTGGATGTCATAAATTTCTGCAATGAATATTCTTAGAATAAATTCTGGATAAATCTAAGAGGAATTTCTGAATGAATTCCTGAAGTATTTTGAAAAAAAAAATCCTGAAGAATTTTCTGAATGAATTTTCAGCATTTCTTGTGTTGTTTTATGTAGCAATCTCTGGAGGATTTTTTAATTATGCTAAAAGGAAAGCTAAGAAAAGATGTTGAGAAAATAATTGTTATAAATTAAAAAAAAAATCCGCGTAGATGTTCTGATATGAAATTATGTTTGAATTTGGTCATCTCAGAATAATTCCTGATTGTTTAAGTAGATGTTGGTGTTAATTATAAAACAATCCTAGACAGTATGCCAGAAAGATGTTCTGAGAAAATATTGGAATAATTTTTAGTGTTTTTTAAGATTATTAAGATGTATCTAACTTAAAATTTCCAGTGAAATTCCAAAGAAATCGATGGATTAATCCACGATGTAAATCTGGAACATGTATGGTATATTTCCAGAAAAAATACTAGGAGTACTGTCTAAAGAACTTTCTTGACAATATCCCAAGAAACAAAAATAGATGAAATCTAGAAGAAGTTCATGAAACAATTTGTGAATTGATTCCTGCAATAAACGTTGAGAGTATCCCTGAAACAATCCCTATAGGCAATGTGAGTGTAATTTCAGAAGGAATTCACGAGTATATGTTCAAAGGATTCTGTTGAGATATTGACTCTTATAAATATGACAATACTAAAAATAAACAGTCATGTTAGTATAAAATTCATAAACAAAAGCTTATGTATTCCATCATAGTTGGAGGAAAAACTTAAACAAAATACCAAAGAAATCTCAACATGAAACCTGAGACATTTTCTTGGAAAATTTCTGATGGATTCCTAAGAGTAATATTTCAAAAATAATTTTAGAGATATCTGCAATAATTCTGGAGTTATTTTTGGAAGAAGTTTGAATGATATAAATTGTAAGAATCCATGAAGCAACTTACAAACACGTTACATTCCGTGTAAATAACTGGCCAGAGTGATTGGGAAACCGACCAATAAAACTTTCGAACATTTCGGAACATTTCGAACTGTTAATATCATATTACTATGAAAGCAAAATGATCCAAGACGAGGACACTGCTAAGTGTGAATGAAAAAGAACGGTGGATTTCCTTAATAGATTTACGTTTCATGTGAAAAAGTTCAAAAGTTGTGTAGAATGATCGCAATAGCGTTAAATCCGTGAACGAACTTTTCTGGCCGCTGCCCCCTCCCTGACGGAAATCCTGGCTACGCCAGTGTAGCTGCGGTAGCAGAGGTATTTCTATTTTATTTGAAACAATTAGAATGCTTGCTCATAAAAAGACAATTTGAAGCGGAGGAACTGAAACTACCTGCGACAAAGTTTGCATAGGATATTCCTTGGGAAATTACTCGAAGATTCGAAGGATTACTCGACGGAATAACATTTACTTGTGAATGAGCATTATTATAATAAACCTGATAGGTATGATTCTTGGCGCGGTAAATGGCTGGGCATGGCGTACCATTGGTACCTCGCGTAACTGCAGGAATAAAATAGACCCCTTTGTGCGGTCCTTAGCCTCTTGCCCAGCAACTCCTATCCCTACCTCCTCGTGGTACTGGCCGGGGTACGAGTAACCTTGGAGAAGATCGGGTAACCAACCCCCGGTGGGAACTGACAGGGAAGGGGGGGTTTGCTTTTGCAAACCTGGAGCGTCTGTACTCCATGTTAGGAGCGGCTCACAACAGCGTCTGTTCCCCATATCAGGGGCGGCTGATCATCGTCCGAGTGCCAGAGAAGGACTCTAAGCTAAACTGCGCACTATGGCCCTCCGAACATTTAGGGGGAATGTTCCTCCGAAAATCTAGGGGGTTGGTGTCAGGCCCTGCAAACCAACCGTAAAAACACATCAGCACAGGAACGACAAAGAGAGAATACGGACCGGAACAATCGACAAAGACCACAGCGACGAAAATGGACTAGCGATTGGAAACTCGGTACGTGGAACTGCAAATCTCTCAACTTCATTGGAAGTACTCGCATACTCTCCGATGTACTGAAGACCCGCGGTTTCGACATCGTAGCGCTGCAGGAGGTGTGCTGGACAGGAGCATTGGTGCGAACGTTTAGAGGTAACCATACCATCTACCAGAGCTGTGGCAACACACGCGAGCTGGGAACAGCTTTCATAGTGATGGGTGATATGCAAAGGCGCGTGATCGGGTGGTGGCCGATCAATGAACGGATGTGCAAGTTAAGAATCAAAGGCCGATTCTTTAACTTCAGCATAATCAACGTGCATAGTCCACACTCCGGAAGCACTGATGATGACAAGGACGCATTTTACGCGCAGCTCGAACGCGAGTACGACCGCTGCCCAAGCCACGACGTCAAGATCATCATAGGAGATTTGAACGCTCAGGTTGGCCAGGAGGAGGAGTTCAGACCGACGATTGGAAAGTTCAGCGCTCACCGGCTGACGAACGAGAACGGCCTACGACTGATAGATTTTGCCGTCTCCAAGAACATGGCCATTCGTAGCACCTATTTCCAGCACAGCCTCCCGTATCGGTACACCTGGAGATCACCTCAGCAGACAGAATCGCAAATCGACCACGTTTTGATCGATGGACGGCACTTCTCCGACATAACCGACGTCAGAACCTATCATGGCGCCAACATTGACTCCGACCACTACCTGGTGATGGTGAAACTGCGCCCAAAAATATCCGTCATCAACAATGTACGGTACCGACGCCCGCCCCGGTACAATCTCGAGCGGCTGAAACAACCGGATGTCGCCAATGCGTACGCGCAGCATCTTGAGGCTGCGTTGCCGGATGAGGGCGAGCTCGATAGGGCCCCTCTTGAGGTCTGCTGGAGGACAGTCAAAGCAGCCATTAACAACGCTGCCGAAAGCGTTGTCGGATATGTGGAACGGAGCTCAAGAAACGATTGGTTCGACGAGGAGTGCCAGGAGGTTTTAGAGGAGAAGAATGCAGTGCGGGCTGCAATGCTGCAGCATGGTACGCGGCAAAACGTGGAACGATACAGACTGAAGCGGAAGCAGCAAACCCGCCTATTCCGGAACAAAAAGCGCCGCCTGGAAGAAGTGGAATGCCAAGAGATGGAGTTGCTGTACCGTTCTCAAGAAACGCGGAAGTTCTATCAGAAGCTCAACACATCGCGCAAAGGCTTCGTGCCGCGAGCTGAGATGTGCCGGGATAAGGATGGGAGCATCTTGACGGACGGACGCGAGGTGATCGAAAGGTAGAAGCAGCACTACGATGAACACCTGAATGACGCAGAGAACACAGGGACAACGAAGGCGATGGCTACGTCAGCACAGCGGACAGCGGAAATCAACCAGCTCCCACGATGGGGGAAGTTAAGGATGCCATTCAACAGCTCAAGAACAACAAGGCCGCTGGCAAGGATGGTATCGGAGCCGAACTCATCAAGATGGGCCCGGACAGGTTGGCCGCTTGTCTGCATCGGCTGATAGTCAGAATCTGGGAAACGGAACAGCTACCGGAGGAGTGGAAGCAAGGCGTATCTACAAAAAGGGCGACAAACTGGAGTGTGAAAATTATCGTGCAATCACCATCCTAAACGCCGCCTATAAAATGCTATCCCAGATTCTCTTCCGTCGTCTATCACCTATAGCAAACGAGTTCGTGGGAAGTTATCAAGCAGGTTTCATCGACGGCCGTTCGACAACGGATCAGATTTTTTCCGTGCGGCAAATCCTCCAGAAATGCCGTGAGTACCAGGTCCCTACGCACCATTTGTTCATCGATTTCAAGGCAGCATACGATAGTATCGACCGCATAGAGCTATGGAAAATCATGGACGAGAACAGCTTTCCCGGGAAGCTCACAAGATTGATCAGAGCAACGATGGACGGTGTGCAAAACTGCGTGAAGATCTCGGGCGAACACTCCAGTTCGTTCGAGTCTCGGCGGGGACTACGACAAGGCGACGGACTTTCGTGCCTGTTGTTCAATATTGCGCTTGAAGGTGTCATGCGGAGAGCCGGACTTAACAGTCGAGGCACGATTTTCACGAGATCCGGACAATTTGTTTGCTTCGCGGACGACATGGATATTATTGGGAGAAAATTTGAAACGGTGACAGATTTGTTCACCCGCCTGAAACACGAAGCAACAAGAGTCGGGCTAATGGTGAATGCGTCGAAAACAAAGTACATGCTGGTTGGCGGAACTGAGCGCGAAAGGGCCCGCTTAGGAAGCAGTGTTACAATTGACGAGGATACCTTCGAGGTGGTGGACGAGTTCGTCTACCTCGGATCCTTTTTGACGGCTGACAACAATGTTAGTCGGGAAATACGAAGACGCATCATCAGCGGAAGTCGTGCCTACTATGGGCTCCAGAAGAAACTGCGGTCAAGAAAGATTCACCCCCGCACCAAATGCACGATGTACAAAACGATCATAAGAACGGTAGTCCTCTATGGGCATGAGGCGTGGACTATGCTCGAGGAGGACTTGCAAGCTCTTGGGGTTTTCGAACGCCGAGTGCTAAGGACGATCTTCGGTGGCGTGCAGGAGAACGGCGTGTGGCGGCGAAGGATGAACCACGAGCTCGCTCAACTCTACGGCGAACCCAGTATCGTGAAGGTAGCTAAAGCTGGAAGGATACGCTGGGCAGGGCATGTTGTAAGAATGCCGGACAACAACCCTGTAAAGATGGTGTTCGCCACGAATCCGGTCGGAACAAGAAGGCGTGGGGCGCAGCGAGCTAGGTGGATTGACCAGGTACACCAGGACCTGGAGAGCGTGGGTCTTAGTCGAGGATGGAGAGAAGCGGCCATGAACCGAGGGAATTGGCGAAATATTGTTGGCGAGGCTTTATCAAGATAATTGATGTAAAGCCAAATAAGTAAGTAAGTAGGTATGATTCTCAAGCAAGCGATCGTTATCTGAAAAATGAAAATTGTTGAAGTTTCTGCCTGTGGAGTTCCGGCTACAAAAAACGTTGCCATTCATCTGCCTGGTTCGAGCCTCAACTATTCATTTGCGCGAAGGGCAACCCAAAAGTTATACTTTTGGTTGCCCCCAAAATTTGCGCATACAAACTTTTTGAGTATCTTCTTTCACATTGCTTCAGAACATGAATTTAGTATCAATGCGGTAATGTTTAGTATCATGACCCCACTTTTGGCACCGACGGCGCTGAGTGGGGTTCTGGGAATATCCTCCAGGTTTCTGGAAATGTTCCCATGTAACACGGACATCAAACATAAGGCTTGCTTTTTCTAAAATTTAAATATTATTCAGATCACTTTTGATAAACTGAACTGAATGATATTCTTGAGAAAGCCCTTTCCGACGAATGCCAAATTGGGTGTTCTTTTACAAAATGATTACTTAGGCTGGGCAAAATCCAAGTAAATCATTTAATCCATTTTTAATCTCTTCAGGATACTTATAGTCAAACGTTCAGTTTTGTCGTCTTAAGTAGATCACAAAATACTAATTCTTGGCTACACATTTCCTCTTCGATATTCCATGTTCTGAGGGATTACGTTCCGGCAAAAAAGCGTTTTAGCATTCTTATGCTAATGAACATTCTCTATCGATGAATGCTCATTATAAATTTGGCGCGAATCCACATCAAACCCCTTCACCGAACAGAGACGAGACGACTTAAGCACAAACAAAATTCAAGGCTACGCTACGCATCCATCTCAAACAAACTGATAGCAGCGATAGGCGCGCGTAACCGCGAAAATAAACCGCAAACCTCGACGATCGTGATATGGAAAGCTAAGCCCGACCCATTCTCTGCCGTATGTCACCTAGCGTTGGGCAAATTTGTCTATAACATCGATGTTACTGAATCGATTCACATTTGAACTGCCGAATCGATTCACCGATTTAATCGAATCCTTTGAATCGATTCGAATCGAATAAGAATAAAAATTTATGAAGTTCGAAATCAGACCAAAGGCATTTGTATTCGATTTTAACTTCATTAGAATAAATCAGTTTTTAAATTCAATAGAATAAATTTACTACTTCAAGGCCAGTTCAAAATTTGATTTCTTTTTTTATCAGCTCGTTAAGAAATATTCACCAAGTTGAACCAAATGAATCAAATAAAAAAATCGAGTGAAGAAAATCGATTCACCTGATTCCAGTTGTCCCAAAAATCGATTCAAAAAATCGATTAATCGGAATGAAAACATCGATTTCCGGAACATCGATTCAAAATCGCCCATCGCTAATGTCACCGCCTTTGCTCCGCTGGCTTAAATTAGAGTCAAACCGTAACGCCACGTTATCTTATCAGTCCGGAGTTACACTCCTGGCCCCTGAACCGACCCGCACCGTTCAAGCGTTTCAACTCCACCCGCCATGAACTGAGGCAACCAGTTGTCTACGACGGAATACCACAACTCCGTGGAACAACGATGACGCCCTTATTGAAACATGAACTTTGCTGATTGTGGTCAGAAGATTGTTTTACATGCGTGGTGTTATTTGGTTGTTGTTTGTCTTTTATGTGCGTCGAGTTGGGAGAAAGGGGAGGGGACAATGGTGGGGGGAGGTAAAGGCAACTTTGGGCAAACAGGTGACGAAGATGCTATCCATCGCAAGGCACGCTCTGGAACGTCGAAGGCGCAATGCCATCGGGGAACATACATTTTCGTTGGAGCAGATACGAGAAAGGACTTATCGCTACACATATGGGTAGGAACGTCATCGATGAGTACGAGTTCAGTAGGGCCGATGTACATATCAATTTGGCAACGAAGATATGCGCAGTTTTCTGAATGGAAAAATCCGTTTGACGATGCTGCACACTCAGATATTTAACGATATTGCAATGCTTGCTTTTTGAATGGAAAATTCCATTCAAATCAATATTTTATTTCATAGATGTATGTTCAAAAGAGGATCATGTAATAGTTTGAACGTTTTGGAATATATGTCATTCGAAAAAAGGATTTCATATTTCAACAACTAATTTGAACCATTTTCTTTCCTTTCCTGTTTTTTTTCAGTAGGTTAATCAAAAAGCCATCCATGAATTACTCCAGAGAATTTTTTAAGATTCCACAACTGAATGCCTAAATGTATAGCTCCAAGAAGTCATGAATGGATTTTGAACAGAAATTAAACAGGGATTAATTTTTATGTTAAACATTTTGCATCCGGGAATAAGTCTAAAAGATTCCTCCGAAAATTCCTCTTGGATTTCATCTAGGTACAATTTCTTTCAGAGTTCACGCAATTAACCTGGGAATCATATGAAAATCCCTCAGTGGATTTAACCAATGATTCATCCAATCACTGTTGAAAGCATATACGAGGATTTTATCTCGTCGAAACTATTTCAGTGATTTTTGGGAAGTTTTTTTCAGAGTTTACCTACTCTTAAATTTTAAGGTGAAAATGTATCGAAACCAAACCTCAAATTTTCAAGAGTACAAATCTTGAGAACCGAACTTTACTTCAAGCTGAAAACTTGATCGATTGGCCACTACCATCGAGTGATCAATCGATCAAGATTGAAGCTCAAACAGAAATTCGGTTCTCCGGATTTGTAGTCTTGAAAATTTGAGTTTTGGCTCCAATGCATCTTCATCTTAAGGTGAAGATGAATCGAAGCCAAACTGCGAAAAGAACCATACATCCGTTTAAGCTGAAAAATTAATCGATTGGTCACTAGCTGATGGTGACCAATCAAATAGGTTTTCAGCTCAAACCAGTGATTGGTTCTCCAGATCCGTGCTCTTGAAAATTTGAACTCTGGCTTCGATTCATTTTCACCTTAAGTAATTCAAAAATATCTCAAAATTTTCTTCGAAAAATAAGTTTTAAAAATAATTCGGGAATTCATCGTACTTTTCAGTAAATTTTCAGTAAACACGGTGAAAACAAAATCTAGAAAAAAACGATTGAAAATGTATACTTAAAAACAACCTGCAGTTCAGCCAATTATCACTGCACTTGTAGCTCCAAATCCAAATATGCTGTAGTCCACGTCCACAATCCAAATCCTGTTGCCGCCAAATTGCCATCTCACGAAAACACCGCGCCAGAACGGTTTTCGCGCCAATCGCTCCTACCACAATCACCGTCCGGTCCGCGTGGAGATTTGCATTCGAAAAAGACGACCAAAACAGAACACCAATAAATACATACGGTCCAGCCTGAGCGCGCCAAAGGTGAGATCTCGGATGCTGTATGCACAAGAAGAAGTGCGTCCAATAAACAACACAACAGCACAAACGAAAAAAAAATCACAGTTTGAAAGGCTTTGGTTGCTAACAGTACGTAGTGGAGTTTGGGGCAAGTGGGTCACTTCATCCTTTCACAAAAACAAGTAACTCTTTTTAATGTATTTGAATGGACTAAGCAGAATCTCGATTGAGAAACAAAACAGTAGATTGGAGTACCTTGTATCTTTTAATTTCGCCCTGATTGCTTATCTTTGACAGATACAGTGGATCCACAATTAAGAATCGTCCACAATTTATGAATCAGCTGACTTTAAATGACAAAATAACAACAAAAATCAACACAAAGCATCACGGAAACAATTTTACTCAAAATAAATTATAAGCGAAAATGTTTCCGTGATGTTTTGTGCTATTTTTTACTGTTATTTTGTCCTTTAAAGGCAGCTGATTCATAAATTGTGAGTGATTCTAAATTGTGGATTCACTGTACGCGTGTTTCTATTACCACTTACAGTCTTCTTCAGAGTCAGTTACTCGCACCCACTGGTGAACAGCCAAGGAAGGAGGTTTCAAGTGCCCTACTACTGTTTGGCGATCAAGCAGGTTCTATCGATCGGTGGCTTATATTTGGGGAATCATTAAACAGTCATGGATGGTTAGTCCATATCATGCGTATTTCTCCTCACACATGATCATTCTTATATGAACTGTGTTTTTCTTATAAGTCGTTTTTTACATACAAAGGTATCGACCGTGATAATTTTATTTTATTTGTTTACCGACATATCGATCTATTTCGCTCAAAGTGGGAGCAAGGAGAAGAAAGCAATGAAAACTTTTGTATGTTTCATATGCGTTCTATGAAGTAAAAACGTTGAACTTGTTGTTAGACTCCACAAAACGTATATCCGTCTGAGATATCACTGCGGAAAAGCGTCGAGAATGGATTTCAGCTACTAAGGGGTCCATTACTAGCATTGAAACCCTAATATGATAATTCCAAGAAAGAAAAGAAACAAATAATGGTATGTTCCAGCTCACATCAAACTCGGGGAAGCATCTGATTCTGATTCTTCCGGAATTCCCTCAGGGTGAGGCATTCCCCCAGGGATTCCTCCATCAACCACATCGCAAGTGAAAAGAAAAGATCAAGGAGTTCCTTCAAGAAAATAATCTAGAAATTCCAGCAAAAGTTTTTGGAAATTCATCCAAGAGTTGCTCAAAAAATCCTACCCCATTTCCTCCAGTAATTTCTCCAGGAGTGCCTTCAGGAATTGCTCCAAAATTTCCATCAGAAATCCCTCCCGGAGTTCCTTTCACAATTTCTTCATGAGTTCCTTCAAAAATTCCAAAAGAAATAACTCTAGAAATCTCATCAGAAATTAATCAAGAAGTACCTCGAAAAATTTCTTCTTTAGTTCCTTTGATAATTAATTTGGGAATTCTGTCAGGAATTCCCCAGAAATTCCTCAAAGAGTATACCCAGGAATTCCACTGGGAGTTCCTTCAACAGCTCCACTAGGAACGCAATATGTAGGAACTAAATCATCCAGGAATTCCCGCTGGAATTTCACCAAGAGTTCTGTAATAAATTGTTACAGAATTTACAGAATTTAAATTGTTACAGAAATTCTTTCACGAATATAGGAATTTATTAAAAAAAATACTATCCAGGAGTTTCTTCAGAAATTTCTCCGGAAATTCTTTCAGGAGTTCTTTAAGTAATTTGTGCAGGAGTTTCTTTAAAAAATCATCCAGGAGGTTCCTTTGGGAATTCTGCCATTTGTTACTTTAGAAAATTCCTCCAGCGTTTTCTTTAGATATTCCTCCAGAAAATCCTTTGAGAATTTCTCCCAGGATTTCCTTTAAATATTCCTATAGGATTTAAAAATGTTTTTATATATATTTTTAAGTTTCAAATATAATGATTTGATTGGTTTGCCAATGGTTCCACTGTTGATGTACTAATTTCGTCAAACAAAAAATTATAATCATTATTGGGCCAATCACCTAATCGCTTGTGCTACCATTAGGAATAAGAGGATAGCTACCATTAGGAATAAGAGTATTAAATGTTTCCACCGATACCATCACAAGGAGGTTGGGAAAAAGTGCCATTATGCTTTAATTTTAAAATCATTTTCATGGTTGCATACATTTTTGAAAATTGAAATAAAGCGAATGGCTAGAGATGCTAGTATTAGAAAGTCAGCAGAAATTAATAACGCCAAACAATTTTTCGACTGGGCTGTGTCGCAAAAGGTGTGAGACCAATTAAAAAAAGATTGTGAATTTATCTATGCAACTGAAAATGACTATTCAGAGGCTGAAAAATTTCTTCAGGAAAGATTTTCTAACCTTGTTCCAATTCCTGGAACAAAAAATTATAATTCATTTATACCAAACGACGAATGAAGCATTTTTGCTAGTGAATTCTCAGATGCTCATGAAAACCAAGAAAATACAGCATGATTTGTTCTTAATAATACAAAGAAACGAAAATCTTCTGGTGTAGACAACCAAAGACAATCTTCCCGGTTGAGGAAATATATAGTATTAAGATGAAAATGTAAGTTATATACTAAATAATTGAATAAATAAAATTAAAAAAATAAATAATAATAATCTTATTTGTTCCATAGAAAAGAAAGAATCCCTTTTCAGTGTAATGGAAAATTGAGGCAGAAACAGTTTTTTTTTTTTTTCAGTTTTTCTTAGCGGTGTAATTTTTCATGAAAAATATGATCCATTCCGACTTATACTTCATTAAAACCAATCCCATATCTTTTTTTCAGATGTTTTAGAAAATTTGCAATTGCTTTGATAAAAAATCTTTGTTTTTCCGATGCTTCGATTGAAATATGGGTTTTCACAAAATAGGCCATAACTCAAAAACGAATAAAAAAGTACATTTCAAAAATTTCAGCGATTAAAGCTTATGAAATTACCATCTCAAAAATATATTTTTGAAAGTTTTCCACTAATTGGAACAAAGTTTTTCCGGCTTTTCTTTACGAATTTTCTCAACGGTGGAAAATTTTGTGGAAAAGTGTTTCCAGTTATTTTTTTTATTCCTGAGAAAATTTGATTTCATTTTCATAAAAAAAAACTTTGTTTCTACGATGCTTCTTTTTTGAGTTGTGATTTTTCAAAGAAAAGGCTCAAAATGGCACATTTGCACATTTTTTACAAAATTGGCCACAACTCAAAAACGAAAAAAAAATACCATTTCAAAAATTTCAGCGATTAAAGCTTATGAAATTATCTTCTCAAAAATATTTTTTTGAAAATTTTCCACGAGTTGGAGCATAGTTTTTCCGGCTTTTCTTTACGAATTTTCTCAACGGTATTTCCACCGTTCCATTTTGTGGAAACCTTTTCCAGTTAATATTTTTTTTTATTCCTGAGAAAATTAACTTTCATTTTCATAAAAAAAAACTTTGTTTCAACGATGCTTCGTTCTTGAGTTATGATTTTTCAAAGTAAGTAGTGTCAAAGGAACAAAATAGAAAAAATCAGCTTGCAGACGACTGAATGGTCGGGTAGTCGGGATCCATTCGTTGGAGGTTTTTGGTTTTTGTGCAATGTACATTTCGTTGCAAGTTCGACATGCTTTAACGTGACTCTCAATATCCTTGTTTAAACCAAACCAATACACACTCCTTCGCGCTAGTTGTTTAATTTTTTGTGTTCCTGTGTGATTCTTGTGCAACATTTTAAGAATTGTCAGTAGCATTGTGCGCGGTATGAGTATTATGTCTTGGAACAAAATGCATTCAAGATCTTGATAGTGTGTATGAACGTCTTTAAGGTGATTATAAAACGGAGCCAAACTTTGAATTTTCAGGAGCACAAGACTGGAGAATCTGACAACAGTTCGTGTTGAAAATCAATCAAATTGCTGGCTTGCTGGTGATGATCAATGGGATAAATTGTCAACGCGGAGAGCTGTTTGGTTCTCAAGTCTTGTGCTCTTGAAAATTTGAGGTGTGGCTTCGTTCTATAATCACCTTAAATTCTTGTTTAGGTTTGTTCGGCCAGCCAACATTAATGTAGGTTTGAATTTGCCGAAGAAAATTATCTTTCAATGTTTCACTAACTATTTGTTGATAATCGGCTGGAAAATCTGACGAAAAATTCAAGTTTTTTATGTATTCCCTTTGCAACGATTTTGGAACCTCAATAGGTAGAGGGAATCGGGAACAAAAATCCGCGTTTCTCATTTTAGAAGAGGGTCGATACACAATATCAAAATCGTATATCGAAAGTTCCAATACATAGCGTTGAAGTCGTGTTACGTATATAGAGTTACGCCCTTCTTTTCCGAAAATACCAATGAGTGGTTTATGGTCGGTATATACCGTAAATTTTTGTCCATACAAAAATTTATGGAACTTTTTTATTGTACAGTCGACTCTCCACATCTCGATGTTCTACATCTCGATATCTCTCCCTATCTCGATGATTTCATAAGTCCCTTCAGTCTGTATACATTTTCACTCTCCATATCTCGATATCCTCCTTGTCTCGATATCTCCATATCTCGATGTGTTTCTGTTGATTTTTCGTTCTCAATTTTCTCTCCGTATGTCGATATGATCAATATCGAAGGTTACTAGACCAAAGTTTTGGGATTCAAAACAAATTAGAAGCACAAAATGACGTCTGTTTGTGTATTACTTTCTTGGCAACGGAGTGTATTTTCAATCTAGTATTCATCGAAAATTTGTTCATTGTCTCGATCTCTCCCTGTCTCGATGATCCCTTAGATATCGAGATGTGGAGAGGCGACTGTACTTACTACCACCAAAGCTTCCAAATGTATTATCGGTTACACAGCGTAACAAAAATGACATTTTTGCGTGTCTCAAGGATCAAATTATGTGTCTCTAGTAGATTTGGGGTTGCTGAATCTGGTGCCATTCTCAGAAAAGTTCCAGCACGTCACAATTTTTAGCTACAGGTCGCCAAAGTTGTATAAAACACTGGTTTTATTAATGTTTACATGAAATTTAAAATACAATTTATCAAACTTTTTTGGAATCTAATCCACCAAACATGCAAAATAGAACTTGAGCTTTCATTTCAGACATAATTTGATTGAAATTGCGCGATTAAATTTCGATTAAACCGATTTTTTCAACATGCTTGCAGTCTCCATACAAAATTCTTCGTTTCTTCTATATGGCAAAATACAACAATTCTCTAAACCATCAAAAAATAACTTTTCCGTATCGAAAGTAATACAAACTTTGATGATAAGTGATGTTTAATGCATGAATTTTGAATTCTGTGGCAAATTAAGCCAATATATTACCTTACAAGCTGGCAAACTTGCATGCAAGTTGGCTGAAATAGTCATTTTTTGCATTTTCAACAGTCAATATCTCAACAACTAGACGTGCTATGGTATTTCTGAAAACGGCAATGGACTCAGCAACCCTTAATTAAGTGAATAGCGGTATTTTGGTGCTGGAGACAAAAACGTGTTCCGCAGTGTTACTTTCGTTGTGCGTCATTAAATGAAAATGACGTAAATGAAATTGGTTTTTCAACACCAGCAATTTCATGGGCAATCACTCCTCCAAGTGCGTAACTTGAAGCATCAGAAACTACCACCACTGGTTTCTTAGGATCGAAAAGTTCCAAAAGGATAGAACACAAAAGGTATGTTTTACATTCGTCAAATGTTTTCTGACTTTCATGGGACCAAACAAAACGAGCATCTTTTTTTAGTAATTTATGGAGACAGCTTAAACGAGACGACAAAAATAATAATGCTGGCAAGAAAATACTGGAAGAAATTTCAGTATTTCCAGGATGCTTTTCAATATTGGCTGTGCAAGCACTTAGAAAAGCTTAAACGAGATGACAAATGTGAAATGAATTTTCCGTTGAAGTTCAAAAGTCCTAGGAAAGCTTTCAATTCAGACACATTCTGTGGAGCTTTTGCTGCACGGATAGTGTCTACTTTTTCTGGACACGGCATAAGACCTTTATCAGAAACTACATGTTAAAGATAAGGTAAAGAATCTACAAAGAATTTGCATTTGCTAAGATTCACCTTAATATTTGCATTAGAAAGCCTGTCTAGAACTAAGTAATGATTCTTTTTGCAATCTTCAAAATCAACTCCTGCAATTAGAACGTCATCTTAATAACAAACTACCAAAGGGAAACCGCTCAAAATTTGGTCCATGATCTTTTGAAATATTGACGCACTGGAAGATGCAGCATTTGGCAAAGGGTAGGTATTTGCAACAATGAGCTTATTTGTTGACACTTTGCAGTCAATTACTAAGTGGATATCCTGGTTCTTTTTAACTACTACCATGACTGGAGAAGCCCACTCGCTCGCCTCTATGGGTGTAATTACCTCATCTTTCTCCAAAACATCAATGTGATCAATAACCTTTTGTCTTAGTTTCAAAGGCCTTCATAGGCCTTTTTGAAAATGGGTCTATCTTCCTTCAGATTCAAATCTCCTTCAACACCAACAATTGGATCTAGGAAAGTTTTCTTAAAAATATGATCAAACTTACGCTTCACATCTTCAACAGTATTTTCTTTTAGATTTTCCGAAATTTTGTTGACTCTTTCATTAGAAAAATGCAGACACCATTCCGGAAAGAAAACATACAGCCATTTTCTTCCAAGAAGAGGGACAATTCTACGCAACCGCTTGGCGCATTTCAACACAACTAGCTCCAGTTGATGCTCTCGAATGCCATTTAACTGGACTGTAACTCGAACGCATCCTAAAATTTCCAAACTCGCTCCATCTACTACTACAAGCCTGTTATCATACCGTTCCAGAGATAAATTTCCAAAGTAATCAAGAAAATCTCGCTCATCAATGACGCTGACTGCAGAACCGCAGTCGACTTCCATACGCATTTCCACTTGTTCAACTAATGGTCTTACAAAACATGGCTCATTCCTACGATTGACCGATGTAATTTTCATGCAGTTTTCCTCAGATTCGGAATCGTCATCTTTTGGATCTTCTCTCAGGCGTTTGAAGTAATCAGAAGTGCTGGGAATTTGAACTGGAGGAGCATCAACGAATTTAACATGCAACTTCTTAGTTCATAACAATACTTTTTTGTGTGGTACTTTTTGTTGCAATAGTTACAATAAAATGACTTCCTGGGAGTTGGTGATGATCTACTGCGGCTTCTGCTATGACTATTGCTAAAATTTCTATTATTCCTACTTCTTCTTTCCTTGCTCCTGGATCGACTGGAACTGTAAATCTTCCGCTTGTTGTCATCAATCTTAGCAACAACTGTTAAGTTATTACCGTTCATCATCCTGGTTCGAACGCCCGCGGATTCTCGGTTTACGATGAGCTTTTCTGCTTTGGCCAACGTTAAATCCTCCTCTCTGCTGAATTTGCTTATCCTGGACCCCCATTACTAGCTTTATCTCTGATAGCTGTTTCCTTGAAAGTGCCAAATTTGCAGCTTTCCGCCTGGAGCTTGACCCTTAATATGAAGTCTTCAGCATGTCAGTTTCTGCCTTATCAAAACGTCTTTTCAAGGAGTCTATCATTGCGTCATAGGTCAACGTCGCAAGGCCGACGCCAGGATGCAAAAGTTTAAGTTCACTGTAAGTCTCTCGACCACATAGCCCAAGAAAATATGCTAGCTTTTCCTCCTCTGGAATTTTATTGATCTTGAAGATCCATTCAATTTGCTCCACATACTGCGCAAAGCTAGTAGAACCAGGGATGTAAGCTTCAATTGCACCAATCAGCGGCATATTTAGCACTTCTGATTGAAAATAATTAGAAAAAAACGACAGAGAAAAAATCTCAGAAATTGGAGCAAATTTCCAGCAAGAAAATTAATAAAATAAAACAAAACATTATTTTTAACGGTATACAACTGACCAAAAAATACTTGCTCAGTCCAATCAGCAGCACAACTTCTCCACAACACACGGAAAAAAATCCGTTGCCGGATTCATGAACAAAAAGTCATGATTTCATAAAATTTTATGTTTCATGATATCATGACTAAAAGTCATGAAATCGTGACTATTATGCAAGAATTCGTATGCTCAGGGCGTTACACGATTCTAACTGTCACTTTCTTCACCTTAGTCAACGTGTCTCGTGGCGATCGGTGATCTTTTCTAGTGAAATTATAAAAAAAAGTTTTGTTTGAAAAAGTTTAAATTCTTCGGAACTTTGTCATCATATCGATGACATTCTTGGTGAAATTCTCGTGAGTTCCAAAATTGTTTCACGACACAATCAATGTACTTACTTAATCTTGACTTTGCAGAACCGGGCAATGTTTCACTTTGAGCGAAGATTTTGCTTGACAAGCTCGTCGGCGATTTTAACTATTCGGAAGTGATGCATACTCCACGTCCTATAACAGAGCAGGTCACAAAAGGCCTTTGGCAGCCGGATGATCCAGTTCTAATTTCCACATCCGCAGAGTTGTTAAGGAGTGTTCCATGACTCATGCAATCCACCAGCCCAGGGACCATTTATAAATTCAATTGATGCTCGAAACAACATTTTGCGCACAAACCTAACCACCGAATGTTCGCGTTCCTGCTAAAGATGTCACACTCGTTAGGTTAACATTTGTGGAATGTTTTCACGGATTACGAAACTATCGGCACAAAAGCAGTAGCAATTTTAATCTTTGTTTTATTTGTTTACCAATGGAAATATGAACTGGGATCTAAATTGACGTATAATGTTTCGTTTTCATGAACTGTGTTCATGATTCAGGGATCCTGCTTCATGATTTCATGACCGAAATTGCCACTTTTCGTATCAAAAATAGGAATCATAAATGACAGATGACTAAATCCATGAATAATGCTTATGTTTCCATGAATTTTATTCATGGTTCCAGCATACATGCTTCATGATTTGAGAATTTTAATTGCAATTTTTCTTCGCTCAAAATTGAAAACGTAACGTACCGCCGGCGTGACGGTAAAATGCTTCATGATTTCATGCCTTTGGTCATGGTGTATTTTCATAACATGAAAACACACTTTCCTCCCGAAATCATGACTCTTTCTCCTGTTTTAGAGTGCCGCATTTTTACCCGTGCAGCAACAGTAACAGCAACAGCACACCAGCAGGCAGCACCAAAAACAGCCCGAAAATCCGTCACTTATTCAGCCACAGCCTAAATATGCTCCACACAGTTTTGTGTCGGTATAAACTACCGCCGTTTCTTCCAAAATTCACAATCGATTTGTTTCCTGCCTTGGCAAAAGAGTTGGCCGGTAGATAACTACACCGAACCTGCCGGGCAAACAAAACAATAAAAAAATCACTCCGTCTTGTTGACAAAACACTGCCAACCATTCACAAAATACGCGATAGCCAATCCACGATAGCAACACAACAGGTAACAAAAAGCCTAACACCGCAAACAAAACTAGCAGCTGGCTGTTACACTGTTACTCACCAGCACACGACAAAATTTTTGCTTCCCAACGCCGCGCAAACACTAGCGAACCGTAAACTGCCAATTAATAGGCACTAATCACTCTAAATCACTATACTTTTCAAAGATTTATCCTCGTACGCCACTTTAACTTGAGGGAAACTTCTTTCACGGAGTGACAACACTTGTTTACTAATTACGATCCAAGTATAAACATTGATCAGCTGGTTTATTCAGTGCTCTTTTATAGTCGCAGAGCGACACTCACACGAGTATTAAAGTTCGAGGGGGGGGGGGGGGGTGGTTTGGTCAATAAGACCGAAAATGTTCAATGGAATGCCTATAAATAAATGAAAACCGAGTTTAGTTCCGTAAAACGGAGTAACATTGATCAGCAAAATAATATTATTCGGAATGGCCCTCGTCATAAAAAGTTCGAATCAACACTTTCCTATGAAACATTTCCAAGATAAGAATGGTGCTTTTCTCTTCTATATTCACAAGCTAATGGATATTAAAGTTTTCGTGAAAATTAAGCTTTGTTTATGATTATTTTTTAACTTTTCGAAACAGTTATATCAATGGGGTAGAGCAAATCTTTTAGAAATCGGCTTATACAGGTATGTTCCGTTTTTATCAACACGATCGGCGATTTTCAGTTGACAAAAACGGAACCGTGACAAAAACGGAATAATTTTCTTAGACAAAATATTTTACAAATTTGAAATGAAAATTGCAGTTTTGTCAGGATAATACACATTTTCATCATATTGACGTTTAAGAGCTGTGACGACCATTTAGATTGTTTATTATTATAGGCTCGTAATGAAAGTTGATTGCAGATTCCTATCAATCAATATGATTTTGATAAAAATCATTAATAGTATCAGTTTTCTTAGTTAGAATTTCAATAAAAGTAATATAGAATATTGAAACGATAATCACATAAATGTCCTATGCATCACAAGGTACACCATATTTGTAAAAATAACTACAAAGAAGTGAGGCAAGCTGATATTTTTTTTTAAAGAAAGATTAAACAAGAAACAACTTCTTTTTCTACTGTTCATCCTCATCCTTCTTCTTCTTTTTTTTCTTCTTTATGGCATTACATCCCAACTGAGAAAGAGCCTTCTTCTCATCTTAGTGTTCTTATATACACTGCCGCAACTATCAACTGAGAGCTTTTTAGTCAAGGTACCGTAATTCGGGGTGTAGTTGATCAGTGGGGAGAAGTTGATCATTCCCGTACCCTCATGCATAAACTGTCAAGAGAGCTATGATCCAATTTCAATTATAACAAGCTGCGCTTGATGTTCCTAAATTCGGTTTGACATTTAAATAAACTGTTTCATACATTCCAGATATGTTCAGTGAACCCAGTTTTTCATTAGCATTGAGGATTAAAATCAATTTTCAGAGAAAAACCATGTTCTTTTAGTGAGCGAGTTACTAATTTCGAAGAAAATTGCATATCTTTAGGCGTTTAATGTGATGTAGTCTGCAATTAATAACATTTAATTCTAAATTTGACCGATTTATCAAAAAAAATTGATTTTTCGAGTTTTGATTCGGATTTCGTGAACTCAAATTTAGTGAATAACATATCTCTTTAATTTATGAAACCTATCGCAGTAACTGATCAACATCACCCCGGAATCAAGAACTCCAATTCTGAAAAATGTTTCTGTTATGACGATAAGATTTTGTCAAAATGTA
The DNA here is from genome assembly GCF_002204515.2 of Aedes aegypti. NCBI lineage: Eukaryota > Metazoa > Arthropoda > Insecta > Diptera > Culicidae > Aedes > Aedes aegypti. The sequence continues at coordinate 257,953,033 of NC_035107.1, read as the reverse complement.
TATAATTCGATACACATCCATTCAGTACAGGTTTAAAAAAAAATATTTGGATGATAATACATGCATCCTACTTGGAATTATAGAACAGAATCTCTCAAAAGTGATCTACTTCACCCCATTTTACGGTACATTTTTTGCATTTTTGGTCACAGCCGATTGATGATTATGTTGCGAAAGTTTTGCAATTGACATGAATACTTACACAGAAAGAAAAATCCATGTAAATTTCAGCGTAAAATCAAGGGAATGTCAGAAATGTCGCAAATTTACACGTCACATCGTGTAAAATTACAATAACATCATGTAAGTTTCCGCTAGACATCGTGTAATTTAGTATGGACTCTAACCGATTTCGCGACAATTGGCATAAATTTACATCATGTTGGTGTAATTTTACACGATGTGTCATGTAAATTTGCGACAAATCTGGCATCCCCTTTATATGCATTATTTTACGCTGAAATTTACATGGACTTTTCTTTTTGTGTACGGTTTCCTGCGCTTTGAATTGCCAAATTTAACATTAAAATGATTGTGGAGATCTTTCTTTTAAAGTTATTACTACCAACTTCGACAAGGATACACTAATCCCCAATCTAGAACAGCACCACCATCGCCTTTTAGCTTCAATGCCCAAACGCAATGATAGCGGAACGGCAACGGAAAGCGGAACCAGTTCGCCAGCATGAACTGTAGCATGCTTGTCGAACCAGACTTGGTTCACTTTCATTCGTTGACAGCTCAGTTGAGATGGTGTGATTCATGGTGGTGAACCGGTTCCGCTTTCCGTTGCCGTTCCGCTATCATTGCGTTTAGACCTGTACGTAAGATCACAAATAGACTGGCAATAAACTAACTTAAGTTGTAGTTTTTTGTTGAGTACAAATAATATTAAATAACTAAGAGAGAGGAGACAGCTGGCTTAGATTGCGAGCTCCCAAAAGTTAAGGGAACCTGTCACCAACTGTCACTGGAAAACCAACACAGTTATTACAGATAATTTTCCAAATCGTTTCCTTCACTCAAACACGTCAGAACATTTGACCAATGCAAGAGTGAAATAATCATGTAAGTCTATCAGCCCGTTCTGGCAACAAAATCTTCTACGGATTGACAACTACTGAAAAACTAAACATTTCATATACTTTGCAATTGGATTAAATGGACAAATGCAAAGCATATGTAATGTTTAATTTTTCGGTAGTTGTCAAACTTCCACTCGGCTCATTAGCCATAAACCACGAATCATAATTAATCAAAAACAAGTATTCTACAAATTGCTTAGTTTTGCTGGACCTCTTCCCTTACCCCTTGGAACAGGATCTAATCAATTGCTGTTTGCTATAATTTGTGCAATGCTATCGAGTTTGAGAGATAGAAGTTAATGTCCAAACTATGACAAGGTCAACAGTCTTATTAAGAATAAAATAAACTTGATCATACCACTTGCCGTTGTACACAACATTGAGTTCATTCACAAGTGCATCCCTTATCATAAAGAGCTGAACATGTATGGGATCGTCCATTAATCATGTAAGCGGTAATGAAGAGAGGCGGGGGATTCGAGGTATCTTAAGTGCCATACAAATTATTTTTTATTTTCATACAAAAATTCATACCATAGGGGGAGTATATATGTCTATCAAATTCACATAGAAAATTCTTTAAAGCCATATTATATAAGAAGACTTTTAAGTACGTTGTTGCTAGGACGTGGCCAGAGCAACTCTCGATTGTTCAAAGATGGGCCAATCTTATTCAACAGAACATGCTACGCTTGAAAACTCAAATTAAATAATTGCATAAGAAGAAGCCAAACCTTATTAAATCGTATATGACTTGACATGTGCCATGTATCGTAGATGCTCAATATTTACAAAATGACGAAAGTTCAACTCTGTGGCTATTTAAAAGCATTTATATTCGAAACATTTTGAGAATTTAAAAAAATCATATTTTTTGTGTTGATAAAAACGGAATAATTTGTTGACGAAATCGGAACGTGACAAAATCGGAGCGTGACAAAATCGGAACGTGATAAAAACGGAACATACCTGTATTCTAAAAATATTGGTGCAAATTTTGAACCCAAAGGATTTTAGAAAACCACCTAACCTAACATCTTCATTCTTCCATTCATTCATCTTCGTTCATTCATCAACTTCTTCATTCTTGGCATTACGTCCTCACTAGGACAAAGCCTGCTTCTCAGCTTAGTATTCAATGAGCACTTACAGAATTATTAACTGAGAGCTATCTTTGCCAAATATGTCATTTCCATTTTCGCATTCGTATATCGTGTGGCAGGTACGACGATACTTTAGGCCCAAGTGTGCCAAGAAAATTTATTTTACAAAAAGATCCTGGACTGAACGACAATCGATAACTTGTGCACGGCTTTGCATTGTAGCCGTGGACTTGAACCACACTTCAATCGCATCGATAGCCGAGCGGTAAGCGTTCGCGCTTGACAATCGCAAGATCCTCGGTTCGATTCTGGCCCGTTACAAGTTTTTAACCATGATATAGTCATTTTTACTGTCGAAATGGTGCCATGGTAAAATTGAACGCACAAAATATTTGAAATAAATGCAAATTTAGTCTGCACAAATCAAGTGGCGGTGTGTATTTAATTTAACCCTCTAATATAGTAATTTAAACTGCAACGCTGTTCTCAGTGTAAGAAGGGCTTCAACCTAACCTAACATATCATGATGCTAAATCGGTGTGTTAGATAAACTTTTGACAAAGTTAGAGAACAGATTGATTACTTACCCCAAATTCCGCTATACGAGGCGGAGAGCGCGAAGCACTAAATGACGCTCGGAAGATAAAGATTGGAACAGGTTTACGTGACCAGGTCGTCCCACTCGCGCTCTCTACCATTTGCACCTTTGCCCCTCTCGGAGGTCGTGTTGTCAAACATCAAGTCCACACTCCACACCAAATGCAGCCCGCGCGCAATCATGAAACCGTTTGTTGTCTTTTGTGGACTTCTCGAAAAACTCTCGATCCTGTCCGGGGCTGGTTCTTATTCTTCGGCTTTACGGACCGGGACTGCTGCGCTTGTGCTCAGGTCCACTTGTTTGCTGCATGGCTCCGGGAGAAGGAGGGATGGCTAAGATGGGATCTGTGTTTGCTCAGGGGGTCTGGGAGACGGGGGTCGAACGCGAGACAACTCCGCCGACGACAGCCGGGCGTCCATCCATTTGGTTGTTGTTATCAACGATTTTCGGTGTATTTGCTTTCTTCGGTTTCGTCATTTACAACCAAATGCTGAATAATCGACAAAGCTACGTCGTACTTGGGGAACCGTCCCATTTTACTCCATAGAACTCAGTACTTCTAGTATACTTCAATTTTGAAGCATTACGCTGTTTGCGGTGGATTTCTATATTTTTTCACCCCATGATCGATGAATTCGTCCACATTGTATCCTTGCTGAAGACTGATAGTTACGTTAGCCGTGAATTACGAAGCCTTTTTTGGAACTTGAAGAACTTGCAGTCAAATAAGATTCATCCTCGCTCCAAATTTACCATGTACAAAACGCTAATAGGACCGGTAGTCCTTTACGGGCATGAAAAGTTCACTATGCTTGAGGGGAGCCTGCAAGCTTTTGAAATTTTCGAAAACCAAGTTTTTTTATTATAAAAATAGATGGAATATTATCTACTTTTATTATTTATCAGTCGAAGAGTCTCTGCTGTGAAGACACGATTCGGTAGAATCCCTCATTTATACTCGCATTTCGTCACTAATGAAGCCTGGCTACGAAGTCAACAAAAAAAATAAATGCACTGTAGTTTGAATTTTGACGACCTTCTGCATAATACGAATGGGCACCATTCGAAAGATGCAGATTTTCAATCGACAATCCCGTGGTGTCCGTTATTGACCGCTCCTGTTTCCACACTCCAAATGCTTCGAGCGCGCCTTGCTTCGCGTTGTTCACACCATACTTCACAAAAGTGGTCACCGTTTTCCAGGCGACGGTTTTCTTCATTGGCAAAAGTTCGAGTTTTCGCGAACGAAAACGGATGTTTGACGGATTCGCTTGAACGCATCGTGAAACTGCCAAAAACATCATATTTAATCATTTATTTTTCGAAGAATTGCAGCTCAGCAAAAACAGAAACCCAAAAACACTTGCCAGTGCAGTTTATTGCCATAATCGTTCTTTTTATTATCATTATTATTCTCCGGCTTGGGGTACTCCTTCTGTATCCCTATTATCTGTGCTGCGATGATAGGTGAAGGATACGTTACGGATCAAATTTCGGGTCGCGTTCTGAGTAGCGTATTTCTTCTTTTGTTGATCTCCGTTTTTGGTTTCGATCCTCGGTTCCGAGGCCATTAAACCGCATAAGTTGTGGTGCATTTTGAAAACAAATCTTCTCGATGCCTGCCGGACGACCTCGTAGCATGGGGGTAATCCTCCTACCAGTGCGCGTCGGGGATGGGATGGAACCGTAGGGCTCCTTATCTATCGCTGCCTATCTTCACAGGTTACGTCCTTTGTTCTGTTGTTAAGATACGACGTAGAAAAAAAACCAAAACAAAAAAATCGATAAACAGGATCCCGTACTCCGAATTACACTTTGCGTCGTAGTACAGGGACTCGAATTTATATTCGTACGGGGCTTGGTCTTGTAAAAAATCTATCAAATCTCACTTAAATTATTATCTCGCCCTAAAAGCCATCGGTAATCAAGTGTTACTGAATAAACGTATGGATTTATGGAACAATGCTACGATGAAGAAAAGATTCTCCTCTAACTATCAGTGGTAAAAGTGTTTATCTTCTTCCAATCATTTGTTTCAAAATAAAAGAGCTACACACTCGGTTACCACTGGGTATCAGGGCAAGATCATAAGTTATGTGAAAAATAATTATATCGAATATCAAATTATTTTTCAGTAATGAACGTATCAGCTTGCAATGGACCGATGCACGAGTTCACGAATTTGACGTTTGAGCGGTGCCGAATTCACTAGTTTCCATGGTCACGTAAATAACACGGCACCGCTCAAACGTCAAATAGTGAACTCATGCATTGATCCATAGGGTGATGTGCTAGTATCCATCATATTTAGCATTTATCATTGAGAACTGCAATTTTCCCAGTATTGCAGTGAATGATTCTGATACAAACCGATGCCAAACAATTCTTTCTCAAAACTGCTTTAGCATTGTACAATAAGATTTTGATAAATCTTGATCTCTTTTCGGAAGTAATGCAAAGACAATGCATCTTGCCGTATTCTCAATCCGTCATATCGTATTCATTTCTGCCGCAATCAGTTTCCAGATTCGTCTCACAAATTGCGGCACACTATGGTTAGTGAGTGGTCAAAACACAACATATCAACGCTATAATAAAATGTTTTACTAGAATATATAGGTCTACGGGCATCTCCCACCATTCCTTCAGCATGATGGAATATAGTAATTCCCTTTAAAATTCATTGATCGTCGGACGGATTGAACTTTGTTTACATTCTCAATTTTAAGCGGTCGTTGAGGAAATTTCATAAAATTTAAAGAATTATTGAACTTTTACAGCGTGTTATTCGAATGAAATCCTTCAGTGAAGCACTACGAAGGTTTTCCATAGTGAAAAGTAAGGCGAAGTAAGTCACACAGGGGAACGGGAAGAAAATTGTATCATAAAGTGGTGTGACTGAACATTTCGTGTTCATCCATGCGATTTCGATGAAAAAGTGCAAAATGGATAATTAGAATGAAGTTATTTAACGAAATACAGTAGTTGCATTGCATTTTTGGTGTACAAATGTACAAACCATAACAGTTTTCATAAAATTACACTTGGAAAATGAATCTATGTTGCAGGTAAGTTGGAATATCCGCTGCAGTGGAACATTTAAAGTTTAATACGACGAATAATAGCGCTTACGACGATGTAGAACGAAACCCTAAACAATTATTGATTATCGCCACCCCTATTTCCTCCCACCTTCACTTCGCTTCCTCTCCTTTCGGGTAGATGATGAAATAGGCTCAACCAATTATGGCAATGGCACAAATCTCCCAAATGGTGGGGAACGTGCCTCTGGAGCCTGCATTCTGATATCTGATACCTGATACACAAAATTTACACTCTTTGTCTACCTGTAAGTAACCTAATCACTACTTACACCGCTCAGTTATGTGGAAACAAAGTGACGTAATCACGAATCTAAACAACACACTACTTGAGTCAACCTTATGCAGCCCACAGACGCTCAGACGATTTGTCTAATATTGACGCCACCCCCAAGATAGTCAAACCGATTTATGTTGATGTAACCGTTTAAACCGACCATCAAAGTTCGTTTCAGCAACACTTCATTACTTGGCATAGTTCAAATGATCTCGACAAGTTTAGTGGCTATGTGATTATCATTTCTTCGAATTCTGTGGCTGTTGATATTTCTACAATTTTTGGTCAATAATAACAGAATAGCAGAAGTTTCAAACTTTGAGTGCTGGAAGAAATGGATATTGATGAGGAATCCCACTTCAAATCCGCACGAAGTATTCCGGAAAAACTTTTATGACGGGTCCCTGCCCAGACCTATTCTGAACAGTCATATCGATATGGGAATGGCTATGAGAATTGTAAAAACATTATATCCAGAATCTTTAAGTGGTTTCCTCTAGTTATTCTACTTTGGCGTTTTTTCCAGTGGTTACTAGGGATTCCACCAGAAATTTATGAGATTCTACTAAGAATTTTATCAATAATTCCTCTAGAAATTTATCTACAGATTCAACCAGAAATTCCTCCAAGCAAACCTTCACGAATTCATCCAGGCAATGCTCCAAAGATTCTCTCAAGGGTGCATCTACAAGTTATTAAGTTTTTTTTTTCAACTGATACCTTCAAAGATCAATCCAAAAAAATCTTAAGTGATTTCTTCAGTATATCCTTAGGGCTTACTCCAAGGCTGCCCCCAAGAATTCCTACAGATATTTGTATAACAATTTCTTTAAAGATTCCTTCAAGAGTTCCTTTAGGAGATAATTCCAAAGATTGCATCATGCATTACTTCTGGAATCACATCAAGAATTCATCTAAGAAACTATTCCAGGGATTCCTCAAAAAAAAAAATCGTCATCAGAATTTCCCTCCAGGAATTTCACCAAAACATTTCCAGGGCTTCCTCTCAGGATTCCTCCCTGGATTCCACCAGGAGCTCCATCATAAATTCCACCATGAATGTTTTCAGAGATTTTTTTACAGCAAATGTTTGTCTAGTGAAGCTGAAGATTCTTTCAGGATTTTTGTTATGCGATTCCACCAAAAATTTCTCCAAAAACTGCTAACATAAAATTACTACAGGAATTCCATTAAAAAATCACTTTGTATTTCCACTTATCTTCCAGTGATTCTTATAGTGTTTTGCCTAGGAATTACTCCACAGATTCCTCCAGCTAATCCTTCAGAGATTAATCCAAACATTCTTCCAGGAATTGCTTCAGGAGTTCCTACACGATTTTCTCTAGAAATTCCTTCAGAAATTCGTACAAAAATATCTGTAAAGATTGACTCTAGGCACTCTTACAGTGACTCCACTCAGAATTTCTGTTCATCAAGGTGTTCAGTGTTCATCAAGGAATTCCTCCAGAGAATTCCTACAAGGTTTCCACCAGGGAGTCTTCAAGGATTCCACAAGAAATACTGCATCAAATCTTCCTCCACAGGATTCCACCAGGAATTCCTTTAGGGATCCCGCACGCATTTTTTTGAGAAATACCGAAAGTCATCCGCCAGCGATTCTTCTAGTGGATCATAAAATAATCATTTATTAATTCGTCCAATGTTTCCTTCAAAGATTCCTTCTGGAATCCCTGAAGCGACCCTAAGAAGCATTCGTCTTAATATTTCTTCAGGAATTACTTCAAGAATCTACCAGAAATTCTTTTGAGGATTCCTTAAAATAATTATTCCATCAATTTCTCCAGGAATTCCTTTGCAGGATTCATGAAAGATTCTCTCTCGGAAATATTGGTGTTCTTCTAAAAAAAATCTGGTGAACTTTTTGAATTTGTTTTTTTTTTCGTTATTTTTCTGGAGAAATTTCTTTTAAGCCTTTTAAGACTGATATCGCTACCAGCCAGCTCCTCTCTTTCATTTCATGTCTGGGTACATATATTTACAATATTATCCGCTATGAGTTACCGCTACAACTCTTACCCACAAACACCTCAACTGCAGGATGTGTGATGTACTTGATCTCCAACACTCCTCCTCATCACACACCGCACATCTGCCACCGAGCTCTTCCTGTTCTCTTAGCTCCCTCTGGCACCGAGCTCCTCCAGCTGCCGAACTCCTCCTAGCCTCCAGCTCCTCCTGGTCAGCTGCCATCATCCTTTTGGTCAACCGCACCGTCCTCCAAGCTCCTCTTGAATTCTGAGTTTCTCCAGCTCTTCCGAGTTCGCCCTCTCCGATCAGCCAGCATTCGCATCTTCAACCTCGTTCTCAGCATCTTGGTCTCCAACTCTTGGGCACATTGTCCAAGCCACCTTCAGTCCAGACTCTACCTCCTCAGTGAGATTCTGCCTCCTCGTCCGGGCCATGTCTCATCGTCCAGGCGCTTCCTCGTGGTCTCTCATTGAAGCCACCTCAGCGTCCTCCAGGCGTTCCTGGGCGCATAACCTGTTGAAAACAATAAATTACAAAACAACCATGAGGCTACTGCTCCATAGCGGAGGCTACTAACTAATATAGCTACCAGCCAGCACCTCTCCTTTATTCCATGTCTGGGTATCAACATATTCGTATTTACAATCTATTTCGACTACCTCTACAATTCTTACCCAAGACATCTCCACTGCAGGGTGTGTGATGTACCTGCTCTTCAACACTCCTCCTTATCACACAACCTTCAAACCGCATATCTGCCACCGAGTTCCATCTGTCCTTTAAGCTCCTTCTGGCACCGAGCTCCTTCTAGCTTACGAACTCCTCCTAGATCTTCTTCCAGCCAGCTGCATCATCGTCCTCTTGGTATTCCCAGTATCAACCCTGGACGAATCCTTGTTAAAATTTATCAAAAAACTGTCCTCTTGAACTCCTTATACAGAAATTTCTTGAGGACTCCACGCATAATCTCTAGAGGAATAACAGATGCAATCTCTGAAGGAAAGAACCTCTGTAGGAACTCCAGGTGACAAGTCTGAAGGAGCTCTTGATGGAATCCCAAGAAGAACTTCTAATGTCATCCCAGGAGGAACTCCTAATGGAATCCCTGGAGCAACTCCAAGATGAACTCTTTAATGAATTCCTAATTAAACCCCTGTGGCAACTCTTGATGAAATCTCTGGAGGAACTCCTTATGAAATCTTTAGAAGAACTACAGCTGTAGACTTAGAGAAACTCCTGATGGAATCCCTAGAAAAACTCTTGATAGAATCCCTGGAGGAATTCCAGGTAGAACCTTTAAAGGAACTACTAATGGAATTCCTTGAAGAATCCCTGATGAAATCCATCAAATGATGTAATGTAATCCTCAGAAGAACTCCTGATGTAATCCATTGAAGAACATCTCTTCAGAATCTCCTGTAAAAAATTCCTGGAGGAATTCATGATAAAATTTCTGAAGGAACTTCTGTTGGAATCCATTGATGTACTCCTAATTAAATCCCTGAAATAAATCCTGATGCAGTTTCTTGAAGATCTTCGGATATAATCTCTGGAGGAAATCCAGGTGGAATCTCTAGAAGAACTCCTGATGGAATCCTCAGAAGAACTCCTGATGGAATCCTTAGCGGTACTCCTGATGGAAACCTTATAGCACGAACTTATAGGGAGTCCTCATGAAATCCCTGAAGGAAATCCTGATGAAATTACCAATAGAACTCCGGATGAAATCCCTAGAGGTACGTCTGATGAAATCTCTATAGGAACTCCTGATAAAATCCCTGGAAGAACTCATGATGTAATTTATAGAGGTACGCCTGATGGAATACCAATAACGAACTCCTGATGAAATCCATGGAGGAATTCTTGATGGAATCAGTAGAGAAACTCCTGATGGAATCCCTAGAGGAACTTCTGATAGAACTCCTAGAGGAATTCCAGGTGAAACTTCTAAAGGAACTCCTGATGGAATCCCTACGCAAACTGACAAGATTTCTGAAGGTACGCTCGATGAAATCTCTTGAGAAAATTCTTATTAAATGCCCAAAATAAATCCACAAGCAATTTCTTGAGGAAAACATGATATAATCTCTGAAAGAAATCCAGGTGGAATCTCTGAAGAAACTTCTGGTGGAATCTCTCGAAGAACTGTTGATGAAATCCCCAGAAGAACTCCTGATGGAATCTCTAGAGGTACTCCTGATGGAAACCTTATGGGCACTCCTCATGGAATCCCTGAAGGAAGCTCTGATGAAATCTCCATAAGAACTCCGGATCGAATCCCAAGAGCTAGCTTGACGAAATCCCTATAGAAACTTCTTGTGGAATGCCTGGAGTAACTCCTCATGAAATCCCTAGAGGAATTTATGCTAAGGTTCCAGATGGAACTCTTAATGTAATCCCTAGAGGTAAGCCTAATGGAATGCCTATAGGAACTCTTGGTGGATTCCATGGAGGAAGTCCTGATAGAATCCTTGGATGAATTCCTGAAAATATTCATGATGACATCATTGGAGAATTTCCTGATAGAATCCCTAGAGGTACTTCTGATAGAATTTCTGAACGAATTCTAGGTGAAATCTCTGCAGAAACTCCTGATGGAATTCCTAGAGCAACTTTTGAGAATCCCCTGGAGGAATTCCAGATGGAATCAAAAATAACTGCTTTTGAAAATGCAAGCTGAACTCCTGATGTAATCTCTAAAGGGCTTCCAGGTGGAATTTCTGAAGGAACTTCCTGGTAGAACTCCAGATGAAATTCTTGAAGGAACTCTTGATGGAATCCCTAGAGGAACTTCCGATGGAATGCCTAGAGGGACTTATGATGGAATTCCTGAAAGTACTCCTGGTGGAATTCTTAGTAGAACTTTTGATGGAATCCTTCGTAGAATTCACGTTAGAATGTTTAGAAGTACCCCTGATGGAATCTCTGGACGAATTAATGATTAAATCACTAGAACGATCCTCATCCCTAGAGAAACTACTAATGGAATCCCTGTAGGAACTCTGATGGAATATCTGGAGGAACTTTTGATGGAATCCTTGCAAAAACTTCTGATAGAAACATTTAAGTTCTCCTAAAGATCTTCTAAAGGATTCCCTAGAGGATCTGATGGATTCCTTTGAGGTACTTTGAAATTTGGAGATATTCCTAAAGGAATACTTACAGGAATTCCTAAAAGAATCCTTACAGGAAAATCTAAAGGAATCTTTACAAGAGTTCATAAAGGATTCCTTACAGAAATTGCTAGTAATCTTTACAGAAATCCTTCTAGGAATTCCTAAAGGAATGTTTGCAGGAATTTCTAAAGGAATCCTGGCAGGAATTGCTCAAGTAATCCGTACAATAATTCCTTAAAGAATATGTACTGGAATTCCTAAAGAAATCATTAGATGAATTCTTAAAGGAATCCTTAGAATAATTTCTAAATGGATCTTTAGAGGAATTTTTAAAAGAATCCTCACAGGAATTCCTAATGGGTCCTTAAAAGAATTCCTAAAGAAATCTTTACAGAAATTCCTAAAGGAATCCTTAAAGAAATTACTTAAGAAATCTTTACAGGAATTCCCAAAGGAATTTTTAGAAGAATTTTCAAAGGAATTGTAGAGGATATTAGGAATCCTTATAGGAATTCCTAAAGAAATCCTCATAGCAATTCCCAAAAGAATCCTTACACTGCGGAACACGTTTTTGTCTCAAGCACCAAAATACCGCTATTCACTCAATTAAGGGTTGTTGAATCCATTGCACATTGGTCCCAAAGCCATATCTAGGAAAACAAAAACAATTGCGCCTAAACCGTCAATTTTAGATATATGGTGTCTTCGGCAAAGTTTCTCCATATTATTCAGACATTTTTTTCAGAGATGTGAAATTAGGGTGGCCCACATGGTTTACGAGATCAGCACATAAACTTTTTTGCTGACGCATTTAGGACTACACAATGTTCTACAATATTTTAGAACAATCGATTTGGAGCAACTTTGCCGAAGAACCCAAATTTCTATCTCTTACAGTTCGCGAGTTATGATTTTTTTTTAACAAAAATGTTAGGGTGGTACTGAAAAATCAGTTTTTTCTTGATAACTTTTCATACGATAATTTCTCGCAAAAACCGTTGTTCCGAGCACTTTTAGAACTTTTGATTGCGCAACTTTTTGCCAAAGAAAATACTGTTCCATCTCTTATGGTTACAGAGTTATAAGAAATTTTCTTCGAAAAAATGGTTGTTTTCAAATGCCGATATCTCCAAAAGGCGCAAACGGATTTTCAGTCTTTTGTCGGCATTAGAAAGATAATCTTTTTCTCTGTTTATGGTGAAAAAACTGTGAGGACGTTTTTTGTTTTAAAAGATTGACAAAATTTTGAAAATAATATGTTTTTTAACCGAAAATTGTCCATAACTTGAAAAATATTCGAGATAGCTCTTTGATGCCTTTAGCAAAAATGTGCAAAATTGAAAGTTCTGAAAGTGCTTCATACAAAGCATTCATGAAAAATCAACGCTCTAAGATATATTCACCATAAACCGAATTTTATATAGTAAAGAAAGCGAAAAAAAGAGATATTTGCTGGACAATCGAAATAACTGTATGTAAAGTCATTTAAAATTGAATACACATGTATTTATATCGATCATAGTAAGCGGAATCTAAGGAGTTGAAAAAAGGAAAATTATTTGTTGAAGCAGTTTTTAAGTGATCAAGGCCCACCTTCTGGTTCGTTACCTTAGACAGATATTTGGGATTTATATCTGGCTCTTGTTCAAGATTCATGCATTCTTCAACAGGCGAATGCTGCCCTGACTTATTCGTTGTGGCAGATTTATTGGATTTGATTGAATTGAATGGGATAAGTTGGATGCCCAGATAGAATAATTGCAGATACTTCTATATTTATATGGGAGGATATCACGGGAAGTAAGGTTTTGGTAATTTGAAAGAATTCTTCAAAGTATACGTTTTGTTATCGTTTAGGGATGATAATATAATTAACGGGACCGGTATCGAACGCATGACCTTCTGTTTAGTAAGCCGAAGCGGTAGCAATTTATAACCAACCACGGCATAAATTAGCTGGACAAACAATATGTCGCGTGAAATAACAAGACTTCGTTTATGGATTAATGTTCCATGGATCACTGTTAAAACTGCTTCAGCAACTAAATTTCCCTAACTCCTTAGATTTTGCTTATTGTGATCGATCTTATTTCATTACATATATATTCAATTTTAAATGACTTTACATACAGTTATTCCGGTTGTTCCAGCAAATATCTCTTTTTTCGCTTTCTTTATGATATAAAATTCGGTTTATGGTGAATATATCTTAAAGCGATAATTTTTCATGAAACAAAGTATTCACACTAAAGCACTTTCAGAACTTTCAATTATGCACATTTTTGCTGAAGGCACCAAAGAGCTATCTCGAATATTTTTCAAGTTATGGACAATTTTCGGTTAAGAAACATATTATTTTCAAAATTTTGTCAATCTTTTCAACCAAAAAACGTCCTCACAGTTTTAAACAGAGAAAGAGAAAATCTTTCTAATGCCGATAAAAGATTGAAAATCCGTTTGCGCCTTTCGGAGATATCGGCATTTGAAAACAACCATTTTTTCGAAGAAAATTTTTGATAACTCTGTAACCATAAGAGATAGAACAGTAGTTTTTTCGGCAAAAAGTTGCGCAATCAAAAGTTCTAAAAGTGCTCGGAATAAAGTTTTTGCGAGAAATTATCGCATGAAAAGTTATCAAGAAAAAACTGATTTTTCAGTACCACCCTAACATTTTTGTTAAAAAAAAAACATAACTCGCGAACCATAAGAGATAGAAACTTGGGTTCTTCGGCAAAGTTGCTCCAAATCGATTTTTCTAAAACATTGTAGAATATTGTGTAGTCCTAAATGCGTCAGCAAAAAAGTTTATGTGCTGATCTCGTAAACCATATGGGCCACCCTAATTTCACATCTCTGGAAAAAAATGTCTGAGAAATATGGAGAAACTTTGCCGAAGACACCATATATCTAAAATTGACGGTTTAGGCGCAATCGTTTTTGTTTTCCTAGATATGGCTTTGGGACCAATGTGCATTGCCGTTTCCAGAAATATCATAGCACGTCTAGTTTTAGAGATATTGGCTGTTGAAAATGCATAAAATGACTATTTGAGCCAACTTGCATGCAAGTTTGCCAGCTTGTATGGCAATTGATTTGCTTAATTTGCCATAGAATTCAAACTTAATCTTTATAACAATACTTATCGGCAAACTTTCTAATACTTTCGATGCGGAAAAATTATTTTTTGATGGTTCTAAAAATTATTGTATTTTCTCATATAAGAGAAACGAAGAATTTTATATGGAGACAGAAAACATGTCGAAAAAATCGGTTTAATTTAAATTTAATCGCACAATTTCAACCAAATTTATTCCAAAATGAAAGTTTAAGTGCAAAATAGCATGCTCAGTGGTTTTGATCAAAAAAATGTACGATACGATACTTTGGCGACCTGTAGCTAAAAATTGTGACGTGCTGGAACATTTCTGAAAATGGCATCAGATTCAGCAAACACAAATCTACTCGAGATACATATTTTGATCCTTGAGACACGCAAAAATGTCATTTTTGTTACGCAGTGTTATAGGAATTCCTAAAGCAATCCTTTCATGAAAATCTAAAGGAATCCTTGCAGGAATTCCCAAAGGAATCCTTGCTGGAATTCCTAACGGAATCCTTGCCGAAATCTTGAAGGAACCCTTACTGGAATTCCCAAAAGAATCTTCACAGAAATTTCCAAAGGAATCCTTATAGGAATTCCCAAAGGAATCCTTACAAGAATACCCAAAGAAATTTTTACAGGGATTCTTACAGGAATTCCTAGAGGAATCCTTACAGAAATTCTTAAAATAATCCTTATAGGGATTTCTAAAGGAATCGTTGCAGAAATTACCAAAAAAATCCTTAAATGAATTCCCATCCTTACAGGAATTTCCATAGGAATCCTTGCAGAAATTCCCAAAGGAATTCTTACAGGAATTCCCAAAGAAATCCTTACAGGAATCCTTAAAAATATTCCCAAAGGAATCGTTGAAGGAATTCCCAAAAGAATCCTCACAGGAATTCCGAAAGGAATCCTTACAAAAATCCCCAAAGGAATCCTTACAGGAATCCCCAAAGGAATTCTCACAGGAATTCTTAGAGGAATCCTTACAGGAATTCCCAAAGGAATCCTTATAGGGATTTCTAAAGGAATCCTTGCAGGAATTCCCAAAGAAATCCTTGAAGGAATTCCAAAAGGAATCCTTGCAGGAATTCCCAAAGGAATGCTTAAGGAAATCCTGTGAAGATTCCTTTGGGAATTTCTAAAGCAATCCTTACAGGAATTCCTAAAGGAATCCTTACAGGAATTCCTGAAGGAATCCTTACAGGAACTCCCAAAAGAATCCTTACAGGAATTCGCAAAGGAATCCTTACAGGAATTCCCAAAGGAATCCTTACAGGAATCCCCAAAGGAATCCTTACAGGAATTCCCAAAGGAATCCTTACTCCTCCCTAAAGGAATCCTTACAGGAATTCTCAAAGAAATCCTTGCAGGAAATGATACAAAATCGGAATTTTTGGACGCGTGCTGCTTGCATGTAAAGTTGCGAGGATGCACACGAAGAAGAAATGTTAAAATGTAGATATATTTCAATGTAAACTTAGAGGTCTTAATACTTCTCCACTTTTTCTCTGAACTGTGTGAAAGGTACTTAAGTCAGTTTGAAAATCTAATCGAGATTTGATAGTTTTTTTATCAATTTGATGTGAACATACTGCCCTGTACCGATATGAATTTGACTCACTGTATGTGTCTGGCTGAAAAGAGGCAAACAAGAAGAAGCTCACCAGTGCGATCGAGTGCGTAGATTGTGGGATGCTGGGCAAGGCAATTGTATTGGGGCAGGCCGGTGAAGCGATGATGATGATGACGAGGTCGACGTTGCAGTTGTGCTTTTGGTTGCCAGGGCTCTGACACCACAAAAGTACGACGACTAAGACGACGAACAACAAGAAGAGCGACCAAAGAAGCACATCACAAGATCCTGCCAAGCCAAGCAGCCAGGCGAAGGGATGAGGAGAGTGAACGGCCGTAAAGACGCTGATGACGACGACGACCACGACTGTGTGCAAAGAGGATCGGACGATAAGAATAATGGAAAGAAGGCAAATATAAACATGATATTTGATTTTTAAGTTGCACGTGTTCAATTCCAATAAAAAAGGGTTTTGTTCGTTCGACGGTCGTTACGTTTCGGGCTGGAATCACCCTGTCGGAAGAGTATCGTGATCTGAATGTGATATAGATGTATAGCTATTATTATACCAAAAAATGTCTTCTTTTTTGCATTACGTCTTCACAGGGACAGAGCCTGCTTCTCAGCTTAGTGTTCTTATGAGCACTTTCACAGTTATTAACTGAAAGCTTTCTTTGCCGAAGTTGCCATTTTCGCATTCGTAACTCATGTAGCAGGTACGATGATACTCTATGCCCAGGAATGTCAAGGAAATTTCCATTGCAAAAGATCCTGGACCGACCGAGAATCGAACCCAGACACCTTCAGCATGGCTTTGCTTCGTAGCCGCGGATTCTAGCCACTCGGCTAAGGAAGGCAATTGCTCTAAATTTCCGTATTCTTCGCTATAGTTTTATCTATTGTAGTTTTGCTCTTGATGTATTAGTGAATCTTGAAATTGACAAGTATTAATTACAGATTCTCTAACAAAAAAAACACGAAAATGTAAATTATATACCAGGGGGTGATTTCAACATTTACTGGACACGCCCCATAGTTCGGAAAATATTGGATACTACTTTTTCTTTCAACAATTCGTTCATTGACTTTCAAGTGGATCATAAAGAACCCCTGAGTTTCTACAAAACAATTAAAGGCTCTGCATAAACCACGTTGTTTAATTTTTGAGTTTTACGAACCCATTCTCATCCCGACCATCGTGTTTTTATCCATATATATTTTTTTAATTTCTATAAACCGTGGTCTTAGGCCCCTTAATGATCACTTGCTTTTATCAAGGGATCTCTCGAGATTATTTAACCAGAAATTTATTCAATAATACTGAATCAAATGCATACGCCCTGTAGGCAAATGCTGTTATATTCCAATAACCATTTACTTAACAGATTGTGCTACTTTGCCCTTATGTTATACGGGGCATTAAGATGCACCTGATCAATGTGGAAGCTGCACCTCATCTACATAGGATAAGGTCAAATTACTCCAGGGCGTTGATACAGTTTTGAATTTTCAATTGATGTCCTACAGGGCGTTAAGATGCACCTAATCCACATATGTAAAATAACCTTAAATTATTCGAGGGCGTTGATAAAGATGGATTTTTTTCAATTAATGTCCTAGGACGTTCAGACGTACCTAATATAC
The DNA here is from genome assembly GCF_002204515.2 of Aedes aegypti. Classification (NCBI taxonomy): domain Eukaryota; kingdom Metazoa; phylum Arthropoda; class Insecta; order Diptera; family Culicidae; genus Aedes; species Aedes aegypti. The sequence goes on along the minus strand of NC_035107.1, from coordinate 257,935,441 downwards.
ATGAGAAAATATCATGTGTATCCAGGACGTTTTTAAAGCTAGGAATTTCCAATTGATATCCTCCAGGGCGTTAAAATGCACTGGCCCTACGTACGACAATATTAATTATTATTCCACGGCGTTTATTTGTTTATTTGTTTATTTGGAGCAGGGAAAAGCCCATTTGAGCTGAGCAATATTGTGCTCTTTCTCAAATGGGCGCAAAACCTCCTCTTCTTTTCGTATCAACAGACTATTACATATTTTTCCAACTGATACAAATATTACTTAAATCTACTTAATAACTATGACTAATATAAACCTAGCTTGCCAGAACCAGATAGAATTTTTTACGAAGAGTTGGACGGGAAAGATGAAAATCAAATTCATTGAAACAACGGTTGAACGATCGGCACATACTTTTAAATGGTTCGTGATGCCCGTAGTTTGTGCGAGCACCGTGCAAAAATAGGAAGGAGTTCGATCGAAGTTGACGGTATGGAACATTTATATTGAGGAGAGATAAAAGTTGAGCGCAATCTATTCTCGATTGGAGGAGGTCGGAAACAAAAAGACTTTTTGAAACTTCACGGCGAACACTCAACAACTCTAAGCCGATTAACTTGCAACGATCTTCATATCTGGGCAAGTTAATTGGATCGTTCCATGGGAGATATCGCAGAGCAAAGCGCAGAAATTTCCGTTGAATTGCCTCAATACGAAATATGTCAATTTGATAGTACGGTGCCCAAACAACTGACGAATATTCAAGAATAGACCTTACCAAAGAACAGTACAATGATTTTAAGCATTGAATATTTCTGAAGTTTTTAGCGACGCGGAAAATAAAACCAAGAGTTTTAGAGGCCTTAGAGGCAATGAAGTCGATATGCTCCTTAAAGGTCAGTTTTGGGTCTAGTAACACACCAAGGTCCTTAATGACAGACTCTCTTTTGAGAGATGTGGATTGAATTTTATAGTCGTAATCTATCAAAACGCGTTTTCGAGAGAACGACATTACAGAGCATTTCGAAGCGTTTAGGTGCATGCGATTAGTTTCACACCAATCGGTAAATATCCCGAGCTGAGATTGCAAAAATAATGCATCATCTACATTATTTACAATCCAATACAGTTTGAAGTCGTCGGCAAATGAAAGTTTCAAAGATTTAAGTAGAAGATTAATGTCATTGAGATACACGAGAAATATCAACGGTCCTAGATGACTTCCTTGTGGTACCCCGGATGAAGCGTGGAAGTAGGATGAAACAGCATCACCTAATTTAATGGCCATTTCTCGGCCGTTCAAGTAGGAGTGAAGCCAACTAAGAAAATATCCGGAGAAACCAAGACGTTCGAATTTTGCAATAGCTATCTGATGATTGATTTTATCAAACGCGGCCGAGAAATCGGTGTAGATAGAATCTACTTGCTGCCCTTTCTGTAGAGCTTTGACGATGAAAGTTGTATATACCACCAAATTTGTATTAGTTGAGCGATTCGGCATGAAACCATGTTGGTACTCCGAAATGTAATGATGACAGTGATGGAACAAAAAGTTGTAAACAACTTTTTCGAACAACTTCGAAACGGCACAAAGAGCATCTATTCCACGATAATTGCAGACTTCACGTTTGTTCCCCTTTTTGAATACTGGGTATACATAGCTTCGTTTCCATTGGACTGGAAATGATCCAACTTGCAGAGATAGATTGAAGAGACGAGAAAGAGGCGTAGATAAACTTATGGAGCATTTCTTCAAAATATATACAGGAATGCCATCAGGCCCGGAACTTGTCGATGATTTCATGGAGAAGCAAATTTTGGCAATTTCTTCAGGATCAACTATTGGATGGTTGCCGACTGGTGGATGAACTGGTACATTGTTGGCTGCATTGCGGATTTGTTCATCGTTCAGAGTTTCTTGAGTGAAAACGTTTGAAAACTGACTCAGGAAAAGGTCGCAAATACCATTCAAGGACGAACATTCAACATTTCCCTTGGACATTACGTTGGGTAGACCAGATTCCTTACGTTGTTCGTTAACGTAATTCCAAAAGTGTTTTGGATTGTGACGAAGGTTTTGTTGAACCTTCCGTTGATGCACGGAAAACAGCTTTTGGTTCAGGCGTTTGTATCGAGAATTGGCAGAGTTAGAAACACGTTTATTCGCGGGCGTTTTGTGTTTTGTGTACTTACGCAAAGCAGATCGTTTTAAACTTTTCAAGCGTTTCAGACGATTGTTGCTCCATGGCGGATTGGGCTGAGGATTTCTTGAGTGCTTAGGAATAAACTGATCAATTGCGTACAGTACTATGTTGGAGAAAGTACCAACTGAAAATTCCAAGTCCTGGTTGATGAAATCATGCCATTCGATATTGGACAGAAAAGCATTCATACTGCAATAATCACCACGTTTGAAGTCGTAATACAACGTTTCCACAGGATTCATAAACACACAGGGTGAAGCACCACACAATTCAATCAATAGAGGAGGGTGATGAATTGATTGGTTTATTAGAGGAGATGGAGCTTCCATTAATGAAAAGCACATATCCCCTTCGATACTAGCATAACAAAGGTCAAGCATTCGACCATTATTATTCCGCACGGAGTTGAGCTGAGAAACACGGGCTGAGCTATAACTGTCGATAAGCTTCGACACCAAAGAGCTTATTGTGGAATGAGTTACATCAGGGTAAAGATAACTGGATGAGCTTTGTTTCCATTCGATGCCAGGAAGGTTAAAATCGCCGAGGATCATCAAACTATCCCTTATTTCCATTTGATTTACTATTGAAGTGAGGGAGCTAATGTGCTATTCGAGTCACGAGTTCGATCAGGAGGTATGTAAAGAACACAAATGTACAACGTATGTGTCTGAAAACTAACTGCTACCCAAACTTGTTCGACGGCATCAGAGTTTGAAATGGACAATTGTCGTGATTTTAGGCTGGAACGTACTGCTAACAAAACTCCTCCTCCGGACTTCTTAATGCTATTTCTAGAGTTACGATCGAGGCGGAACACATTATATGAATGACCAAAAATTTGACTGGAAATTGTATCGCAATTTAGCCATGTTTCGGTGAAAGCATACATATCATAACTGGAGTCTGAGCAGGCAAGACGGTACTCAGAGATGCTGGTGTTGATTCCTCCTAAATTTTGGTAGTAAACCAATAATTTATGATTTAAACCATCGTCGTGAGTTGAGGAGTTGATCTGCCAGCTTGTTGGTGATACAGGAATGGTTGGTGCACAACTCGGTGGGACAGCGGGAGGGGGATGCAAGTGGAGAAATTATTTGTCGATAGTTGGTTTGAAGGGTAGCACGTTGGCGTGGTGATGGCATATTCAGGGCTATTCGACTTTGGCGCGTAGATAAATAATGCTGATTATTTGACTCATTTCGAACGGCAAAAGGCTTGATCGAAACACCGGCTGGCCAAAAATGTGGAGCGGTAATAAAAGCCTCGATTTCAGCAGGAACACTTATTTTAAAAGAGACAAATGTTAGAGGTATGTTTTCATCCCGATTACTACGTACGAGTTTATGGCAGCTTATCAGTGAGGGATCGCAGTTGGTTTTGCTCACGATAAATGAAACAATATTTTGTTGTGTTTCGTAGGGCTGGAATCTGGTTAGGTAGTACCATTTGAATGGTGTGGATGCTGGAGCGACAGAAAGGCTAGGAACGGTGGTTGGCTGAATCGGTGTGTTTCTACTGTAGTTTACATTGCCTACGGAGTTTTGTGTGGCTATATTCATTTGACTCACTTGTGTGTTTGGTTGATGATTTGGTACATTATGAACTACCTGCGTATGATCCCGAATAGCGGGAAGCGATGAAATAGTACTGGTAGAGGTGCTTACCGAAAATGGAATATATCGTTGAGGTCGTGGTGGAGCTGAAACGGTTGAAGATATGCTGACACTTGGAACGTGCATTAATGATGAGCTATTTAGATGCAATGGAAGTTGGGAGCAGGGTTGGGAAAAATCATGAAATTCACTCTACAGTAGCCAAGCAAAGCCAATCACAGTCAGCGAAGCCATTGAAACTCACGCCCATCGCTGCTGTAGGCAAAAAGCCTTGAAAATAGCAAAACACCCGTTGCTAAGGGCAACCCAGAATTACTGTAGAAAAATGTTCTATTTCCCGCTGCATTTCCCGCATTTAGAGCCTTCAATGACACTCATGATTTAGAAAATTCGTGCACCCAACGTAGGCTTCTTGATGAGATTCACGTTTTTGAACTACTGTACTGGAGAGCCACGTGATTTTCGCGAAAATTCAAGCCTACTACTATTACCATTCCCAGCACTGGTTGGGAGTGATACGTAGCGAGCGTTGTGGCGTTTGGGCATTCTTGGATAGAATAGGTGGCTTGAGCTGTGGCTTGGTTTGGTGCGTGAGGTATGGCTTGTTTAGAGGCTTGATTGGAGGCTTGATTGGAGGCTTGATTGGAGGCATGATTGGAGGCTTGATCGAAGGCTTGATTGGAGGCGTAGGTGGCAAGGTGAGCGTTTGGCATGGCAGCAGTGGAAGCGGTGGCGGAGGGTTCATTGTTGATGGTGGCGGATGGTTCAATGTTGGTGGAGGTGGTGGTGGCAACAGCAGCAGTGGTTGTAGCGCAGGAGGCATGCTTTGTTGTGTCAGCATGAGGAGCATTGGTGATGATACGTTGTGGCTGTATATTTGACCCAACGACGGTGGGATTGTTAAGCGGGGCAAAAAAATCATCAGCATCTGCAAGAAGTGGAACTATAACATCGGTATGATCGGATGTACCAACTGAAACGTCAACTCTCATTCGCTTGTCATTCCTCCGAAATGATGAAGTTGAGCTGGATGTACGGTCGCGTTTATTGGTAGTGGCAGTAGCAGGAGGATCGTTGTTGATGAATGAATTGAAAACTTCTGTAAATTCGAGTTGCATTCGATCAAGCTCGTCTAGAAAGTTTCTAGAATCACTTGGCGTTGGGCGAGGATTAATGCAGCTAGGTCGGGTGAATGATGTACCAATCATTCGGCACAGAGAGCGTGAAACGTCGATTTGAGCACCGACGAGTTTCATCACAGATGTGATGCGATGCAGGATTTCGTTGAAGGCATATTCGGTACCATCGGGACGACTGCTAGCGGTGATGTTAATATTACGGCAAATGATGCAAAACCAAGAAGCACCGGGGCATTCATGAACGGCTTTATACTGATTCCCGGTCAGATTCGCACATTTTAGGTGAAAATGCTTGAGACATCTCATGCATTCAATTCTATTTCCACGGGAGGAACCCCCAAAACAAGGATCAGCATCACATTTCTTCACCATGATGACGCGAACAGCGGAAAATGTAAATAAACAAACTGCTGTCTCTTAGCTTCTTAGAATAGACGGCAGGCGGCGCAAATGTTTAGCAACGAACAGAATGGCCGGCACGAGATGCAAAACAGTTCTTGACTTTCGTAAGCGAAAATGTAAATTTATCTCGTGAAAAACACTCGCGGGAAAAAACTGACGTTGAAACTTGATAATTCAGCACTTCAAACAGGTGAACGAATGCAAATTGCTATTTTTCATTTCGAAAATCGCGATGAATTTAATCGAATAAGCTGATGTTGAACACAATGCAACTAAACGTAATATACACGGAAACGAAAATGATACATCTTGACAATTTCGATTGATGTCATACAGTTAAGATGCACTTAATGTTCATAGGGTAAAATCAAATTACTCCCCAGAGCGTTGGTATTGCTAAGACATTTCGATTGCAAACATCAACATGGAATGAAGTCAAATTACTCCTGGAAGTTAATCCGATACAAAGCGTTAAGGTGTTTCTGAATTACGTAAGATAAGACGAAATTTCTCCATGGCGTTACTAAAGCTTGAAATTTTTCGTTGATGTCCTATAGAGCGTCGAAATGTACCTGTTCTACATAGATTGAGGTCAAATTACTCCAGGGCGTAAATACAGCTTGTAATTTTGAATTGATATCGAAGAGGGCGTTTAAATGACGCTGATTTATATGACACGAAGCCACTTTACTCCAGGACGTTGATTCCAGGGTGGGTGTACGGCTGTCAACTACAAACAAAGTTCGCCTAACAATCATCTCTCACGCGGGCCGTCCCAAACAGCATCATTTCTCACGCGGGCCGGCCAAACAGCACAGGTCGAAAACGCGGGCCATGCCAGGCAGCAAATGCTGATGCTTTTCAACACTCAAACAGCGGGATGTCTAGCAGCGTTCTGACCCACACGAACACACCCACAAAACATGAACGGTAGGCGCACCTCGTTGCGAATACCCCCCCTGGTTGATTCAGCATGGAAGTTTCAATTGATGTCCTACAGGGCGTTAAGATGTACCTGGTCTACGTAAAACAAGTTCAAATCAGTGAAGGGCGTTCATACATCTTGACATTTGTTCCACAGGCCGTTAAGGTTAAGATAAATCGAAGCCAAATTTCAAATTTTCAAGAGCACGGATCTGGAGAACCAAACATCCGTTTGAGCTGAAAACCTAATCGATTGGTCACCATCAGCTAGTGACCAATCGATTAAGTTTTCACCTTAAATGGATGTTTGGTTCTCCAGATCCGTGCTCTTGAAAATTTGAAGTTTGGCTTCGATTCATCTTCACCTTAAGATGTAGCTGATTTACATGGAACAAGGTCAAAACACTCGAGGGCGTTGAAAAAGCTTGTAATATTCAATTGATGTCCTACAGGGCGTCAAGATGCACTTAGTCTACGTAAAATAAGGTCAAATTACTCCAGGGTGTTGATAGAGCGTGGAGTTTCTATTGATGTCAAATAGGGCGTTAATATGCATTTGATTTACATGGGATGTGGTCAAATTAATTCAGGGCGTTAATACAACTTGAAATTTTTTAATGATGCGTCGATGCAGCTTGGAATTTTAGTTTGATGCAGGGCATTAAGATGCACCTAATACACGAAAGACAAAATCAAATTAGTCAATGGCGTTTATACCTCTTGAAATTGGTCCCACAGGGCGTTAAGATGTAGATGATCTACATGCGACAAGTTCATTTTACTGCAGAACGTTAATAAAGATTTAATTTTCAATTGATATCATACAGGGCGTTAAAATGCAACGGATCCACATTTTAATTTTTAAAATTGATTTACGTGGAATAAGGACAAATTACTCAAGGGCGTTGATTAAACCTGGAATTTTCAATCGATGTTCTACAGGGCGATAGATATGGTGAAATTACTCTAGGGCGTTGATACAGCTCATGAATATCGATTGATTTTCTACAGGGCGGTAATATGCTCCTGATCTTGAAGATTGTTGTTGATTGTTGTTGACTTCGAGTGAAAAATTCGATAAAACGTCTGAGGAAAGCTTTTTAGTCGTCGACTAAGTGCGACTAAGCAGGACGACAGGGCTGTTTATGCTTCAAATATCCTTTGAAGGTTTGTGAAAAATAGAACAATCCAACAAGAAAACTCTTGAATGAACTTTAGAAATTTTCTTGAAATTGTCCACTTTTGTGTGAGTATTTGATAAATTTGTTGTTTCTGTTTTCAATGGTAGGACGGTAGACAAGAATTTGTATAACTCACGATATTGTGCATTTTGAGCAATGCGATTGTTGCATCTTTGTAGGACTGTTTTTAATGTGTTTCGTACCTTTCTCAAACCCATCAAAACTCTAACATTTTATATTTCACGTTAAAACCTTTTGCATCAATGTGTATTGCACTGTAATTTTTATTGTTTGATCACCCCATTCGCGTCACTTCCCAAACTCCCAAACAGAAAGTCTAGGGCCCACACCATCGTCGTCATTATCCACTGCCAGATGCGGCAACGGCGAGGTGTAATACCAGTAAGTTGAATTTTATGATTCATATAACGTTGTTATTCTGTTTTGTGGTTTGGTCTTCTTGGCTTTCTGCCGTTCGTCCCCCTCTTCTGGACTGACCCATCCCTCCTACCGTCTCCTACTGCTTTCTTCTGGTGTTTCTTCTTCTGCTTTGCGTCCTTCAGCAGGATTTTTGGCCGGAGTTTGATTTCGTTTTCTGCTGTTGCTCCAGGGGCTTCTTAATTTATGGTGCATCATTGGCTGCAGCCTCTGCATTCGTACAGGTTGGGTTTTATAATAATCGGAAGATGCTGTGCTCAGCCATCGTAAGATGTTGCAGCAGGAGAAGGAGGGTAGTTGGGGGGGAGGAGGGGAAATTCGGGATCGAGTTCAAGTTGAAGAAAAGACACGGAGGAAAAATAATAACAACATGTAGGCAATGAATAACAACAGCAGCAATATCATTTATTTTATATCGGACAAGGATGTTTGTTTGTTCGAGGAACATCGCTGGAAGCTACTGTTGGCGCGGACTGGGATGAGCATTTTTTTTCGTTTCGATTTCTCCAATGATCAAGAAGGACCTACGAAAACGGAAAACATTCTGAACAAATTTTAAGCCGTGCTAATTTTGATTTATTTGATATGCATCGGCGGGTTGACCTTAGGCTGGGTTCATGGAGCTCGCGCACAGTTGCATGCAACGTATTTGTAAATTCATCTATCAGCGAGCATCTTATGTGCAGCGCATTGCATACTGCAATGGCAATCGAATAGCATTGAAACTCGTTAGCCACAGTGAACTCACACATAAAAAGCGTCGATGATGCACTTGACACGGTCTGACTTGCGAAAATTGCAGTTGAAACCTCCAAGTCATCCAAGCTATGAGATCATTCGGGCGAAGGAATACGATTGGATGGACGTTGTTCAAAAGTCAGCGACGGCGTATGCGAGGCACTGTTGTTGTTCAGCGAAGATGTTTTCGCGCCAATTTGTTGGCATGACTTTTTCGCTGACCAGGATTTATGGTGCGACTTCGACTTAAATGTTGTTCTCAAATCATAAAAGAAATAATGCGTGTAGTGGTTTCAAAAATACTCCATCAATAGTTTTAGGACTAAGGCTTGCCAAATCATTTAAAAAAGTAGAAAGTAGCGTGGCCCATAATGATCGAACTACAAAATTTTGAGCACGTAATTTTGTTTTTCATTTGGAGCCCCAGAAGTTACTGTGAAAATTTGTGCGAATGCTTCAACTCTGAGTGCTGCTAAACGTGCTTAATAGACTTTCTGAGTGACTGGCTTGGAAAGGAGGACTTTAAAGTTTTCACGAATTTTTAAGCTACCCTGACCACGCACTAAATCCAGCTAATCCTTATGCTGTATTCAGACGCAGTTGTATCACGATATAAGCGGTTTTCGTGATATTGGGCAAATATCATGTTTTTGGAACGTGATATTTCCATACATTTTTGACAGCCGTAATATTTTTTTCCTGTTTTTTATTTAAGGATTTTCTGCCGTAGGCAGGTTCATCCTCGGTCCGGTAAACAGAACGATCCAGATGGACTCGTCTGGAAAACAGCTACAAAGTATTTTGGCTTAAATCTAGGATCTTTACAATGTTACTTGCCAGAGTTTATCACAGGGACAATTAAAAGATTAAAAACAAAACACAAGACAACACACGAGGATAACTAAGGGACTATCACACATGGTTTAAAACTTAGCACAAACAGAATCCGAGGAACACAAACATAGCAAACTAACACATAGTGGGGTGACTAAAGCGTTAGATCCGGTTGCTTAAAGCTTAAATCTTGAAATATAATCCGCTCCAATACCTTGAGCGTGATATTTCAAATATCATGATACAAACTGCTCGAATATGCTACTCGAACACAAATTTACAGCAACCCTGCGGGCATTTGGCAAAAATGTCATTCTGAATATTTTTTGTCATTGATTCTGATTTTGTTTTCTTCCCGAAATTGTCGAAACAACACGGAGCGGCGAAGCAACTCAAATTTAAGTATTTTTCACTCAACTTGACAGCTAAGTGGAATGATTCAAAATTGAGTTATTATAAAAGTATTCAATTTTTAGTCATTCCGGGAAAACTTCGGTTTGAGTGATTTTAACTGATTCACAACAAGTAGCTATTGGATGGAAACTACTTAAAATTGAGTATTGTACTAAGGCTGATTCCTCAAAAAATGATTATATTCTTTGGTTTCATGAGATTAACAATTGTTTTAATAATTCTATCTAAAAGTGCGAAAAGAAAAACAACAAGATATACTATTTTCAAATACATGTTCCTTCGTTTCTGTTGGGCATCTGAATTTCCAAACGGTGCTTCCGATGTCCTTTAGGAGCTTTTGTTCCAGCTCATCGGAAATGTTATTATCAAAGCTGTAAAGTGGAGAAATAGAAAAATTAAGCACCAAAATTGCACAAAAACTAATGTTCAAAACTCACCGACTCAGTACTGCATTTTGAGTACTTCTTCTCTCACATTTGAGTAGTTTCGCTTCTCCGTGATTAGCTCAAGGAGGAATCTAGGACCACGGGAAGTTCTACTGGAGCTGGCGTTCAAACTACCTCGACCGAGTGAGCTGGAGGTGGAACGACGAAAAAATACTCTGACTGGAATGTGAGTTCATAATATTTCCTAGATAAATTGCTAAATTAATGGATCATTAAAATAACTCAAACGGCCGCTATGGGAAGCATAGATAGCGCCACCGTAGCCTTGTGTGTTTGACAGAATAGCAATGCTGTCACAATGTTAAATCCCATATACAGTAGCGCCTTTGTTTTGATGCGGTGAGCACTGACAAAAACTACCTTCAATGATCCATTGAAAAGAAAAATCAATCGAATCTCTGGATAATATCTCGCAGGATTTTCTAAAGGAAATCTTTGGAAAACTTCGGACGAAATCCCTAAACAAATTTGTTAATAAATGATCGGAGAGTTTCTTGAAAAAAAAAAAACTGTAGTGTAAGCTGTTGTGAAGCCTTAAATATACTTTTGGAGATGTTTTTTTAGAAATAATTACTGTTTCGATTTAATCCAAGAGAAATCTTAAAAAAAATCAAAAGAAAGTTAATGGTCACATATCTAATTTATTTAGGAATTCTTGGGAAAGGTCCTAATAGATTTTCTCGATAAACCCCTTGAGGAATTTTTGAAACAATTCTTGGGAGTAACCGTGGATGGAAAGGCGTAGGAATTATCAGAACAAATGTCTTCAAATATCCAGATTTTTTTGGAATATATTCTGTACGAGTCTTTGGAATATCTCCTTAAGCTTTTCGTTTAAAGGATTAGTGGAAATATATACTAAAATTCCTGTAAGTATCCTATGAAAAAATCGCTGGAATATTTTTTGAGAGACTTTGTAAAGAAATCTTTAAAAGAAGTTGTGCAGAGATCCCTGTATGATTACATGAAAATATTCCAGATGAAATTTATGTGGAAATCACTAGAGTAATTCGAAAAGTTTTTCCACGAGGAATTTTAAAAGAAATTCTTGAAGAATCAGTTGAATAGCCGCGTAATAGTCTCTGGAAATTTCTCGGGATCCTGTAGATCCTTCAGAACTCACTGCAAGCAGAATAACAAAAGAAAAGACTTTAGAGACCTTTGTGGTTGAAATAGGAACTTTATAGACCTTTAATTAAAAATACAGACTTTTAAGAGACTTGGTAGAGAATAACTGCAGAAATTCATCCAGGAATATTTTTGGGAATTTCTCAAGCGAATTGTAGCAAAAATTATTCAGGTAATAACTCCCTTAATTCCTCTAAGAAATCTCAAGTTTTTTAGGAATGGCTGAGGGGCATGTTCCACTGTTTTTGGAATTCCTTTAGGAAGCCCTCAGGGAATTCCAACAGAATTTTATAATGGAAACTTGTCAGTGAATTTCATCAGGAATTCGCTGTGAACTCGTTCCAGAATTCTTCGAGATATTATCCTGAAATTTTCTACAAATGAAAATCCTGAAGGAATCGTTAAAGGTGTTCCTACTGGAAAGTTCTTGAAGATAATCTTTAGAACAATTCCATGAGGGATTTCTGGAAGAATTAACGATGGAATTCGTGAAACAATTTACAGCAAAATTCCATTGAAATTTCTAGAAGAATCCCCGATTTACAAATGGAATTTTCGAGGATTTAGCTCAATGAGGAATCTGCATAGAAAACGCTGGTATAATTTCAGAAGCAAACGCCTAGAGAAATGTCCGAAGGAACTCTTAGAGGACAACTTCCGGAAAAACTTCTGGAAACTCCCGGAGGAATTTATTTCCGACTGGATTTTTTTAAAACTCTCCCTAAATATTCCCACCCATCTATTCTGAAATTTCATTAGAGAATCCGACATAAACATCTCAAAATTCCTTCATGGAATCTTCCATATATTCAGGAAATTCTTTCGGCAATTTATTCAGGTAATGAGGTATTCTGGAATTACTCCTAGATGAAAAATTCCTCTGAAGATTAACCAGGAAATCTCCAAAAGTTCATCAGAAACTTAGTACAGAAAATCCTCAAAAAGTTTTTCAGGATTTTTTGTTTGAGGAATTTTTCCAAGAATTCCTCTTGGAATCCTTCTGATAAACCTTACAGGACTTCTTCTGGAATCTCCTTCAGAAATTGAATCGGGCTTTTTTTTACAAATTCCTCGGTAATTACTTCAGAAAATTCTTGGAAATGTCTACAGAATTCCTCCAGGAAGATTGTCCAAAAATTCCTTCAAGAATTCCCACGGGAATTTACTAAGGAAGTTCTTTGGAAAATTCGTACTGTAATATGTCATTGGGGCCTTCCTTAGCCGAGTGGTTAGAGTCCGCGGCTACAAAGCAAAGCCATGCTGAAGGTGTCTGGGTTCAATTCCCGGTCGGTCCAGGATTTTTTCGTAATGGAAATTTCCTTGACTTCCCTGGGCATAGAGTATCATCGTACCTGCCACACGATATACGAATGCGAAAATGGCAACTTTGGCATAGAAAGCTCTCAGTTAATAACTGTGGAAGTGCTCATAAGAACACTAACCTGAGACGCAGGCTCTGTCCCTGTGGGGACGTTAATGCCAAGAAGAAGAATATGTCATGGATTCGCGCTAGAAATTTCTCCTGAAAAACACTCAAAGATTTTTTCCGACAATTTCTTCACAAATTCTTTTAAGGATGTATACGAAATTTTGCCAAGAAACCTCCCTGAATTCTTCCGGAAATTTTCCTATCGATTCGCACAGGAATTGCTCCATGAAATCTTTCAGAAGTTGCTCTAAGAAGTTTCTTAATTAATTCTTTTACCTCCAAATACTCCTCGAAGAAGTTCCTTCGGAAGATCCGTCAGAAGTTCCTTTGGATGTTACATCGGAAATTTCCTCGGAAGTTCCTTCGAAAATTCCGTCGGTAGTTCCTTCGGAAGATCCTTCGGAAGTTCCTTCGGAAGTTTCTTCGGAAGATCCTTCGGAAGTTCCTTCGGAAGTTCTTTCGGAAGTTCCTTCGGAAGTTCCTTCGGAAGTTCCTTCGGAAGTTCCTTCGGAAGTTCCTTCGGAAGTTCCTTCGGAAGTTCCTTCGGAAGTTCCTTCGGAAGTTCCTTCGGAAGTTCCTTCGGAAGTTCCTTCGGAAGTTCCTTCGGAAGTTCCTTCGGAAGTTCCTTCGGAAGTTCCTTCGGAAGTTCCTTCGGAAGTTCCTTCGGAAGTTCCTTCGGAAGTTCCTTCGGAAGTTCCTTCGGAAGTTCCTTCGGAAGTTCCTTCGGAAGTTCCTTCGGAAGTTCCTTCGGAAGTTCCTTCGGAAGTTCCTTCGGAAGTTCCTTCGGAAGTTCCTTCGGAAGTTCCTTCGGAAGTTCCTTCGGAAGTGCCTTCGGAAGTGCCTTCGGAAGTGCCTTCGGAAGTGCCTTCGGAAGTGCCTTCGGAAGTGCCTTCGGAAGTGCCTTCGGAAGTGCCTTCGGTTCGGAAGTGCCTTCGGAAGTGCCTTCGGAAGTGCCTTCGGAAGTGCCTTCGGAAGTGCCTTCGGAAGTGCCTTCGGAAGTGCCTTCGGAAGTGCCTTCGGAAGTGCCTTCGGAAGTGCCTTCGGAAGTGCCTTCGGAAGTGCCTTCGGAAGTGCCTTCGGAAGTGCCTTCGGAAGTGCCTTCGGAAGTGCCTTCGGAAGTGCCTTCGGAAGTGCCTTCGGAAGTGCCTTCGGAAGTGCCTTCGGAAGTGCCTTCGGAAGTGCCTTCGGAAGTGCCTTCGGAAGTGCCTTCGGAAGTGCCTTCGGAAGTGCCTTCGGAAGTGCCTTCGGAAGTGCCTTCGGAAGTGCCTTCGGAAGTGCCTTCGGAAGTGCCTTCGGAAGTGCCTTCGGAAGTGCCTTCGGAAGTTCCTTCGGAAGTGCCTTCGGAAGTTCCTTCGGAAGTTCCTTCGGAAGTTCCTTCGGAAGTTCCTTCGGAAGTGCCTTCGGAAGTTCCTTCGGAAGTGCCTTCGGAAGTGCCTTCGGAAGTGCCTTCGGAAGTGCCTTCGGAAGTGCCTTCGGAAGTGCCTTCGGAAGTGCCTTCGGAAGTGCCTTCGGAAGTGCCTTCGGAAGTGCCTTCGGAAGTGCCTTCGGAAGTGCCTTCGGAAGTGCCTTCGGAAGTGCCTTCGGAAGTGCCTTCGGAAGTGCCTTCGGAAGTGCCTTCGGAAGTGCCTTCGGAAGTGCCTTCGGAAGTGCCTTCGGAAGTGCCTTCGGAAGTGCCTTCGGAAGTGCCTTCGGAAGTGCCTTCGGAAGTGCCTTCGGAAGTGCCTTCGGAAGTGCCTTCGGAAGTGCCTTCGGAAGTGCCTTCGGAAGTTCCTTCGGAAGTTCCTTCGGAAGTTCCTTCGGAAGTTCCTTCGGAAGTTCCTTCGGAAGTTCCTTCGGAAGTTCCTTCGGAAGTTCCTTCGGAAGTTCCTTCGGAAGTTCCTTCGGAAGTTCCTTCGGAAGTTCCTTCGGAAGTTCCTTCGGAAGTTCCTTCGGAAGTTCCTTCGGAAGTTCCTTCGGAAGTTCCTTCGGAAGTTCCTTCGGAAGTTCCTTCGGAAGTTCCTTCGGAAGTTCCTTCGGAAGTTCCTTCGGAAGTTCCTTCGGAAGTTCCTTCGGAAGTTCCTTCGGAAGTTCCTTCGGAAGTTCCTTCGGAAGTTCCTTCGGAAGTTCCTTCGGAAGTTCCTTCGGAAGTTCCTTCGGAAGTTCCTTCGGAAGTTCCTTCGGAAGTTCCTTCGGAAGTTCCTTCGGAAGTTCCTTCGGAAGTTCCTTCGGAAGTTCCTTCGGAAGTTCCTTCGGAAGTTCCTTCGGAAGTTCCTTCGGAAGTTCCTTCGGAAGTTCCTTCGGAAGTTCCTTCGGAAGTTCCTTCGGAAGTTCCTTCGGAAGTTCCTTCGGAAGTTCCTTCGGAAGTTCCTTCGGAAGTTCCTTCGGAAGTTCCTTCGGAAGTTCCTTCGGAAGTTCCTTCGGAAGTTCCTTCGGAAGTTCCTTCGGAAGTTCCTTCGCTTCGGAAGTTCCTTCGGAAGTTCCTTCGGAAGTTCCTTCGGAAGTTCCTTCGGAAGTTCCTTCGAAGTTCCTTCGGAAGTTCCTTCGGAAATTCCTTCGGAAGTTCCTTCGGAAGTTCCTTCGGAAATTCCTTCGGAAATTCCTTCGGAAATTCCTTCAGAAGTTCCTTCGGAAGTTCCTTCAGAAGTTCCTTCGGAAGTTCCTTCGGAAGTTCCTTCGGAAGTTCCTTCGAAAGTTCCTTCGGAGTTCCTTCAGAAGTTCCTTCGGAAGTTCCTTCAGAAGTTCCTTCGGAAGTTCCTTCAGAAGTTCCTTCGGAAGTTCCTCAGAAGCTCCTTCGGAAGTTCCTTCAGAAGTTCCTTCGGAAGTTCCTTCGGAAGACCCTTCGGAAGTTCCTTCGGAAGTTTCTTCGGAAGTTCCTTCGGAAGTTTCTTCGGAAGTTCCTTCGGAAGTTCCTTCGGAAGTTCCTTCGGAAGTTCCTTCGGAAGTTCCTTCGGAAGTTCCTTCGGAAGTTCCTTCGGGAGTTCCTTCGGAAGTTCCTTCGGAAGTTCCTTTGGGAGTTCCTTCGGAAGTTCCTTCGGAAGTTCCTTCAGAAGCTCCTTCGGGAGTTCCTTCGGAAGCTCCTTCGGGAGTTCCTTCGGAAGCTCCTTCGGGAGTTCCTTCGGAAGCTCCTTCGGGAGTTCCTTCGGAAGCTCCCTCGGGAGTTCCTTCGGAAGTTCCTTCGTAAGTTCCTTCGGAAGTTCCTTCGGAAGATCCTTCGGAAGATCCTTCGGAAGACCCTTCGGAAGTTCCTTTGGAAGTACCTTCGGAAGTACTTTCGGAAGTACTTTCGGAAGTTCCTTCGGAAGTTCCGTCGGAAGTTCCGTCGGAAGTTCCGTCGTAAGTTCCGTCGGAAGGTCCGTCGGAGGAAATTCACAGCACCCCACAGCAAGATATTCAACCAAAAACAGCTCTAATCATGCTAGAAAGTCAACATACATTCACCTTAAATAACACCAAAATAGTTGATAGATCCTTCCGATCTTCAACTTTACTGATGCTGGAAATGTGATGTATACACAACACATTCAACACAACACAACAATTAAATTTCTAAACCGATGTAGAAGGGCTGAACACAACTTACGCTGGTATTCTGCAGATAAAATATCAATATCACTAGAACGCAATTGAGCAACAAAAGGTCAAGTACCACAGTAGAGTCAGTAGAGTCAACCTAACTGAAGTGGTTGAATTATTATTTTATCGAACTTACTATCTTTGAAGAAGCCGTTGAGTACCGTCAATCAGGGTTGTATTTTTCCTGTAGAGCCCCAAACATTGTAAACTTGTTTTATGGAAACGTAAGTCCTACATAAGTCTAATGTCCCTTGTAAGAATATGTATGTCCATTTAGGAAATTTACAAGAAGCCAAAGCCCCCCCCCCCCCATATTACGGTATTAAACTCCTCTCGAGAAACTGTTGACTGAGTAGGTTTATGTTTGCAAATGTTTTTTGTAACGAAGGAATTTCTAGCTTGTTGTCTTCAACCCTTAATTAAAACAGTCTTTTTGTTTTAATTAAAGGGTGTACGGAATCAAATTGCACCACTTTTAAATGAATGTAACCTTCAAAACCGTTGGGTATATTCTGTTCAAATTTTCTGTGTAATTCTATCAATGTGTATTTGTTAACGCTGCGTAAGTTTCACTAGCCGACGTGCAATCCTTGTGAAGATGGAGTCGGAAGAACAGCAGCGCCGCAAAGAAATTTGGCCCACTTACCTCGAAAATCCGGATCTATCACATCGTGGCATCAACAGAATGCTGTGAATGGTACATTCAACGGTGTATGGTGTTTTAAATCGGTATCATGAACGTTTGACCATCGATCGGAAAGAAAACAGGGGCAAAAATGGATCTCCGTATAATATTAAGGATCATAATAGTTCAAGCTTTTAAGAAGAATCCCAACAGTTCAGCTCGAGATGTGGCGAGGAAACTGAATCTATCCAAAACTCACATGCAAGATGCGGAAAAACGTGTACGACATAAGTACAAAATCCAAAAGGCGCCTAATCGCGATGAACGGCAGAATATGGTAGGTATAACACTTGCACGGATGCTCTACAGTCTACACCCAGATGTTGACGAAACCACATTGCCTCGTTATGGATGATAAGACGTATATAAAAGCAGACTTCAGGCAGCTTCCGGGCTCCAGTTTTTCACTGCTCATCATAAATGCTATATCCCTGAGGACGTTAGAGAGCACAAGATGTCGAAGTTTGCCAAAAAATATATTATTTGGCAAGTAATTTGCCTCCAAAAGCGTCTACTCCCTCTTCTGAGGTCAACCGATGGTCCTACGATTTGCTGGCCGGATTTGGCATCGTGCCATTACTCGAAAGAGGGTTTGAAGTGGTAAAAGGCTAAGGAGGTCAAATTCGTGCTGAAGCATCTTAACAATCCCCCTCCTCCCTACAGGAACTATGGCCCATTGAAAAGTACTGGGCCATCATAGAGCAGGCACTGCGGAAGCATCCTAAGGAAGTGAAATCGGAGAAAGATTTGAAGAAAAAATTGACTGTCTGGCAAAAAAAAGTTGGTTCGAGTGTTGTACAGGATCTTATGAGTAGTGTGAAGAGAAAAGTTCGTGTATTTGGATATGGATTTAAAATTGAATAAAACAAACATGGGAAAAAAAAAGTTTGAAAGTTTGAAGATGCTTGGTTGAACGTGCGAATTTTTGTGTGTGTCGCCATTTGATTCCGATTGAAGGATTGAAGACTGCAAGCCAGGAATTCCTTCAATACTCAAGTGACAGTCGATCCTTCACTTTTTTTTTTTCCCTCATCTGTAGAGCCTTTTAACCACTGCTTCCATTATTTAGGAATATTGTGGTATGACCCATATTTTATTTGGTGCTCATCAAATATCCTTTCACAATTGAGATGTGATAGACATTGGTTGATGTGTCACACTGTCCCAACTGGGCACAACTCGTTTTATAAAGTCTATTACCCTATTAGGACTACCTTGCCAAATTTCCAAGGGCTCTAATAACCCTTTTCCAAATGTTAACGTTCTTTGATTAAGCAATGCTCCGCAGTTGCAGAGTAAATGCTCAGCAGTTTCGTCTTCAGCTTGACAAAAACGACACTCAGAGGATTGTATTTTTCCTATATTTTTAAGATGATACCTACTTGGGCAGTGACCGGTCATCAGGCCAGTTATTACCCTAAGATTTCCTTTATTAAGATTCAGTATAGCCCGGGCTTTAGCTAGACTGGGTTTTATGAATCTTTTCGCTTGCTTGGATGTATCCGTGGCGTTCCAATTGGATTCTACCATGGACATTTCCCAATTTTTCAGTTTCATCCTGAGAGTGCACTCAGGAATACCACAGAACGGTTCAGGGCCGACAAAGCTCGAAGCTGCACCCTGTCTTGCTAGATTGTCGGCGATTTCATTCCCCTCAATTCCACAATGGCCGGGCACCCAGTACAATGTAACTTCGTTCCTACTGGCCAATTGCTTCAAAGAAAGAATGCATTCCCACACTAACTTTGATCTACATGTGAATGCCTTTAGAGCATTCAAAGCTGCTTGACTGTCTGAGAAAATACAGATCTTTGCAAACCTATAGTTTCTTTTGAGACAAACATTTGTACAGTCAATGATGGCTTGTATTTCAGCTTGGAACACAGTGGGACTGCGCCCCATAGCGATTACCTTGCTGATACCAGGGCCGAAAACTCCAGCTCCGGTATTGTCGCCCATCTTTGACCCGTCGGTATAAAACACAATAGAACCTGCACGTAAACTTGGCCCACCAGAATCCCAAGTATAGCGGCTTGGTTTAACCACTTTAAAGGGAACATCATAGTTGGTCTTCGTTGTCATCCAATCTTCTATTGTTTTGTTATCTGAATTCAAATTGAATTCCTTGATGATTTTCATGTGACCAATAAAATCACCATCTAGTATTTTATTATAACGAATAAACTGCAAGGCATTTTTTGCAGCTTGCAGTTTAATGAATTGATGCAAAGGCAGTATATTAAGGAGGGCATCCAAGGCAACCGATGGTGTACTTTTCATTGCCCCTGTCATTGATATACCGTTTTGACTCATATTCCGAACACTTAAGGCCAACAGTGACTTCATATGCCTCTGATGGGCATAAATTTGCTGATATTAATGAAAATTTTATTTTCTCCGCAAAGCCTAACTGTTAGCTGTTAGGTGTGCCGTAAAAAAATATTTATTAAAACTTGTTTAGTATTGTTTTAACGCAAAAGTATGGAAGAACATTTTGATTCAAATGCCGAACACTGTGTTCATTCTGTCTCATATTCCGAACACCTTGATTCAAATTCCGAACAGCACCAATAAATCATATTTAAATGAATTATTGCGCAAATAAATTGATCCGGGCTTATTCTACTGGTCTCAAACTAGGGAATCATCACTACTCCTGCGGTATAAATTATATTGGAAACGTTAAAATTGAATTGCAATTGACTGCCATTTCCTTGTTATTTGGTGACATATTTCAGCGAAACATTTCAACCCAATCGCCATACAAAAACCGAGTGTTCGGAATATGAGTCTGTTCGGAATTTGAGACAAAACGGTACAAGCAAGTCTCTGCAACTTAGCCAGCTTCTTCTGAGCGGTTACCTCATTTGTCTTGGGCCACCATACCAGTGAAGCATAACTAATTTTTGGTCGGACTATTGCTGAATAAATCCAGTTTACCATATTAGGTCGCAGTCCCCAAGTTTTTCCTAGGGCTTTATTGCAGACCCATAGGGCATTAGTACCCTTACTTATGACCTTGCTCAGATGAGAGTTCCAGTTCAGTTTCTTATCCAAAGTAACACCAAGGTGTTTAACTTCTTCCGAAAATTGAATTTGAACTCCATTCAAAGAAGGCTGTATAAGCTTTACCTTTTTCCTTCTGGTAAAAGGCACGATAGTAGTTTTTGAAGGGTTTCGTTTAACCCCTCTTTCCTACACCATTTGAGAGTAATGTTTAACGCAGTTTGCAACCGATCGGAAATCGTGTTATCAAACTTTCCACGAACCAAGATGGCCACATCGTCGGCATATCCAATTACCGTAAAACGGGGTAACTTTGATAATGCGGGTAACTTTGATAGTGCGAGACCCACAACATATTAAACGAAATAACGAAGTTTCTGTTAATCAGTTAAGCAAAACAAATGCAAAAGTAAAGAGTATTAGTATGACACTTCATGTCAAAGCTATTTTCATTGGAATCAAGTGCATTTGAGGCTTTTTATACGAATATTAAAAATTGACACAATTTTAGCATTTTCGAAACGCTTACAAACAATCTGTTCTACGATCACTATTTGATGTAGTTTTGAATAGTTGGCCACTTATCTTTGATAGCCTAGTTATCATAGAACTTGAATATGGTCTAAAATCTCTTAGCGAATAGCATTTTCACAAACTGGGACCATTTTTGTAACCTAAGTCAGAAATTTCCATATAACGTTAAACGCCTAGAGGTATGCAATGCCCTACAAATGTTCGTTATTCATTCAATTTTGTTCGATTCATACTCCATTATCAAAGTTACCCCAAAACAGAAAACCAACTTTAGATTATATGAAAAATTATATATCCATTCATAATAAATCTTTTGGAAATCTATCGACTGCAATCGATAGCTAGGATGCCAGTACTTGTTTTAAAAATATAAATTATTATTCTTTGAAACAGCATGCATAAATATTCAAGTTTTCTTCGAAAAAACTATTAAAGTTACCCCGTTTTACGGTACCTCAAAACCTTGATCTATTAAATTTCTAAGGAGTTCGTCTACTACAAGAGACCACAGTAAGGGCGATAACACTCCTCCTTGAGGACATCCCTTCGTAGATCTTATAGATATTTGCGCACCACCTAGATCAGCAGAAATTGTGCGACCCTTGAGCATGGTCATAACCCATTCGATAACACTTTTATCCAAGCCCCTTGCTTCCATGGCTGAATTCATAGAGCTATAGGATGCATTATCGAATGCTCCTTCAATATCGAGAAAAGCAACCACGGCTATTTCTTTGGCTTCAAGAGATTTCTCGATTTTATTTACCAGCGACTGCAGCGCCGTAATGGTAGATTTACCTGATTGATACGCAAATTGGTATTTACAAAGAGGCATTTCTATTAAACTTGTTGACTTGATGAAGTCATCAATTATTTTTTCCATTGTCTTTAAAAGAACAGAGGAAAGGCTTATAGGTCTAAAGGCTTTGGGAGTTGTTTTATCCTTTCTTCCAGCTTTTGGAATGAAGACAACTCGAACCTTTTGCCACGCTTTTGGAATATATGAAAGCGCAACACTTGCTTTGAATATTTCGGTTAAGAGCGGACAAAGCGTCTCTTTTCCTTGTTGCAGTAAGGCTGGGAAAATATCATCTTTCCCGGCAGATTTGAAAGGCTGAAAAGAACTCAATGCCCATTCGACCCTCGAAGGCGTGAAGATTTCACAAGCTTTCTGATAGGCATTTATCGACCATACATGTCTTGCCTCATCTGAGACCTGTTCTTCATCCGAATATGGGATCGATTCAGGGAAATGAGTTCTCTTCATTACTTCCAGTGTTTCAGAAGAGTCAACAGTATAACTGCCGTCTTCTTTTTTAAGGCAACCTAGACCATTTGAATGGTCTTTTGAAAGGACTTTGTGCAGCCTTGCAGCTGCAGGAGCGTTGTTGATGGTTTCACATACCCGTCTCCAGTCCTTACGTTTGGCGTGCCTTAGTTCTCTGTTGTATTCTGTTAGGGCTTTTTTGTATTCAACCCAATCTAAAGTGATCTTTGCTCTATTGAACAACCGCCTGGATTTCTTCCTCAATCCTGCCAGCTTGTCATTCCACCAAGGCACATCCCTGTTAGATGACCTTTGTTGAATAGGACAGCTAGCATGATAAGATGAGACCATTTGGTCAATGATCCCATCAGAGGCATTTTCCAGTTGCGAAACAGTCGTGAACTGTTCACCGTTATACGAATTCTTATTCGTTAAATGAAAACGATAGAGATCCCAATTGGTTTTCTTCGGGTTTCTATAGCTTTCTGTTATTTCTGATCCAGCTTCAAAATCGAACCGGATTTGTTTATAATCTGACAATGATTCTTCATCAGAAACATGCCAGTTCACAATCTTCTCCGATAACAAGTCGCTACAGATCGTGAGATCAAGAACCTCTTGTCGGATAGAGTTTACAAAAGTAGGAGAATCACCTCTATTACATATGTCTATGTTGTTAGACGACATGTAGTTTAAAAGATCTTCTCCTCTTTTATTAATATCCGTGCTGCTCCAAATTGTATGATGGGCATTTGCATCGCACCCTATTATAAATTGGGCATTAATTTTCTTACAGTAGTTGACAAAATGAACGACAGAGCATGGAGGCACATCTTCAACATCTCCAGGAAAGTAAGCAGAAGCAATACATACCTCCGTTTTTCCACGGATAGTTGGCACCTCTACTTTGATCGCAACAATGTCTCTACGGATAAATTCTGTAATTGGGACAAATTTTGTGTCCCTATTTACAAGAATAGCCGTCCGTGGTTTGGACTGAGTTTCGTCGTACAAAACTCTACAACTGCTCGAAGGGCAACCAAGTACCCTACCATTATTTACCCAGGGCTCTTGAATTAGTCCCACATTGATATTTTCCTTGGTGAACCTTCTGCTGAGCACTGCTGATGCGCCCTTTGCATGATGAAGGTTCACCTGAATAATTTTGATTCGATTCATATTACATTAACATGCTCCCACTCGTATCAAGCCTCTGATTTTAGGCTAAATATGAGTAGCCGATTATTTCGGAGAAGTACAAGGTCAACTGCGCCATTGCTCCGGGTAGCACAGTAAGGGCATAATACTGTGGAGGGTGCCCTGGTACTCCACAGGCACCGTTCACGGTTAGGTTTCTTTTGACCCCCCTAACCATTCATTCCTAGGCACGGTATGCTTTTAGCCGCATGACACCATGAATTAGGGGCCACCTGTATGATGGACTTATACCACCGGAACAGGCAATCCGTAGTGTTATTTCTAGCCTTGTTGCAATCGGCTACCGACACTACACGGCTATCTAGGCTATTCGAATATAGAAGCTGATATTGAGGATCAACTTCCATTGAGGCCGAATAGCCGGCAATCCTTCACTTAGTATAATGTAACTTTTAATCAATGTCCAATGTTTTTTGGTTTTGTCCTTGATATAGGCTACATAAATCTGGCCGAAACGTCGGGTAATCCAAAACTAGACTGAGTTAGCCCATTCGAAAGTAAACTTGTGTTCCAATCGATAATCATCAATAACAAATTATTTCTGTTTGACTCTGTTACAGTCCTAGCCTAACTCAGTGGCGCTTACGTCATCATAAGAACACGCGAAAAAACTTGAGGCTTTTAAAATTGAACATTTACTAACGGTCGTAGAAGGAAATTACAACTCAGTCGTGCTAAATAAGTAAACGATCATCAAAATTCTCACCATGTGGTGATTTACATTATGGGATCCCGAAAATACTACTCCAGTCCAATTCCCACAGTAAAAAGTACTTGTAAAAACAACAGATGGCAATCAGCAGACATCTCGTAGCTAGAAAGGAGCAACAATAAACAAATAACAACCCCAACCAGTCATCGCACAAGCAAAACTATTCATCGCTGCTGAAAAGTGGGACAGTAAATCATTTGCTCGGTGAGCGCAAATTTCTACAGCATCACACTTGCCTTCTTGGTTCCCCAGCTGCTACTGGAAACGTACTATCGTAGAGTTGGTACTGTGGCTTGGAAGTGCGCCAAACTCTCGAGTGGAGCAAAGAAGAACTCCAACCGAGAATTCCAGGGCCAAATGCTTCTAAAATGAGTCGCAATAACAGTGCCGAAATAGCTCACAAAAACAAAAACCCCACGAAACGAGCAGTGTTTGGGACTGAGAATGCACGCTCATCGCTCAATGGGACCTCCATTGGCGGCTGGGTGGTGCATCACCTCGAGAGACGCTTCTACTCTACTATGCAATGTCGTAGTATGGGAACAGCAAAAAAAGGAAGCATAACTCACTTACGCTACTCATCAGAGGAATTTAACTGTATAATCAAGCGTATCAACATTGTAAACAAGTTTTTTTTTGTGCTCCGTTGCACTATGCTTGGCATATTCTACGCCGATCTTCAACGTTGTATACCCCCCTTTTCTTTATAGAAACCTCGGCCCGTCATCCCATCCCTTAGCTAACGGAATGCTTTCAAAACAATAACACTCCGCAGCTCAGTGAGTGCAAGTACAGCACTAGCGATCAAATCTTGCGAACCATGACCATACAGCAATAAATTCGCATTCTCCGTTCTCCGAGGTCTACTCGATGCAAAACACACCAGAAGAGCCCTTTCGGGAACGCGGAATCCGTGAAGGTCGGTTGGCGGACGCTAGAAGGGACTTGCATATCACTGGCGAGAGAAAAAAGAGCACATTACACATTATGATGATAGGAGTTGTGCCTTCTGCGCGCCATCATTGGCCAGTTGTTATTGTCGCCGGTTTTCGCGTACTCTACACACATGACCTCTTTTCATGGTCCCTTTCTCTTCCCACATCCCAGCCCCAAAATCGGGCTTCCTTACCCGTGGCCTTTTATCATCTCGACAAGCTTTATTTCTTTACTCTGTTCAGAGCGGCTTTTGCTCTCTATCCCTCTCTCTGCCTTGCCCAGATGTGGGTATCCTTCAGCGATGCCAGATCTAGGGAACATTTACGGGCTTGGAGAGTTTCTACGAAATACGTTGATAAAATCTGCGGAATTCGCTATTTTTCCCACTGAAATAATCAGATTTGATTTTCTTAAAAATTCAAAAATTGGTTTACATCGGCATCTACTTATACGCTAAACAGTAGTGAGGGCTTCGCTTAAGTTTTGAGATTCATATATATGATTTTTTCTTTCCAAATCTTGATATGTGCACTTACCTCATTAGGGGCCCAGATAGCCGTAGCGGTAAATGCGCAGCTATTCAGCATGACCATGCTGAGGGTCGTGGGTTCGAATCCCGCTGGTCGAGGATCTTTTCGTAAAGGAAATATTCTCGATTCCCAGGGCAAAGAGTATCTTCGTACCTGCTCCACTTGGTCAAACCACCTAGCTCGTTGCGCTCCCCTTCGTCTTGTACCGGACGGATTTGAGGTGAACACCATTTTTGCGGGATTGTTGTCCGGCATTCTCACAACGTGTCCCGCCCATGGTACCCTTCCAGCTTTGGCGACCTTCTGGATACTAGGTTCACCGTAGAGTTGCGCAAGCTCGTGGTTCATCCTTCTCCTCCATACGCCGTTCTCACATACTCCGCCAAAGATCGTCCTAAGCACACGTCGTTCAAAAACTCCTAGCGCTTGCAGGTCCTCTTCGAGCATTGTCCACGGCTCATGCCCGTAGAGGACTACCGGTCTTATCAGCGTCTTGTACATGCTACACTTAGTACGGAAGTGAAGTTTACCAGACCGCAAGGTCTTGTGGAGTCCGTAGTAAGCATGACTTCCGGCTATGATACGTCTTCGAATTTATCTGCTGCAGTTGTTATCGAAGTTATCAATGATCCGAGATAGACAAATTCGTCAACCACCTCAAACTCATCCCCGTCGATCATCACGCGTCTGCCAATGCGAGCTCTATCGCGCTCGGTTCCTCCAGCCAGCAGATATTTTGTTTTCGACGTATTTACCTTCAATCCAACCCGATCTGCTTCACGTTTCAGCCTGGTATACTGTTCAGAAACCACCTGGAACGTTCTTCCGACAATGTCCACGTCGTCAGCAAAGCAGATGAACTGGCTGGATTTATTGAAGATCGTGCCCCGCATGTTGAAGCCCGCCCGTTTCATAACACCTTCTTGCGTAATATTGAACAGGAGGCAGGAAAGACCATCGCCTTGTCGAAGTCCTTTGCGTGTTTCAAACGGGTCCGATAATGCACCCGATATCTTCACACCGCACTGTGCATTATCCATCGTTGCTTTGATCATTCTAGTCAGTTTCCCGGGAAAACCATTCTCGTCCATAATCTTCCATAGCTCTTCGCGGTCGATAGTATCATGGGCCGCTTTGAAATCGATGAATGGGTGGTGCGTAGGGCCTTGATATTCGCGACACTTTTGGAGGATCTGTCGCAACATAAAGATTTGGTCTGTCGTCGATCGCCCGTCCACAAAACCGGTTTGATAACATCCCACAAATCTGCTTGCCAGTGGCGATAGACGGCGGAAGATGATCTGGGAAAGCTTTTTATAGGCTGCGTTAAGAATGGTGATCGCTCGATAGTTCTCACATTCTAACTTGTCACCCTTTTTGTATATTGGGTATATTATTCCCTCCTTCCACTCCTCCGGTAGCTGTTCTGTATCCCAGATCCTGGCTATCAATCGGTGCAGACAAGTGGCCAACCTGTCCGGGCCCATTTTAATAAGTTCCGCTCCAATACCATCCTTTCCAGCTGCTTTGTTGTTCTTAAGCTGTTTGATAGCATCCTTAACTTCACCTATTGTAGGAGTTGGCACGTCTCCCAGTAAACACACCATCGTATATGATGGGATATAAGAGTACAAATGTGGAGGCGATATACGTACATTTTGCATGCAGCCTAATGACGCATGTACGTATATCGCCTCCACATTTGTACTCTTATGCGCTATCGTTTACGAGTTTGTGTTTCCTGGGCTCCTTCATCCGCCATACTGATGAAGCCATTCCTCCTGCTATCTTGATCTGCCTCCTCTGCGCCGTTTAGGTGTTCATCGTAGTGCTGCTTCCACCTTTCAATCACCTCACGTTCGTCCGTCAATATACCTCCATCCTTATCCCGGCACATTTCGGCTTGTGGCACAAAGCCTTTGCGGGATGCATTGAGTTTCTTGTAGAACTTCCGCGTGTCTTGAGAACGATACAGCTGCTCCATCTCTTCGCACTCCAACTCTTCCAGGCGGCGCTTTTTATCCCGGAATAGATGGGTTTGCTGTCTTCGCTTCTGTTTGTATCGTTCCGCGTTTTGACGGGTGCCTTGCTGCAGCATCATCGCCCGCGCTGCATTCTTCTCGTCCAAAACCGTCCGACACTCCTCGTCGAACCAACCGTTCCGTCGATTTCCTTCCACGAACCCAACGGCACCTGCGTTGTTAATGGCTGCTTTGAGACTACTCCAGCGATTCTACCCCATTACCCCGAATCCCACTACCCCGAATGCCATTAACCCGAACGCCATAACCCCGAATTCCAAAACCCCGAACGACCCATCACCCCGAATGACATTACCCCGAATTCCAATATCATGGGGAAATGTCATCAATATCATCATGTCAAGATATTTGTAAATTCGGGGAAATAGCATTCGGGGTGATGGAATTCGGGGTAATGGTACATTCGGGGTAATGGAATTCGGGGTGATGTCATTCGGGGAAAGGGCATTCGGGGTAATGGGGTAGAATCACTCCAGCAGTCCTCAAGAGGGGCTTCGGTGAGCTCTCCCTCTTCCGGCAACGCAGCTTCAAGGCTTTGCGCGTAATCAGTTGCGACTTCGGGTAGCTTGAGTCGTTTCAGGTTGTACCGTGGCGGGCGTCGGTACCGAATGTTGTTCACAACGGAGAGTCGTTGGCGCACTTTAACCATCACTAGGTAGTGGTCCGAATCGATGTTTGCGCCGCGATAGGTTCTGACGTCGATAATGTCCGAGAAGTGTCTTCCATCAATCAAAACGTGGTCGAATTGCGATTCAGTCTTTTGGGGTGATCTCCAGGTGTACCGATACGGGAGGCTGTGCTGGAAGTAGGTACACGAATGGCCATATTCTTGGAGGCGGCGAAATCAATCAGTCTGAGGCCGTTTTCGTTCGTAAGCTGGTGAGCGTTGAACTTCCCTATAATCGGTTTAAATTCCTCCTCCTCAGGTTGGGCGTTAAGATCTCCGATAACGATTTTGACATCATGGCTTGGGCAGCCGTCGTATTCACGTTCCAGCTGCGCGTAGAAAGCGTCCTTATCGTCATCGTCACTTGCTAGGTGAGGGCTGTGAACGTTGATTATGCTGATATTGAAGAAACGGCCTTTGATCCTTAACTTGTACATTCTGTTGTCGATTGGCCACCACCCAATCACGCGCCTCTGCATTTCGCCCATCACGATAAAAGCTGTGCCCAGCTCATGTCTGTTGCCGCAGCTCTGGTAGATGGTATAACCATCCCTATACGTATGTACCGTCGACCCTTTCCAGCAAACCTCCTGCAGCGCAACGATGTCGAACTTGCGGCCTCTTTAATAATTCGGAAAGAATGCGGGTACTTACCAAGAAATAGAGAGACTTACAGTTCCATGATCCGAGTTTCCTATCGTTAGTCCGTTTTCGATGCCTGGGTCTATGCCGATTGTTCCGGTACGAATTTACATTGTATGCTTCCTGTACTGATGGTTTTTTTACGGCTGGCTTGTAAGGCCGGCACCAACCCCCTGTCTCGCCGGAGGATCATCGTGCACAGCACTGTTTAGAGTCCCACGCTGGCACTAGGACGATGATCAGCCGCTCCTAACATGGAGAACAGACGCTGTTTTGAGCCGCCCCTGACATGGAGAACAGACGCTCTGATAAGCTACACCCTCAGAAGAAAGGAGCCCACCTTCCCTGTCAGCATACGACGGTCCCATCAGGGTTACCCGATCTTCCCTACGGTTACTCGTACCCCAGGCGGCACCACGGGGAGGTAGGGATAGGAGTTACTGAACAAAAAGCTAAGGACCACAAATGGAGTCTATTTTATACCTGCAGGTACGCGAAGTACCAATTGTACGTATTGTCCAGTCATTTACCACCTTTTTGATTTAGTTTTGATTTATTTGGTCTTCGATTTAAATAAAAATTCATCGCACAGACTTCATTTCCGTAGAATTCTTAATCTAAATGTTTCCTTAGCTATGTTAAAATCGTACAAGTGATACACATTATTAAACATTTCACAGCATACATCAAGCGGATTATTTTGCCCATATAACGTTCGATGAACAGCGTGTCGGAATAGTGCAGTCCTCCGTAGGAGCCTCACAGGGGTGTTAAAACTTAACTTGCCTAGCAGACCAGATCAGTCGATGTTATTTTCGAGCAGATCAAAAATGAAAAGCTGCTTTAGAAGAGTTCTCCTGTTGCGTAGTGTAGGTAAGTCGACGAGTGCACAGCGATGCTCGTATGGCGGATCTCATTTATTACCCTCCGAGAGGTATTTATAGAGCAGAGCAGAGCAGAGCAGAGCAGAGCAGAACAAGAGATCTTGAGCCTTTTTAAGAAACGTTGGTGTTATCTCTTCCTGATAGTGGTTTTGGTGAGTGTGATCGAATGCTATACTCGTGAAGAACCTTTGCTGAAATATTTCCACATACAAAGTTTATCAGTGGAAATAGCAATGAATTTCGAGTTTCTGCAATCCTTTAAAAAGTTTGCTTTCCCGAAAAAGAAAAACCATTCGAGATTTGTCTCACAAATCACACGTTTATACAGACAAAAGTGATTCTGTCATCACGAAACTTGTTAAAAACTAATATACCGTGAAGGCCCCATACTCTGCGCACTTAAGGCTTTTCAATTTTCAAACAGCTGTAAATAATTGAAAACAAAACACAATATTCTGAAATTTTGGAAGCAAATACTTATTGATCTTATGTATAAGGAAAAAATATAAAAGCTTCACTAAGTAATGATTTGTATAGCAAATTTTAAATTTTTCTCAAGGGTGTTCGTGTTCCTAACTCTGCGCATTCATTTTTGCAATGCTCCTTGTTCTGCGCATTTAGGTTCCTAACTCTGCGCACTCGATAAATTCTTTATAACAGTTGAAGTATTATACTAAAAGCATTACTAGCATTTAAACTCTGAATTAATCTTCTTTTTATTGCTTTATACGGCTTTACGTCCCCAGTGGAGCGTGGAATGTCTCTAACACAAATTTACTAAGTGAAGTGAATTTTATCTATAATTCAATTGAATGCCATTAAGTGCACTCTCAAAACAATCGAAATCATCATATGTTTTCCAAAACATCTATTTAACTTAGTTTTCTAAAATCTAAACCAACGATTAACGATCAACGCTCCGTCATCGTAATCATCATCATCATCGAAACTTCAAATGCAGTTTTTCTGTTAAAACTAAAAATTATTCGATGAAAATGTGTTCACTGTGTTACAAAAATACAGTGAACACATTTTCCCGTAAATTTTCTTGACATTGAACGAAAAAACTGCTTTTGAAAATTCCAAAATCAATGACGGATCCTGCCCCCTTAAACCTCGATGTTCCATTACTCGATATTGACTCATGAAACTATACAAAAAATCAAAATTATTTTTTTTTTGCATGGGGAGGAGAAGTATACGACAATGCATTCATTAGGTACTGTACGCGACAGGGGATTGAGGGGACGGAGTGTAGAAATCCTTAAAATATGATGGACGTCATTTTTTAATCTTCCCTTACTATGATGGTCCCCTCAAACAATTTTCCAAAGCATTTCTATTCCATATCTCGATGGTGTCGACAAGTCGATGGTTCCCTTCAATATCGACATCTGGAGGGTTGATTGTATGTTGAAAATAAAGTTTTATACCTGCTGCGCATAGTAAGGAACATAGTTGAAAAATGGTTCCTTACTATGCGCACTATCGTATTAAAAAAAATGTGCCTCATCGTTGTGCGCTGCTCTCACCATTATCTGCAACAGATCAATTGCTGAATCCAGATTCCCCACCAAATGGAAAGAATCAATAATGTTTCCGGTATACAAAAAGGGAGACAAGAGAGACGTAAAAAATTACAGGGGAATAACTTCATTATGCGCTGGATCCAAGCTGCTTGAAATCCTAGTCAGCGATGTTTTGTTATCAGCTTTCGATCTGGTCGACCATTTGATTCTAATAGCTAAAATGGAAAGATTGGGAGCACCTTCGTTCTTCATTCGTTGGCTTGAATCGTACTTGAGGAATCGGCGATTGTCTGTTAAAATACGTGCGGTACAATCTTACTATTTCACTAACAACTCTGGCGTACCCCAGGGCAGTAATTTAGGTCCGTTACTGTTCTCGATATTCATCAATGATGTATGCTGCTTGTTACCTGCTGGATTTCGTTTAGTGTATGCAGATGATCTAAAGATCTATCTAGTTGTAAAGAATCACGAGGATTGCATCGAGCTGCAGAGGTTGGTTGATCTCTTTGAAGACTGGTGTATCAGAAATCATCTGGTTATAAGTGCCCAAAAATGTACAGTGATATCATTCAACCGGAAAAAATGTCCAATAACATGGGATTATCAAATCTGTGGTACTCTGCTGTCGCGTGTCACCGTCGTCAAAGACCTTGAAGTCCTTCTTGACATAAATCTATCTTTTCGTAACCACTTTTCTAATATAATTGCAAGAGCAAATAGAAACTTAGGTTTCATCATGCGATCAACCGGAGATTTCTCTGATCCTTTCACCTTAAGATCACTATATTATTCGCTAGTTCGCTCCACACTGGAATATGCATGCGTTGTTTGGAGTCCCTACACAAATGTATGGATATTGAGAATAGAAGCAATTCAGGCCAAATTCACCAGATATGCTTTGAGACTGCTCCCCTGGAACGATATTGCCAACATGCCAGCATATGAAATACGATGCCGTTTGCTTGGTATGGAATCGCTTCGCAATCGACGGAATTCTTTGAGAGCATTATTCGCCGGTAAACTGTTATTAGCGGTTATAGACGCTCCAAATATTCTTGAGCGACTGAACATCAATGCGCCTTCAGTATCCCTGCGTTCCAGAGATCCTCTCAGACCGGATTTTCGTAGAACGGATTACGGAATCAACGAACCCATCACTGCTTTGTGCCGGGAATTCAACAAAGTCTATCATCTATTCGATTATTCCATCTCAGCTTCAGTATTCAAAAGCAGACTAAGACGTTTCTCTCTACATCCGGAATCTGAGTGAGCAAAATTGTGTCGCAATTAGGTGAGTCCCAGTCCAATAATTTTAAAAGTTTTAAATGATGCTTCTTGAGTGTTCTTTTCTTTTTTGTTCTCGGTCATCTTTCTTCAATACAACGAGTGACGAATACAGCTGCGTATGAACTTGACAAATGATTACTTCTCTCATAGCTCTGTTTAAGTATTTATTGCGTAGAAATGTCGTTTTGTATTTTATATTTTTTATGTATTATTTTTAATCTGTATGTAATCCATTGTATTTTGTTTTGAAAAGATATGGGGTTTTAACGCTCTTTTGATTGGACTACAGTTCATGCAAAAGGGCTTTTCCCCATCTTAATCCTCATTAAGACATCGATCAGTTGAGGTATGAAAATAAATAAATAAATAAATAAATAAATACTTAAGAAGAATAAGAAAATGAAGAGAAAATAAGTTGCACTTCACCAGTGATGACTGCTCGATAAATAAACTAGTGACTACGTACTAAAAATCTGAAATATATTTATTTATTTATTTATTTATTTGACGTCAAGCATTTTGTAGACCATAATTTGCATTTTTGCTAACGGGCAGTCAATTTGGACGTTTTTCAATATTTTTAAAGCTATTTTTTTATTTAAGTAATAAACGTAAATTTGTCGAGAAAATTCTTCGCGTACTTTTTTTATTACTATTGTAGCAATATATAATAAAATAAATTTTGAACAAAAATGTAAGTATTTTACCAGATTTTGGTGGATTTTGGTGAAAGTGCGCAGAATTAGGAGCTGCGTAGAGTTAGGGGCCTTCACGGTAGTTCTTTAGGCCAGGAAAGTTTGATGTTTGTTTCTACAAGACACGCAGTCCCTGTCTCGTGCGAGAAATCTACTTAGGTTCTTGAAGCGTTAGCGATGGGTTTTACCCATTATTTTTAGCTTAAACTTGGAAATTTCGCAGAGTTTTGCAAGCCTAAGTCTGCAACTTCCTCTATATTTGATAATACCATTTTTTGTATTAACAAATTACCTGAAAATAGACCATTATTGTAAGTTCCTTTATATGATAATTTTCACCACATAACTTTGGCGTGTGTGTATTTCATTTTGATAGCTGTTCAACCATGAAATTCAAATCTACGAAATCGATGTTCTGAAAATCTGGCGTCACGGGTCTGATTCGTTGCCTACAATGCCCAGAACTGCGCAGCCCGAGCCGTTCCCCCACTTAAGCACCCTCCTTTATCTTCCCCATAGTTCGCGTATTTTTTCGCGAGTCTTCTTCCCACGTCGTGATGCTCTTTTCGCTTCTCCCGTAATCTCGTCGTCCGACCGATGACGATCGTTCACACAAACATCTCACTCTGGACTGCGTGCGCTCGCTCTCGCTCTCTGTCTCTTGCGCGCGCGCAAACACTTGCGCATTTGGCTAAGCCGGCCGACAACAACAACGATGACGACGACGACGACGACGATAACTGCGCGACGGATCCCTCTCGGCTCAACCAATCGCGAGTAGCGTCATCATCGGAGGACGAATTTGAATTTTTCGACCGTTGGTTGGAGCACAAAAACCGAAGCCGGCTTCGCTTGGCTTGGAGCGTCACTTTCGTCGTCTCGGCAGCACACGACCCTCCATTTGGCTTGTTTTGCTCGTTCGTGGCAACGTGCAGTTTGCACAATTTGTATGCAGGCGGAAAGATGGGGGGTGGTGGCTGGAAGGGGATGGTGGGATGGGAGTGCCTTTCCCGTTTCGGCACGGCCTGACCTCCCCCATGCGTGGATCTCCTTCGGCAAAGAAAGCAGTTTGATGGAAAGTCCCCAGCTGCAATTTGTGAGTAGTACTACGTGACGCAGCATGTTGATGACGAATATGCATATAGGGAGAACGCATTTTGTGTTGGGGGGAAACGAGGGCAGGCTTGTTTTGAAAAATACGAAACAGTGCGAATGAACAGTTAGAGATTGAACGATCGCGTTGTTTTTGAATTTATTTTGAATGTAGCGATCGTTTTTATAGAACCTCTGATAGGACACCTGAGCTTTCAAGCATTCTCCAATTTTGTTATGTTTATCCCAAGAAAATTATATGGATTTGCCAAGAATAATCACAGAAATTGCCCCAGAGTTTTCATTAGGAATTTATCGATAGGTTCCTTTAGATTTTTCAAGGAAGCTCTAAGATTTCTAGGATTTTATCATATGATTCTTCTGTTGATTTCCCTAGGATGTCCTACAAGACTACCGACTACACTGAAAATATTCTATAAGCTCGATCAACATGCTTCACATGTGAATTTTCACTTATTGTGGAAAACATCAATTAATGGTGTAAAACCAGTCACTGTCGGCCATCCGAATCCATATGTGAAACCGTTAGCAATTTCAAATTTTGACACCCGGTTTTCAAAAAATGAACATGATCGCGCATTACAGAAAAGTAAAGTCATGTCTACTAGCGATGGATATCGCAACTATAAAACACGTTGAAAGCATGTGTTAAAGACTTTGCTATCAAATCAAATTCAATCCTTAACAGAATTACAGATTTTAAACATTATTTCACCTTCCCAATCGACACGACAGATTCACGTTGAAAAGAATTTGGATTCAATTTGTAAATTATGTTCAGTGTACAAAATAATCCGTTTTTTTTCCTTCAAAACTCTCCTGCAGGATTTTTTAACGATAGCAACTAGGAATTTCTCTAAGGTCTTCAGAATTTACCTTAGAGATTCCTCCTAAGATTACTTTAGAATTTTCTTTCAGTCAGTCTGGCAAAGTTTTCCAAGATTTGTCCAGGCATTTTTCCAGGAGTTTTGCCAGGCATGTCTACAGGGAAATGTCAACGAGTATAACTTTACCTCACCATATTTTGGCGAAATCTTCGCGAATCTATCAGCAGGATTTTAAATGATATTTTAAACAAATATATGTATTAGCGATCCTTGAAAAAAGAAAAATTCGAAAGTTTTTTAAGGAAATCTGACAAGATTTTTTAAGGGTTACTGTAAATTTTAATAAATTATTCCAACTATCTGATTCATAAAAGACTCATTAAAAAAAGTTTTAAAATTATTCAAAGTAGCTTGCAGAGGTGGAATCCTTGCATATTTTAACTTCGCACATTCTGGTGTAAGTTCACGGAAAGCCTTGATTATTGTTGGCACTTCCGCAATAATTTTTCGAATGATTTTGGAAAATCTTTGGTGTCTTATCTATGGTGCATCTATGGTAAAACTTTTGGGTGTGTCTGTCAAGGATATCTGCTGATTCGTAATGAATCTTCGGAAAATTTTGATAAGCTTTCACTTTTAGGGGTCCAGAAAATTTTGTAGAACTTCAAAGGGGGTCGTAGCTTCAAAAAGGCTGAGAATTAATTTCTGATGAAACTAGTGTAAGTCACCCTTGATAAAAAAAAACATAGTTGAAGGATCTCATGGACTCTCGAAGAAGTGTTAAAAAATTTCCCTAAAAATGCTAAGATCTTCTTCTTCTCCTTTTTCTTCTTGACATCAACGTCCTCACCAGGACAGACAGTGCTTCTCAGCTTAGTGTCCTTTTGAGCACTCCCACAGTTATTAACTGAGAGCTTTCTTTTCCATTGTTGCCATTGTTGCCATTTTTGCATTCGTATATCGTGCGACAGGTACGATTATACTCTATGCCCAGGGAAGTTAAGGAAATTCCCATTACGAAAAGATTCTGGACCGACCGGGAATCAAACCCAGACACCTTCAGCATGGCTTAGCTTTGTAGCCGTGGACTCTAACCACTCGGCTAAGGAAGGCCCCTACTGCTGAGATAATTAAACAATAAAGAACAAGTGAATCGATGAGTAACATCCCACAGGATATTCTAAAGGAAATCCCTGAAAAATGTCAAACGGAATCCTTAAAGAAATTTGTGAAAGTTGCTGTAGAGTTTACTTCAATAAACTGGTAAAGTTTCATGAGATTTTTTTCGATTAATTATCTGATAAATGTCTGGAAGAACAGCATTAATAATCCTTGAATGAAATGCCGAAAAAGTCCCTAGAAAAAAAATCTAGACGAATTAAATTGTGAATCACAGCTCAAGTTTATTAAGTAATTATTGGAAAAATTCCCGATCGATTTTCTCGTTCCTCGAGGAATTTTTGAGAGTGGTCGTGGATGAATAGGCGTAAAAATACTAGTAGGATTTCTAAAAAAAACAACAAATTTAGGATTGTGGATTTTCTTGGAACTTTTTTATGTAGGCATATTTAGAAGATCATCTAGAGTAACAACCAAAGCACTCGATTGAAACGTAAGTAAAAAATTATAAAGTAAATCTTAAAATAATCTTTAGAAAAAAATCTAAGTAATCCCTGAGCAAATTACTGGGGTAGTAGAGTTGGAGTACTCGAACAAACTCTGGCGATATTTCTCTAAACATCCAAGAAGCACTTCTGGAACGATTGATAGAGAAATCTCTAGAATAATGTAGGAGAGATTCCTGTGGGAATTACTGAAAGTATTCCAGATGAAATAAAAAAAAACATTTTCGGCAGGTACTAATTTGTAAGAAGTGAAAACTATAAAAATCAAAAATATGAAAGCCCCCGACGATGATTGAAATTTTTTGGATGCAAAAAGTCAACTTTATGGATAGAAATCGTAAATGAGTCGAGTTTCTGAGACCAAATCATGACTTGTTGATGCTAGTTACTAGTTTCAAGCTTTGGGAAACAGATGAAACAAACAGTTTTAGAATTGAATTGACTTAAAACTTCTTTGAATTGGTTTAAAAAATCCTCAATTTGCGCGAGAAATGGACTTAAGTGTAATTATTCATATATTTCTGGAAAATTATTTGATTTCCTCTGATATTCTGTGACAAAATTGATGGAGAAACTCAGAAAATAATAAGTATAGTTTCTTAAAGAATGCTCATATGAAATGCTTGCAGGAGTGTTGTAGAATTTCAACTAAAATGTCTGAAGAAATTTCTACACGATATTTGTACAAGAAAACTACAAGGATGCACAGAATAAATAAATGTATTCTATCAGAAACATAATAGGAACATAGAACCAACTTACTGGTTGTTGAAGACACAAAGTTTGGCCTATTTAGCCCCTGGACATAAAGTTACCAATGGATGATAAAATTTGATAAATGTATCAACCAAGAATTATAAGCTACTTTCTGGAAGTTTCATGATGAGGGTGTATAAAAATCCATCATCTTTAATATTTTTGATTTGTTGAATAATATTCCTCGCTTTTTCTAAATCACTTTCGCAAGAATTGTCGATAACGTTCTCTTGATTGAGGACGCCACCAAAATATTTTTTTTTTTTCCTTTTCCAATGCCGGAATAGGCTTTTTCAAAAAAATAGATAATTTCCAAAAACTAAACAAGGAACGAATGAAAAATTTTATATCCGAAGTTTTTGATTCTCAATAAAGAAAAACGTTTTAAATCAATTTCAATTCATTCTTCTCTTCCTTTTCTTAGGCAGACTTATAACCGGTAAATTTATAAAAAATAAGTGAAATCATTGTTATCATTTAAGCGAAAAATTTTATAAATTTTTATTAAAATTTCTGTTTCTCACTTCAGAAAAAAATGGATTGACCTTAAAATTGCAAATTACTCTTCTTTCTCCTCATGACTTCTAAATTTATAGAAATTTACCAAACAAAACTATAGTTTAAGTGAATGGAGTGCCTCTGTACCATAATATGATAGACCCGAAGAAAGCGCGCGATTGTATTCCTTACGCTAACCCGTTTTTTCGCGCTCCATCTTGCTAGTTTTATTTCCACGCAAAGTTCCACCGCTTTCGAGTTTGTTTACGTTTTTTTCTGTTTTGCTTTCTGCTCCAATCGCCCCAGGCTTGTTGTTGTCACAATTTCTTCCCGTTGGTTATTTTGCACCCATTTCACCAACAAACAACAACCCCAACCGAGCATCTCATCCGCGATCCGCCGCCTCCATCCCCAGCAGCAGCACCACCATCCTGAGAGGAGCACGAGTGTTGTTTTGTTATTTTCTCTTATTTGCATGGAGCGATGGCGGAGTTCTTGTTCATCGTCTTCTTCTTCTTAGTAGCCACTTGATTTTTCCCCTTAACCTCGCCTTCCGCCACCCATTCTCCACACTTCAAACTTTCTCGTTGTTGGTAATCGCCTGTCACTTTACCCCGTTAGGGCTCGACCGTTCAAAACAGCGCAACCAAAGCGAAATGCGCGTTTGAATACTCGTATTATTCTTAGTATTATTATTATTGATAAGCTGTAATAAGGCAGCGACACAGCCTTCGAGGCCGCGTTTTCTTCCTAGTAGTGTTGTCCGATTCGATATTTTTGATCAGCAGTGTATCCAAGAACGGCATAAGTAAGGGACGTCAACCAAATTTGATTCACTTCGAACTATTATCGTAAGCCTTGGGCTGAAACTCTTTCAAATAAAGATATCTATCAGTCTATCTATTTTTTTGCTCTATGATGTAAACAGAACAAAACAGAACTCTATGATGGCAGATAATGTCTTAAAATGGTTTTCCGGCGAAACTAATTAGGCTGATACGTGCTACGCTGGCTGGTTCGAAATCAAGTGTTCGGATCGCAGACGAGGTGTCAACCTCGTTCGTGACGTTAGACGGATTGAAGCAGGGAGACGCACTTTCGAATTTACTATTCAACATTGCACTCGAGGGTGCTATTAGGAGATCTGGCGTGCAAAGAAATAGCACTTTTATCACAAGGTCGCACATGCTCCTTGGCTTTGCAGACGATATAGACCTAATTGGAATCCATCGCAGGTCAGTGGAAGAGGCCTTCGTGCCTCTGAAGAAAGAGACAGCGAGAATAGGCCTGACCATTAATTCTACCAAAACGAAGTACATGGTTGCAGGTTGAGATAGAGTCAGGCATGGTGGTGTAGGTGCTGAGGTAGTGCTTGATGGGAATGTGTTTGAAGTTGTTGAAGAATTTGTTTACCTTGGAACACTTGTGACATGCGACAACGACGTTTCCCGCGAAGTGAAGAGACGTGTTGCGGCGGCAAATAGGGCCTTTAACGGACTACATAACCAGCTTAGGTCTCGCAGCTTGCAAACGGAAACAAAATTCGCCCTGTATAAAACAATAATTCTTCCGGTGGTTCTCTACAGGCACGAAGTGTGAACGTTGAAAGAGTCAGACCGGAAAGCTCTCGGTGTTTTCGAGCGTAAAGTGCTGCGGACAATACTCGGTGGGAAACTCGAAAATGGTGTGTGGCGCAGACGCATGAATCACGAGTTATATCAAGTGTACAAAGATGCGAATGTTATCAAGCGTGTAAAATACGACAGGCTTCAGTGAGCTGGTAATGTTCAGCAGGGAACCAGGTAGAGATCGGCGGCTTCGGGGAAGACCACGAATACGCTGGCTGTACGCAGTGGAAGAGGACCTGGCGACCCTAAACGTTCGGGGCAACTGGAGAAGTTTTGTCCAAAACCGACGAAGATGGAGCTCTACAATACGCCCAAGGTATCAAGATAAGGTAGGATGGGGTAGGGAGACTTATGGCTTCGGCACTATTCGACTTTTATCGGCAACCAAATTTCAAACGCCAAATACACAGTACTTTTCTATTAAAACATACCAATGAAAACATTCAAATGGTTCTTTGTTCTGTCAGCTTCCCGCTGACGAGATATTAGAGATTGAATAAACAATTTCGTGATCAATTCAAATGAGCACGCTTCAAAATGCGACTGATTTGGAGCTGCCCAAATGATTCTTATGGGAAAGCTGCCGAAGAGAATGAGGCTGCCAACAATAGTTACACTGACGAGAGATATTCGAAGCGTTGTAAACACGTTTCCAACAAGCTCTTAACAAGTCTGTCGGTGTGAATCGATAGTGGAGTGAGCAGTGCATAAATGTAAACAGACAAACACGTAATTTGTCTGCTGATGTCCGCGAAAATTACAAAATAAGCGCGGCGTTGGCTTAGCCTGCCGAGAATACGTAAATTCCTCTAGATACATATTTATGCTCCTCTACGGGTTTGGACATTCAGGAGAGATTTCCTAATTTGTCATGCAGTCACTCAACGAACTTCAGGCTGGTCTTGGATACGTGATGATTTGCAAGCGATACTTCTAGAGTAAATCTGACACATTATGCATTAAAGGTCAAAAATTACCTTGAAACGATCTCAAAAATCCATTTTTGAACTGATTTCTGTTCTTTTAGATTTATATAAAAAATATTTTATCGCTGACGAATAATAACTTTTGACAGCAAGCGCAATTTTGGGATCTGTTCAAATGCGACTTCAGGAGTTCCTTCAGGAAAACCTCCAGAGATGTCTTCAAATATTCCTCGCGAAACATCTTCAAAGACTCTTCCAGAAATTTCTCCAAGAACGTTTTCGAAGATTCCTCCAGAAATTTTTCCACAAATTTCTCCAAGATAATCTCTGTCGTGATCCCTACAGCTATATCTCCTCGAATTCCATTAGCAGTTTTACCAGAGGTTCTTTCAGGGAGTACTTTTTTTCGATACCAGATTTTCTAGACCGGATCCGATAGGACTCCAGAAATATCTTCAGCAAATCGATCAGGAAGTTTGATCCCTGAGTGATTCCTCCAATGACTATTCTAGGATTTTTGGCAGGGGTATTTTACAGGGATTCTTCTATCGATTTTGCAAGTAGTTTCTGCCGGAATTCCTGCATTGATTTCTTCATAGATTCCTCCAGTAATTTCTCCATAAACCTCCATAAAAATCTATTCTGAGATTTCTCCAGGATTTTCTACAAGGATTTCTCAGATAATCGTCTTCTTTCTGGCGTTACGTCCCCACTGGGACAAAGCCTGCTTCTCAGATTAGTGTTCTTATTAACACTTCCACAGTTATTAACTGAGAGCTTTCTATGCCAATGACCATTTTCGCATGTGTATATCGTGTGGCAGGTACGAAGATACTCTATGCCCTGGGAAGTCGAGAAAATTTCCAACCCGAAAAGATCCTCGACCGGTGGGATTCGAACCCACGACCCTCAGCTTGGTCTTGCTGAATAGCTGCGCGTTTACCGCTACGGCTATCTAAAATACCTGGAGAATCCTTGGAGGTACCCAAGAAAGATTCACTGTAGAGATTTAACAGATGGGATCCAAAGAGAAATCCTTGGAAAAACCCATGTAGAGTTTTTCTGGAACAAATCCCTGGAACAATCCTAGGAGGAATCGATAGAAAAATTTCAGGTGGAACCCCAGCAGAAACCTATGGAGAAATCTAGGAAGAGATTTTTCAAAAGATTTTTTTGTAGAGATTTTAGTGGAGAAATCCTTGTAGAGATTTTTCTAACCCATGGAGAAGTTCTTAGGATAATTTCTGATAAAATTCATGGGAGAATCTCTAGAGGAATTTTAAGAGGATCTCTTGGAGAAATCCCCGGAGGATTTTTGAAATTTAAGAATGAATTCTTGGAGAATAATGTGGATAAATCTTTGGAGTAAGTCATATAGTGATTTTCTTGGTGGTTTCCTGGGAAAATTTCTGAAAATCCCTTTATGAATTTCTGGTGGAATCTCTGAAGCAATCCTTGGAGGAATCCCAGAATGAAATCTCTGGAATAATTCCTGGACGAATCTAGAGACGACTACTTAGGAATATCTTTGTATGAATCCGTAGAAAAGTCCTCGGAGGAAATTCTGCAGAAATCACAAGAGAAATATCTTGAGTAATCCTTGAAGAGACTGTTCTAGTGTAACTCCTGGAGAAAGACTTCGAAACATCTCTGCAAGAATCCTTGGAGAAGTATCTGGAAGATTTTCTACTAAAATTTCTGAAGAAAAATCCTTAGACAATTTCTGAATCAGCTCCTGGAGGAATCTTTGGAGAAAATCCTGGAAGAATAACAGTAAAGATTTTACTGGAGAAATCTAAGAAGGAATTACTGGAAACATTCCTGCAGGAAGTCCTTGGGATATCTTTAAATAAATCACTGTAGATTATTGTTCAGCGCATGTTGAAAATGAAGGATTGCCAAACAACATATGAAGGTTTAACCATAATCACCACTATTATCATAAAACATTAAAAAAGTTATATCGAACAAGTTGAAACGGGAAAAGTAAGAGTGAAAGGCGAGGTATCATACAGAAATTTCATGATCATAGGAAATTTAATTGCAAAATCTACAATTTAACAAATGAATCAAACTTTTAGGAAAGAAAATCTGCTACCATTTTTAACATCATGTTCGAAAATTTAAATTTTATCTTGTTCCACCCATTCCAACTTTCCCCGGTGTAGCTTAGTTGATATTTCATTATGTTTTATGTTATAAATACTTTAATATCTTCTGATGTTCCCAATAAGTTGCCTAATAAAAAACCGTTTCGATGTGCTGAGTTTATATAATATAATATAAAAAAAACAAGCAAACTGCACCACTAAGTATAAAAATATATTTTTTAAAATAAATTTTTAACTGTGGACATTTTACATTTGCAATTTTTATATATAATAGTTATGATTTTATAAACTTGTTCAAGTCATAAGTCTGTGTAATAAGTAACATGCGCCAAGGGTCTATTGAGTTGAGGAATACTTTGATATAATATAATTGTCAAAAAATTTCATTTATCTAGTCTAGTGTTTTTATCATTCCCTTTATAAATTCATTTTTTTATAATTCTTTTTATAAATTCTTTAACTTCAGATAGAATTGATTACTTCACACCTTTTTTGGAAAAACAAAGCTATAATATTTGAAACAAGTGGTCCCAGTGCCGAATCAGATCTCATAAAGAAGA
This sequence comes from Aedes aegypti, assembly GCF_002204515.2. Lineage (NCBI taxonomy): Eukaryota > Metazoa > Arthropoda > Insecta > Diptera > Culicidae > Aedes > Aedes aegypti. The sequence continues at coordinate 257,892,330 of NC_035107.1, read as the reverse complement.
CCCGAAATATAAAGTTCAACACATTTTGTAATGCCACAAATTGGAGTATTGGATTGGAATTTTGAATGGTATATTCGGTATGAATATTTAGAAAAGAGCGCATTTTCACTCTTCGAATTGAACTCAATAAAATCGAAAAAAAAATAATTGCTCTAGGCGAGAAGCACCAATTTTCGACTTATCGCTAGTTCTCGACAAATTCAAATGTTTTAAGCCTATTCTGCATGAAAATCTGAAAACAGTCCCGGAATTCTTATATTTTCAACGTTAAAACTAGAACAGAACTATTATCAGAAATTTCACAATTAAGTTTCGGAGCAATTTTCAGTAATAATCTCCGAATAATAATATTAATAATAATAATGATAATCTTTATAATAGTCCAAGATTTTTTCTAGCAATCAACAATAACATAACTTCGGAAATTTCGAACGGGTTATCTGATATGTATCTATCTTTTGATGGAAGGCAGTTTTTTTTTCAGATTATACTGTCCTAGAAATTTTTGGCATCAAATACTTATTTGAAATAAATAAAATTGGTCCTTTTTCAATAGGCTAAGGGAAAAGGTTCACCTAGAATGAAGGAGGTATGAACTTATCGTTGAGAAAAAGTAGATTTTGTATGGAAATCAATAAAATTGTCAACGACCAGTGCATCCAACTTTCCTAGCCTTTTGCAGTCTCTTTAGTTTTCTATCCTGAAGAATATAGGTATCTTTTTGAATGTTATCACTTTTAGGGATCGACAGAAAGAGACTGCTGGTTATCGAACCATTACCGAGATTCGAAATTAATTCTTATCCCATCATACTTCTGCTGACAATTTTAATAGAATTGCCAATATGCTCGAGAAAAGAAGATCCGATTTTTTGAAAATTTTAAGAAGACTTAAAGCGCACTATTACAGAATTTGGTCAGGACATACAGAATCGGACATATAAATTGCACCAAAGCCGTTTTCCCATACAAAACGGTCAACTTCAGAGAGCTATACCTCCGCCGTTTCTCAACCGATTCTTTTCATTTTTTTTTTTTCTGTGACAAACTACTAATTTCTTCAATTTTCGAAAACTATTGTAAAAGTTGTGTGAGAACTATTGATTCAAAAGTTACAGATAGGTTGAATTTTGACATAAAAAAAGCACCAAGACACAAAGTGATGTAGAAAGGATACGACACATAGTTTGTCTGATACTTTACTTTTCGTCTGCATTTTTATGTCAAAATTCAACCTACCGTCGTTGGGGATGAGCATGGGTCAAAAAAAGATATGTACGATTTATTTTTTGAATAACTATCGCAATTTAACTCCAATAAACTTCAAATTACGTGCGCATATACTTTGATGGTACATTAACATCTGTACAAAAAATTAAAGGAAAATATTTATTCACAGCGGCAGCACAAGTGAATGAAAAATGACCCAATCTCACCCCATAGAGGGGGTGACATTGGGTCACTGTAATTGAAATAACTTTTTTTTCAGAATATGATTGCAAAACCATTCACAGCTGAAAAATATTGATGAAATATGATGCAAACAAGACGAAAAGATATCTAAGATGTTTCACAGGTATGATAAACCCACTTAGAAGAACGATTATACCAAAAAATTGAAGATCCTTGAGAAAAAATATGTAAACCCAACATTTATCGTCAAGTTTACATAAATTTTCTTGTTTTTTTCCCTCAAATTGTCTGTCTTCAAAGTCTCATCCCCAATGTCATAAAGCCTCTTCAGTTTCTCCGAAGGTGTACTGAAACAGTGATTATTTTAAACCTTCGCAAATAGTTAAATTTCGAGGAATGTGATCAAGACATTACAGGCAGATGTTGACGCCATAATCCCAATATTACAGCCATCCAACTCATTTGAACTTCCGTGAGATGTTTCTATAATATGAAAATACTGATAAATAATTTAATTCCAAAAAAAAATCCATTTGATAAAATTTTACGATGTTGCTGCGCACGAAACACAGTTGCTGGTTTGAGAAGTTGTCAAAATACGTTGCATTGTATTGAATAAGACGGACTCCTCAAGTAGACATGTTTGATGTTTCAAAGATGCTGTATTCAGAAAGAATAAACACATATTAATGAAAAAAGAAAACACTCTGCATCGTAAAATGTCAAAAAAGTGGACTTGCAATTTCATTTACTATCGTTCTTGCTTGACCCAATCTCACCCCCATTTTTGATGTTTTAGACACCGTACCGAAAAAAAAAGAAATTTTTGTGGAAAAATCAAATATATTCCGGAAAAAACGTGTGAAGTGTAATGAAAAGACTTTCAACCTTCTACTAATATAGAGGTAGAGGTTAAAGTACATGCGTGATACTTTGCACAGGAGAAATTTAATGTTGTAAATTTTATCTAGTTTCAACATACAAGTTTATTAATATAGTAAACAAAAACTACTATTTTCAAAAATGTATATTGTGATAAATTACGTGTAATAATATGTTCCCTAACATATGAATTATAAATTTTAGTAATATCAGCGTTATTAGCTGAAATATTTCATAAATCATATTTTTCCGTTTTGACTTAATCTCACCCCCTAGACCCATTGTCACCCCCATCGACGGTATCTATTATTATTAAACCAATAATTTTCACACAAATTTTTCAATAGTTATCAAAAATTGAGGTAATTTGTAGTTCGTTAAACAAAAAATGAGAAAAATCGGTTGGGAAACGGCGGAGATATAGCTCTCTGAAGTTGACCATACTGCATATGTAGTCCTTAAAATAAGTTCTTAAAACTAACTCAAGTAGAACTTCGATGACAAATTCTTGGCTATTATTTGACCATAACCTCGCTGTAAGATACAGGTACTAAGATTAAAGAATGGAAAAAAGATCTTCTCATGAATGTCTTTTTTCGTTTGGAAGCAGTTATCAAATGATGACTTTTATATTAAGAATGGTTTGTCTAGAGATAATATATTAGAAAGCATTGCCATCTGATGTTTTTTTTAAATTTTCTTCAATCCTCGCCCCCATCAAATCCGAGCCTGGTAGTCCCAGCAAACTTTGTCTTGTCATGAAGTAAATCGTTGAAACTCCCAAAGAACATCTTACACACCTGAAGATTTATGATATTGATGAAAACGGTATTGAGCATTGCAGACAAAAATTTAAAAAAGAGAATCTGAATCTTTTGATAAAAAGTTGTAGTCATTTGCAGTTATGTCCTAAAGCCCTGGATCATTTTCAGTACCAAACGTTTAAGTTTAGGCCATATAAACTCATTTTTATAACGTTTTTTTCTTTGGTTCAAGTCTAAACAAACAATTGTTTCCGGTTTTTGAGATTTTGTCATAACCCTTGGTTTAAACTCAAATTTTGGGTGTGTTTTGTTTTCCGTGTCCCTTTCAAAATGTCAGGTAAGAACAACCTCAGTATTGAAAAGTTAAACCTCTGTGGCGTTTATGTCGACTAAGTGAACGTCAAACATAATCAAAAGTGTAAAAGTTCAAATTTGGACTCAATTTTAAAAGTAAAGATTAAATATAATATACATAGCCGTTATTTGAGCGGAAAAAAATGCCAAAGTAGTATGTAGTTAGAGCACGCTCTATCGTGTTATTAAATAAAAACAATGTATTATCAAAAGTTTTAGGACCCTATTATACATGAAGATCCAAACACGAAAAGGTGTAAATGACATTTTGAGCTAAGTATAGTACAAGTACAAATTGTACGGAATGGAAAATTGCTGAAAAAAACATCAATGTCGATTTTATGAAAATTAGGTTTTGTCACTTACACACCTTTGCTTCAAACCCCCTCATATCATTAAAAAAGTGTTTGACCCCATAGTTCCCAACACCCTGCAGCTGCCTACGGTCCATTGCTCTTTTCTTCTACCATGATGTCGATGCCATCGCGCCGGAGCAACCAGTGTACGCGTCCTCCTCGATCCCGTCCGCTGTATTGTGAAACAGCATATTCAAAACAAATGCGGTAAAAGTGCAGTTATTTTTTACTGCAAAACAACGTGGTGCGCCTCTTCTTGCTCCCAAACGCGGATGAACGACCGATGACGTGTTGTTTATTACGAACGACCAACAACTAAACGATGGGATGGCAGAACGTTGATCCTCTGGGATGTATTCTATTTCCGTGAGGTAGATAACCAATCTAATACGTTCACACAGCCTCGATGGCGCAGTAGGTAGCGCGTAAGTCTCATAATCTTAAGGTCGTGAGTTCGATCCTCACTCGGGGCAGATGCTTATTTTTTGAATAAGCACCACATTTATTCGCTAGTTTTCTAGACGAAACATTCCAAACATAACTAGGGTAGAAGTACCAATTATGGCTATAGTACCAATTATGGCAATAGTGGGAACAAAAAGAGATTTTTCTTATTGTTTCGCTAGACTATAATGGCTTATATTCACAGGAACGATTAAACTATTTGTTTTTGATGGTAACTAAACCTTAAAAAGAACATTCGTGCAATAGGCTTCAAAAAATGAACATTTGAAAATTTTGCCTCACATATATGTCACCTACTTAGCAGTTGGCTAAGGCACCTCCGTTACTAAAATGTATGTTTTCATCCGGATAAACTGTTTCAACCGATGAATGTATGTTGCCTAGTGAGAACAAATGAATAAATTTAGCTGGAATGCAATCAATTTTACTGTTTTAAGTTGGAAATCGTGTTATTTCCACTATGTCGATAACTGGTACAAGGAGTGTATGAGAGCCCAATTATGGCAATACTCTGGAGGCGGATTGTTTACTTTTTTTGATCAGGGAAATAAAAGAAGTAAAGCTATTTTACGGGTGACTTCTACGACGGGACGGTTCGGTAAGGCATTATCTTCATGTTTTGTACTCAATTACTAAGATTTTTCAATCACACGTTCGAAAACGTTCGCGAGCGGAAGATGCTAATTTCATGGTAGAGAGGGGTTATCAGCGACACTCGATTTTTGAATTTTCCCTCTTTTTTCGTTAAAAATTGGCACTGGAAAGGTAATGTGAGATCATTAATGCTGTTTTGTATCATAGTTTGCATTTACACTACATTATTACGTATTTTTCGAAAATTAATTTTCTCCCATGAACCCATTGCAAAAAAATGATTTAACATCTATTTAACCCAATTTTTTTGGAAAATTTTATGAGCGATATCTTCATTACATATTAGCGTTGCATTATCATTCGCTCTTCATGGCGTTTGAGTTCATTTCGTGCAAAAATTTGATAGTCCATAATTGGTACACTTTTATGTCGAATGCTAGGAACGCTATTGCCATAATTGGTACAAAGACAACGCTTTTTAAAATCCATTTTTAGAAGCTTAAAGTCAATTTAGTACTAAAACTGTTTAAATCAACAGATTCGCAAGGCTTTAAACTACTAATTGACACCAATAAGTCATGCTTGCGTTTTAGAAACGCGGTTACAATTTGATTTTTATCACTACTGTTGACATATTGCATCCATAATTGGTACACATACCCTGTGCAAATTTCTAACGACGATGCTTTCTCCCAAACTCCAAAATTGGCCAACAGCAACCTCTACTGGTTTCAAATCGGGTCATCGCACTCCACCGTACACGGCTTTGCTTTGGCTGAAAGGGACGTGTGTCGCGCGTAATGGGCAGGGAAGGAGAAGAAGGTTTACGCAACAGCAGCAAACACATCACGACAGCTCGTGGCCAACGTCGTCGTTCGGAATAGATATTTGAATGCACGGCTTTATCTGGGGCCCAATCTGTTCCACACTTCCTTTTGTTATATGGGGACACGAGTGGGACCCTCTCCCTCTTTCTTTCTGCCACTCCATTCAATGTGATCAATCGAAGTTTATTTTTCCCGCGTCATTTCTTCAACCGTTTACTTCGGTCGCGCGGGAGAACGCACGAGACAAATGAATATGTAGGAATGATGACGACAAAGGTGTTTGCAATATGAGCGTACCCAAAAAATTTAACTTGGTCGTTATTTTCAGCTTCAGTATTCGTCGTTTATCCATGATTTAGATGAGTTAACCCATTAGCACCCAAAGTATCCCACAATTGTGCTTCGGACCCAAAATAGTCCATTTTACGAAACGGCAACACTGATGATATTGCTGTTACTTTCACACGTTACGACACCACCTCCTGTCAAACTTTCATTCATAAAATAAGCGATCAGCTGTTCAAAAACGTCTCGCAAAATGGACTATTGTAATCAATCAAATCTCGCGTAACTTTTCAAAAGGACCTATCTTACATTGAGAGGCTCTCTTTGTTTACTTTCTCTTTAATCAATAACTGAGCCACATTAATCTCTTCCGTTGCGTTTTTTTTTTTTTTGTATAAAACGCTTTCCAAGGACATTGTCTTTCGCCCTTTAGTGAAAAACTTCTCAAAAGCTTTAGCACAGACACACAGACGTAGCACCGTCGACCACACAATAAACGATTATTTCAAATTTGCCATGTTGCAAACCCCACAATCAGAGGCGCGTGCCTCGTGTTTGACGTTTGATACTAACGCCTTCTGGAGAAGTAAAAAATATAATAAAGCCAATGGTGCGAATCCGAAAAAGTCTTGAAAGAGTGTCGTCGATGTCTGATAGCTATATGGAATTAATTTAGTTTTTTTATTAAGGTTGACAAATCTCTAAAATTGTATTACGTAATTAATGGACCAATTTTTCATTTTAGTTATAATTAATATTTGGTCCTTTCATAATACCTTATGAACAATAATTTCCCGAAAAGCTAAACATTACATATACTTTGCAATTGGATTCGAACCGTTCAGTACAATTCTAAAATAACATCATCATGACAATACGGCCGCACAGTCAGTACAATCAGCCAGCCACATCCATAAACCTCATAACAAATGAACCGCTTTGTGATAAGAGTATTTTTCTGTCGTGGTAAGTGAGGTGATGATATCCCAAACCAAAAATAACAGCGATAACAACACCTTGACTGTGTCAGGTGCATAGTAGTGGTTCTTGCTGGACAGAAGCCCGACCCTTATGCGACCGAAAGTATAAACAAAAGTCCAACCGAAGCATCCACATCAACAAACACAAAACTCACGGAGTATCAACAAAACACAAGTCCGGAGAAGTCAGTTTT